>NC_061513.1:33895170-34018088 GCF_022539505.1 Lolium rigidum | reverse complement strand
AAGGAGAATGGAGATGTCTATCCACAAATTCGGCGTGAGGGAATGGGGATATGCAAGCAAATTGGAGGGAAATCGACATGATTTGGCTTTCCTGTTGCCGACTACGAGGATCCACACGACGTTTCGCGCCAAATTCTTTCGTCCGGAGTCCCCGAGCACGCCTCGGGGGACCGGGGATGGCGTGGGCTCATCGGATGGATGAAGGGCCAAATCCGGACGAAAACGAGGAACCGGGGGCGCGGCTGGGCCGAATTTCGCCGTCCGGATGGGAAAAACGGCGCTCGGGGGGCTC
Organism: Lolium rigidum; assembly: GCF_022539505.1. Lineage (NCBI taxonomy): Eukaryota > Viridiplantae > Streptophyta > Magnoliopsida > Poales > Poaceae > Lolium > Lolium rigidum. The sequence continues at coordinate 34,017,796 of NC_061513.1, read as the reverse complement.
GTCGGGGAGACGAGTGGGGATGCTCCAAGGGCCGCCCTTCTGCTTATCAGTACAAGTTTAATTTTTTCAGCTTATGTTAGAATCAAACATCACATGAAACGCTAGTTCTATGAAATGTTTAGCAGATAAAGTGAAATGGTACGCATAATCCCGAACAATGCAACTCAAAGATGGAATTATAACAAAACATTTCAATACCAAACCGGAGTGACAGGATTTCAAGAAATGATTTGCAACAGTGGTTGACTGAAAACTTGGACCATACCAACCCTTTCATCCGATGTAACGAGTAATCAGAAACACATGTTGATTGCTAAAATATGGGTATTCAACATTGAGAAGAGCATTAAATAATCTCTCAAAAGTAAAAATAAATAAATACATAGATAAAAAGGCAAAATCGATTCTTCAGTTCAAACAGAGACACGAGGCAGGCCGAACAAAAGCAAAACTAGACAAAAGAAAGCAAATAATTCTCCAGTTCAATAAAACAGAGGCATGAGGCAGGTAAATCGCTAACTAGCAAGTGCTAAGAACACCAGTAGATAAAACTGCAAAATATTTTCCAGCTAGTTAGCTCACCTTTCAAGTGCACATCAAAATGATTCATAATTCTAGCATCTACACACACAGCCCCTCCCTTCAGCATGAAAGGATATTAAACTAGCAAGTGCTAAGAACACCAGTAGATAAAACCGCAAAATATTTTCCAGCTAGTTAGCTCACCTTTCAAGTGCACATCAAAATGATTCATAATTCTAGCATCTACACACACAGCTCCTCCCTTCAGCATGAAAGGATATTAAACAAACAGAGATTTCATGCAACCACACATGTCAGAGAGACCTAGATAAAATTGCAGAATCAATTATTCAGTTCAAGAAACATACTAGACAAAAAAAGCAAAATTAGTCTCCAGTTCAGAGGCATGAGGCAGGTGAATCACTAACTAGTAAGTGCTAAAAACACTACTAGATAAAAAATGATACACATAATTGCATACAATGCAGCTGAAAGATGGAATTTTAGCGAACATTGCAATATCAAACCAGATGGGGAGGATTTCAAAAATGATTCGCAACAGAGCTTTTGACTGAAAAGTTGGACCATAGCAACACTTCCATCCGATGTAACGAGTAGTAAGCCAAAAAAATCGGAAGGGTAATCTGCCACATATAAACTTCACCTAGAACAGAAACCAGAAACACATGTTGATTGCTAAAATATGGGTATTCAACATTGAGAAGAGCACTAAATAATCTCTCAAAAGTAAAAAAATGAAGACATAGATAAAAAAGCAAAATCAATCTACAGTTCAAACAGAGACATGAGGCAGGTCAATTGCTAACTAGAAAGTGCTATGAACACAAGTATATTGCTAACTAGTAAGTGCCATGAACACAGCTAGACAGAAAAAAAGCAAAATAATTCTCCAGTTCAATAAAACAGAGGCATGAGTCAGGTAGATCGAAGAACACCACTAGATAAAAGTGCAAAATATTCTCCAGCTAGTTAATTAGCTCATCTTTCAAATGCACATCAAAATGATTCATAATTCTAGCATCTACACGCACAGCCCATCCCTTAAACAAGAAAATATTTCATGCAACCGCACACCAGCGAGACCTTGATCTTAACTATATTTGCATCGACAAAGAAGACAACATGCTCAAACTTGATATTACAGCTTATATGATAGTGAAAATTAGGACAGTAAGAATCAGCACCTCACTCAATAGTCATCAGCTCAAAGAAGAACCAATGAAAACATAAGCCTACACATTCGGAAAAAATGTATGTGGAACAAGGGTCTGTTTGAGCCGAAATTTTACAGGAGAAAGACAAAGATCTTCACGATGAAAACTTGCAACTAACTTGCCATCAACGTCAAACTGAAGTAGCCACCGGGAATATCCAACCAGCACAAGCACATCACCATTACAAGAAGTGGTTACCACCACATTCCGATAATTCTCAAAATTTTCAAACTGTGCCGTGATCTCTGCAGCCGGCAAATCCACACGGCACTTGAAGGCCCAGCCTGCACTTTCATAGTCCCGCAACACCCATATATCAATGGTTTTTGCTGCATAGCAAAATCTGTAGACGCTGAGCATGCCATCCATCTCAAACACATGAGCACCGTCAACAACCGGAGAAGACATCTTGCAGAACGACTCGGCGATGGTGTCGAATACCATTATCATGTTCTTTCCACTGTGCCAATGCAGGCTACCACGGTACATGAGAGATGCACCGCGGAACATCACCTCCTGTGCCTCCAGGCACCCTATGTGCCTCGGCAGTTGGCCAGATCCTAATGCAAAGACGTAGGAGCCATCTTGGCCGGCAGATGCCGGAATTTTATACCCCATCCTTCCGTCCCAGCGCAGCAATAGTCGATACTCGGCGGTAGGCTCGTGCTGGTACATCCCCAAGACTTCGAAGTCATCAATCTCCTGGAGGCGAGCAGACTGACCAGTTGCTGGGTTGCGAACGTAGTACTGTCTGGCGCAGTGGATGGAGAGGATAAAGAGTCCGTCGCAGGAAGCCTCCAGACGGAAGATCTCCTCGAGCCGGACGTCGTGTTGGAGCTGAGCGTCCGCGGCCCGGTGGTCCAAGGTGAGGAAGCTGAGGTAGTAGTGGCTGGCGGTGTACTCGTAGCCGTAGACGACAGGGAGGGAAGGCTGACGGCCGTGGTGGGCCAGCAGGAAGTCGCGGGCGGAGGTGGCGCCGCGCCAGGCGCGGCAGACGGCGCGACAGCGAAGGAGGGCTTTGGGCGGGAGGCGGACGAGGATCTCCCAGACGGTGATCTCCTCCGGAAGACCGAGGTGTAGAGGCTTCGATCTTGCTCCGGCGGCCACCGGCTGGGAGCTCATCCTGGCTCCCGATTCGTGCGGAGTGGTGGAGTTTTGGTAGCGCCGGCGATTCGTGACTCGTGAGGGCGGCGGCGGAGGCAGGGTTCTTAAACGGGCTGGGCTTAGCCTAGAAGGCTAGAAGGATGTCATTGATAACTTGTAGGAGCACTTCTAAAAAAAAAACTTGTAGGAGCAGTATCTAATAAAAGAATTTTGTGTACATGCATTAACAAACAAAAAAGCTTGGTCAAACATTCATTCTGTTGGCAGCTCCCTCTGTAGTATAAGATACTAGTGAAAACCGTGGTATTGTATCTCTGATTGAATGGAATGACTGCACTGTACTCTGATTTTTCAGCAAAACACTGTTGCAATCCATATCATGAATCCATTTCTTCTGGTTCAGCATTAAAAGGTTCTGTTAAAATTGTGTTTTTTTTCTTGCATTGTTTAGGGCTATGTCTATCGTTTCACTTGAGCTGCTAAACATTTTATGTAATTAGCGCTTCATATGATGTTTGATCTTAACATAGCTGCTGATCGTTGATAGCCTTTTCTGCATAATTTCGTGAGTAATCTAATTTTCATTATTAATCATGAAATTTTGCATGTTTTCTCTTGTTCAAGAAATAAAGGCGAAAATAGCAATAAGGGAAACTGTATGAAATCGATGGAAGAAATCCAAAAGAAAAGAAAGCGAACATGCAAAGTTGAAACATAGGCAAAATACTTTGCTGGAAAGAAAAAAAATAGAAGAAAAAACTAGGTGACCGATACGCTATACAAATTGAAAAAGAGTACTTAATTTATCCAAAATGTATGACACATGAGATAGGTGCTGGTCTTTGACATAAACTTGTACCTCCATTCTAGATCCACTTATTTTTTATTTTTTTAAGTCTTTATAAAACTATTTCTTCATAATATATTACATGCCTGTACTGCATGCAAGAAGTAATAGGGACTGCAATTTTATGGGGTCACTATCAAGTGAGTCTTCAGCGGCCCCCTTCGGTCCAGAGGAGCGAGATAGCGAGAGGAGCGTCCATGGCGGCCGCACCGTCCCCCACCCCTTCCCTGTCCCAGACCCCGTCTCCGGCGGCGAGCCCGCGTGGCCGTGAGGACCGCTGGCGCGGTGGCCGGGGTTCTGACTCGGAGGAGACGCTGCTCTCCTACAGCGAGGCCCTGGCCGGCGGGAGCGGGAGCGGCGCGAGGCGCGTCGGCGAAAAGGAGGTGGTGCAGGTACGCCGGGAGGTGAGGTCCGTGGTGCGGAGGGGGAGAGGAGCTCCGCCATCGACGAGCTCGATGACTCCGACGACGAGCTCGAGGAAGGAGATGCAGGTCCATGGGAGGAGCCCGCGCACGTCACCCGCAAGCGGGCGCGGGGGCGCCGGGGCGGCAAGAGGACTGCGACGAGGGCGACGCGCCCGGCGGCGCGCGAGATCGGGGCCTACGTGGACTTCGACGGCCTCTGCTTGCTGTGCACGCAGCCGGGGCACCGCGCCGCCGACTGTACCACGAGACCTGTCTGCCTGCGGTGTGGCGAGGCGGGCCACATGGCGCGTGAGTGTTCGCTGCCACGCCCGCCGAGGCCACCGTCGCCGCCTGGAGGTGAAGAGCCGGCGCGAAAAAGGCTGAACGACGAGGGGCGCGGCCGTCGTATGGGTGAGGGCGCCGGCGAGTTCCGCGCGCGTGCGCCGGAGGTCCGCCAGGCTGCCGCTGAGCCGCGCGCGCGACACCGTGAGGTGGCGCCTGCTGCGCGTGCCGCTGATGGCGTGAGGAGGGCGGTGGAGCCGCGCCGTGTGGTTGCCCCGCTCGGGCCCGACGGCGGCGCTCGCCGTGCGGCAGCTGCACCTGCTCCTGCGGGCGCGCCTCGCCGTGATGCTGGGCCGCAGAGGATGCGCCAATGTGGCTCCTTTGCGCGCCAGGAGGCGCCGGGTGACCGCGCGTTGCCAGAGCACGGTGAGCGCGCGCCGCGTGCTGCGCCTGACCGTGCCGTAGCCCCTGTGCTGCCAGTGGCTCGCCAGGATGTCGAGACGCGGCCACGCAGGGGTGTGGAGGAGCAGGTCGTTCCCCTCGGCCTGCGCACACCGGCGGCGGGTGGCGAACTCGCGAGGCGTCCTGCCCGTGCTGTGTGCGTGCTCCCTCGCACGCCGGAGATGGACGCGGCCGAGGAGGCCCTGTCCAGGGCCCTCCTGGCAGTGATCGTCGGCGTGCGCAGGGCAGTCACCACTGAGGAGGTCGCGATGGCACTGGAGGATGGCTACGGGCTCGTGCCGGGGACATTTTCCGTCCATTGTCACAGGCCGGAGGACTTCCTCCTGTTCTTCGCGGAGCGGGAGGACCGCGACAGGGTGCTCGGCGATGGCGTGCTTGCCTCGCCGTACTTCAGACTGCTGCTCCGTCCGTGGTCGCGGCGCACGCACGCGGCGTCTGGGGGTCTCTGCGTTCATACGGAGATCGAGATCGAAGGCGTTCCGGCCAATGCTTGGAGCTTGGCCACGGCGGAGGCGGCGCTTGCTCCGTCGGCCTGGGTGGAGCGGCTTCACCCACTCACCAGGACCCGCGCGGACATGGGCGTGTTCCGGCTCACCGCCTGGTGCCTCGACCCGGCCTCGATCCCGCGGGAAGTGGACCTCCACGTCGTCGAACCGGATGATCCTCCGTCGTTGGCGGACATGGCGGCGCCGGCACAAGCTGTCGTTCCCCCTCACATCAACACCTTGGTGTACCCATTGCTGGTTCACGTCACACGCACGGTGGACTTCCGGCGTCCTGTCCCCGGTGGTGCTGTGGATGGTGGTGGCGACGGCGGCCCTACTCCGGCTTGGCCGACGCGGCGCCATTACCAATACACTCATGGTGTGCCCGACGTCCTCCCCGGCTCCGGCGGTGGCGGCGGCGGCGGATCGGCTGATCAGGTTGGCTCCAGCAGGGGTGGGTCCACGCGGACGCTGGCTTCTGGCGTCGTCGTTGGGGGCCCGGCCCTGGCTGAGCAGCGACAAATGGTCCAGGGAAAGAAGAGGAAGAGGGGGGGCCGGAAGGTGCAGGCCATCAGGGCAAAAGCAGCTTTGGCCGCTGCAGAAAGCGCCGGAGCGGCGCAGGGTGAGGCTGCCGCTGTTGCCAGCGAGCCGTTGGGTTTGGTCAAAAAGGGTGGCTCGGAGGGTGCAGCGCCTGTGGACGAGCAAGACGACGAAGGGCGTGTCCAGCCATTGGCGGTTGCAGGGCACAGGGGTGCGGGCGCGGAGATTCTGGTGGGTTCCTTGGTGGTCCTACCAGCTGCCGCTGCCACTCCTGCTTTGCCACGTCACGAGCCCCCTTCGGTCCAAGTCCTGGATGGGCAAAACCCTAGCGACGAGAGGGTGCACACGCCCTCGACGATGGAGGCGGCGCATACGGGCGACGTGGCTGCCATGCTGGGCTCCCCTGATGGGCCGAGCACAGGCGCCCCCGGCCTGGCCACGTCTCCACCGCCGCGTGGGCCGTTGCTGCATGGCCTGGACGTTACGGGCCCGAAAGAGGGGGATTCGACCCAGCTCCAGGTGATCGCGCGGGAAATTTCCGGTTTGCAAATGTTGGATCAGGTGTGTCGTGCTGCGGCTGTCTCTCCGGAGGAGCGCGCTGACCCTGAGGCTCCCAACATATGCCTGAGCCCGGTGATCCAACTGGCTGATGTCCGTACCTCGGAGGGCGCCACGGATGTCGACGTGGAAGACGATGAGAGGGTGGACGAGGAAATTGTGATGGAGCCACCACCGGTTCGCACCATGCCCTCCTCTCCACCATCCGCCACAAGCCCGTCGGTGTGCCGCTTTGCCTCGCCACCCGTGGTGTTCCAAAGAGCGCGGCAGCCGACCCTCCCAAGGTCGCAACCTGCTTTGGCGAGACCCCGGACGCTTGGGGAGTTTCTCACAGCGGCGAAGTCGCGCTCGGATGCTCTTCTTCAGACCCCGGCCGTTCGACGCAGGCTGGTTGAGCTTAACTTTCAGCCGCGGCGCAGTTCACGGATCGCAGGACAACCGGGTGGTCTCAACGCAGAGATGAAGGCGGTGCGAAACCTCATGCGCAAGCTGGGCCTGCTCGAGGGGGACGAGGCGCCATCAGAGGCTGCCCTGGAAGCCTACCATAAGATGTACGAGCTCCCCCTGACGGATGACATGATTGAGGCGATCGCGGAGTTCTACGGGTGGTCGCTATCGACGATCAGAGGCTGCTCCCCACCACAGTTGGGGATGACGGGTGGTCGCCTCATTGAGGCCTGACCCCTGACGGAGGTCCACGGGTGCTGCGACATTCCAATGTTGTACGAACCTAAGGTGCTGGTGGCCAATGTGCGAGGCCTCAATGATCGCGCAAGGCGTTCGGGTGTTAGGAGTGTAGTGAACACTACGGGTGCGTCCATTGTATGTCTCCAGGAGACAAAGCTATCTGTTGTAACCCATGCTATCATTAATGAAGCGCTAGGCGCAGAGTTTGATGCTTACTTCTGCTTGCCGGCGGTTGATACTCGGGGAGGGATCATCGTGGCTTGGACTAGCCGGGTGGTGCAGCTCGACAGCGCCCACTACGGGGCTAACAGTGTCACAGCGAGGGTCTCCCCTGTGGGTGGTGGCGCGGGATGGTGGCTGACTTGTGTCTATGGCCCACGAGCCGAGGCCGACAAGGTCGCCTTTCCGGAGGAACTCCGCGATGTCCGCAGAGGTCATCCGGGACCGTGGGCGCTCTGCGGGGATTTTAACCTCATATATCGCGATGAGGATAAAAACAACGGTAACCTCAACCGTAGGATGATGGGCAGGTTTCGACGCTTCCTGAACGACTGCGAGCTGAAGGAGATCTACCTTCATGGACGCCGCTACACGTGGTCGAACGAGAGGGAATCCCCCACCCTCGTACGGCTGGATCGGGTGTTTGTCACGGCTGCTTGGGAGGAGTTGCATAACAGCTGCATGTTGCGCTGCTTGGCGACGGTGGTGGCTGACCACTGCCCACTCCTCTTGGACTGTACCACCAAGTCCACGGGTCCGAAGCGGTTCCAGTTTGAGCGCTTCTGGCTACGCTTAGAGGGCTTCGAAGAGGTGGTGCGGAGCGCCTGGGATGTTGTGGAGGGGGACCCAGACCCCTTCCGGCGGCTCACCGCGAAGCTAAAGCGCACGGCGCGCAGTCTGATGAGCTGGAGCAACAAAAAGGTCGGATGTGTCAAACTGCAGCTGATGATAGCGCGGGAAGTAGTGTTGAGGCTGGACGTGGCCATGGAATCTAGACGGTTGTCGCCGGATGAACGCCGACTAAGGGCCCATCTCAAACACGCTTACACGGGCCTGGCTTCTCCGGAGCGTACCATGGCAAGGCAGCGAGCCAAGATTGCGTGGCTTAAGGAGGGGGACGCCAACACGGCCTTCTTTCACCAGCACGCAGCTTATCGCCGCCAGAAGAACGTGATCCATAGCCTACAGGTTGGAGGCGCGGTCATCTCTGACCATGCGACTATGGCTGAAGCTGCTTTCACTCACTTTGAGGGTTTGCTTGGAACCTCGGTGGAAAGGCAGCATTCCCTGGACCTAGACTTCCTGGACACCCACTCGGAAGACCTATCGGAGCTAGAGGCGGGGTTCTCTGAGGACGAGATCTGGGAGGTGATTCGGCGACTGCCAGCGGGCAAGGCGCCTGGACCCGACGGGTTCATGGCTGAGTTTCTTCAGAAGTGCTGGGGAGTGGTGAAAGGTGACTTCATGGCGGCCTTTGACAAGCTGTTCACGTTGTGCGGGCGCGGGTTCCAAGGCCTTAACCAGGCCCTGTTGATCCTGCTGCCTAAGCGTCCGGATGCGGCTGCGCTTAGCGACTACCGGCCGATCAGCCTAATCCATATCTTCGCCAAGCTGGTTGCTAAGGCGATGGCCACTCGCTTAGCCCCCCGGATGGAGTCGCTGGTGGATCGCAACCAATGCGCGTTCATTCGCAAACGTTGTATCCATGACAACTTCATGTTGGTTCAGCAGACAGCTAGGTTCCTCCACCGGGAGAAAGAGTCGCGTGTGATGCTCAAATTGGACATTGCACGCGCCTTTGACTCCGTCTCTTGGGGTTTCCTCTTGGATATCCTTCGCAAGTTAGGGTTTGGACCTAGGTTCCGCGAACTGGTGTCCATCCTCCTATCCACTGCGAGCACGCGGGTGTTGCTCAACGGCGAGCCAGGCCCCCCGATTTGGCACCGAAGGGACCTGAGACAGGGTGACCCCTTGTCGCCAGCGCTGTTTGTTCTGGTGATGAACTCGCTCAGCAGGATGTTGGCCAAGGCGATCGAGCTGGGGGTGCTGAGACGCTTAGCGCGGCGGGAGCTAATGACGTCCGTGTCGCTTTATGCGGATGATGTGGTAATCTTCTGCCACCCAGATGAGACGGAGCTGCGGGCAGTCCGCGGCATCCTGGAGCTCTTTGGGCATGCATCAGGCCTGCGTACCAACTTCGCTAAATGCTCTGTATCACAGATCGCCTGCTCGGATGCTGAGGCTGCGGGCGCAGCTGAATTCATGGAGTGTCAGCTTGCGCCGTTCCCGGTGAGATACCTTGGCATCCCTCTGTCTATCAGGAGGCTGACGGCTGCTGCTTTCCAGCCCCTAGTGGACCGCCTGGCTGACAAACTTCCCACCTCGAGAGCATCGATGATGCCTAGGGCGGGACGTATGGCGCTGATCCGTTCGGTCCTCGCAGCGATCCCTCTGCACCAGTTGATGGTGCTGGGCCTCCAAAAAAAGGCTCTGAAACAGGTGAACAAGATTCTGCGTGGATTCCTTTGGGCTGGTAGGGCGGATGCCAACGGGGGGCACTGCCACGTCAACTGGGCGAGGGTGTGTAGGCCGCTGCGGGCTGGGAGGCTTGGGCATCCCAGACCTCGCGCGTACCGCCATCAGTCTCAGGGTGAGGTGGATCTGGAGGATGCGTACTGACCCCCTGCGACCTTGGCGCGGGCTGGACATGCATTTCTCGAAGGAGGAGCTGGATGTCTTCGCGGCCTCCACCTCCATGGTGGTTGGCAATGGGGAATCCGCCCTCTTTTGGGAGGATAGGTGGTTGGATGGCAGGTCAATCAGGGAGATGGCGCCGGAGGTATACGCTCTGGTGCCGAAACGCCGGCGGAAGTCACGCACAGTCCGAGAGGCGTTGGTTGAACGCACCTGGATCCCCGACATTGTTGGGGCACCGAGCGCCCTAGCACTATGGCAATATGTCCAGCTGTGGGGCCAGCTCAGAGACACCCAGCTAAGGGCGGATCCAGACAGGCTGGTTTGGCGTTGGACGACGGATGAACAGTATTCGGCCGGTTCCTGCTACGACACCCTCTTCCAGGGGGCGATCATCTCAGGTTCATGGAAGCTTAACTGGAAATCCTGGGCGCCGCCAAGGGTGAAGTTCTTTATCTGGTTGGCCTGCCTCGACAGATGCTGGACGGGTGAGAGACTGGCACGACGCGGCCTTCCGCATGCGCCTAGATGCCCGCTCTGCGACCAATCTGTCGAGACCATGAGCCACCTGCTCACAGGCTGCTCCTTCTCCAGGACGATTTGGTTTGAGGTTCTGTCGTGGATTCGATCCACTGCAGACCCTCCCATGGCTGAGGGTGACTTCGCGGAGTGGTGGTCGCTGGTGGTGCGGTCCACCCCTCGCCAGCTGCGCAAGGGCACTTCGTCGGTGATCATGCTTACGGCATGGTGGATTTGGAAGCACCGGAACGCGGAAGTCTTCGACAACATGCGGCCTTCGGTGACATCCTTATTCAACGACATTGTGGCTGAGGCGCGGGAATGGGCGGACGCGGGAGCTCGGGGTGTGCGCCAGCTGCTCCCCTAGATTAGTTTCTTTTTCTTGGGTTGAGTTGTACGGCGTGTTGTGTCCGTCCTCGAACTTGTACATAAACTCTTCTTTATCTATCAATGCATCAAAACGCAAGTCTTTTGCGTTTTCGCGAAAAAAAAAGTGAGTCTTCAGCGAATGTTTGGGCCAAGAACTGTAACCCTTTATTTGCCGTGGCGGTGGTGGATATGTTTGGCACGCTGTCAAAAGGGCACCAGTGTGTCTGGTTGCCCGACGAACAGGCCACAACAATCTTGGAGCAGGCAACAACAACAGAGGTAGGAGCTGCAAAAGAAGCATTAGACCAGAGTTCAGTTTTTTAGAGAATCAGAGGAAGGAAGCTAAAGGACTCATGCCCCATTGCTTACACATTGCACTTCAATTTAGTTGACTCCTGAAGTATGAATCAATAATGATTTAGCTATGTGAATTGGTTTTTTATTTTGAGATGTTAACTGAATGAACTGACGATGCCAGTGCCCAGATTGAAAGTATAAAGTACCATTAGTTAGCAAAGCATTGAACTTACCAGGATCCGAAGAAGACACCAAACCCTGGTTCCAAACCCCACCCTCCAAGGCCTCTCCATTCTGATCCTCCTGACCCATGCAGATTCATCTGGCCAACAGAAGTTGTTGTTGAATGCTAACCACAACTTCATAATAACTCAACCAAGACAGTCATTTTTTGAGAAAACAAACCAAGACTTGATGCGCCTGTTGGAGGTGAAGAATGTACAGATGTACAGTGAGAAGTAGGAGATATCCATGGTATCACCTGCTACTCCTACACACTGGTAGATGTTCCAACTACTATATATTCTGAATTCACTGCTCATTCTTTCCTTACAAGGACTCATTTAAGCAAACACATCACACCAAAGTGAACAGAATTACAGAATACAATATCAGGTGAAGACACTTCTCAGTGGGTCACCAGTTTCTTGCAGACACGTGCATCTAGAGTACTTTAACAACGTACTTCTACATTCTGAAACAAATGATCAGAGTGTTTTCTTGCAGAGTGACTCAGAACTTCATACTTTGAAGCAGATGATCAGAGGGTACATAGTGGTGCTTCCTAAATGGCGACTTGGTGATTGTAGCATCAACACACGCATTAGACACATCAGCCCAAAAGGGTACCGAGACAAGCACAAATTTCATACAACCACATAACAGCCAGAGCTTCTGATCTTAATTTTATAGTTTTATCTACATAAACGAGAATACAAAAAGGCATCAGGCATACTTGATCCAGTTTATATATATTCCATCTCATGGGGATACAACAGCTAGGACTTTAAGAAGCAACACCTCACTCAACAGTCGTCAGATGAAAGGCGAAGTGTTCACGGCATAACCTTCAAGTGTCGTAAAGAAGATCTGCTGAACAAGAGTCTGTTTGAGCTGATATCCAGTCGGACAGATAGGGTTGAAAACGGAACGGAAACGGGCGGAAATATGTCTTATCGTTTTTGTTTCCGCCTATCTTAACGGAATCGAAAACGAAATCGGAAACCCCGGAAACGAATATGGAAACGAAAATCACCGGAAATGAATATGGAGCGGATACGGGACGGATACGTTACGAAAATAAATATTTGTCATAATAAAATGGCGGCATATTACCTTGGTTTGTATACCGAAAAAGCACATATAACGAAGTAGACAATAAGACAAGGAATATCACTCAACTTCAACAAGCGGCAATTCAACATAAAGTACTACGTAACAGACATAGCGTAACACTTAGACAAGCGCAAGTTCACATAAATATTTTCGCGTCGACACTAAGACTGTTCGTGGGCAGTCGCTTGGCCGCATGATCGCTCGTCTTGTAGGAAGAAGCCGCGATCGCTTGGTAGTTGGGACTAGGTCTTGTGGAATCGTCCCAAACAGAGATGAGTCGTCGGGACCGTAGGCGGATGTCTATAATTAGTAGGTGGCCTGTAGGCCTAATTTCATGTGTAAATGTAGGCCTACCAAGAACATGGGCCTCTCTAGGTTACATTTGCGGAAACATTTCATATTTGTTTATCCGGAATTTTCTTTGCCGTTTTCGTTTCCGTCGGAAACAGCTCCCTCGTTTTCATTTCCGTTTCCTTTTATGATTCTTCCGTTTCCTTTCATTTTCCGCAAAATGCCATTTCCTTTTCCCTTTTTTGCTCTCCATTTCCTTTTTCTTCGAAAACGGACGGAAAGTTTCCCTTTCATTTTCAACCCTACGGACAGAGGCCTTGGCCATCACGGTGGAAACTGTCAATCAATTTGCCATCACTACCAATGTGAAGCAGCCACGGACCAAAACTGACCAGCAAAAGCATGTCACCACCCCCTGAAACCACATTCATAGCCCAATAGTTATCACAGCCTTCAAACCGCCCTCTGATTTCTGCAACCGGCAATTTGATTCGGTACTTAAACTCCCAAACCTCACTTTCGTAGCCCTGTAACACCCACATATCAACAATCTTTATTTCACTGTCACGGTTATATATGCCGAGTGTGCCATCAATCTCAAAAATATATGAGTTGCTGGGAGTAATTGGTGCACGCATCTCCCGAAAGGTCTCAGCTATGGTGTCGAATACTATTACGGGTTTGCTTTCAGCCTGATATTGTGATGGGTACCAATGCAGGTTATCACGTACCAAGGCAATTGGGTTGAAGCAAGGTGGATATGTCTCCGGCCACCCGATGTACCGCGGTGGCTGGTCGGAACCCAACGTCAAGACATAGCAACCAATTTCACCTTCGGGTAGAAGATCTGTGAGCATATACACTTCCTGTGGGTCCTTCCATGCAGTAACAGACGGTACTCACCAGTAGAACGGTGTGGGTACATCCCCATGATATTCAAATCCCATGCTCTCCCAAGGCGTGCATACTCACGAGTGACCGGGTTGTAGACAAAGAAGCAGGTGCCAGTCGTGGTGCTATGCTTGGAGAGGACGAGGAGGCCGTCACAGGAAGCCTCCAGATGCAAGAAGTCGTCAAGTCGGGCGACGGTATGGAGCTTGTCATCTACGTCAGCGGTGGTCCTGTGGTCGAAGGCGAGGATATTACCGCTGCCGGAGATGATGGGGAGGGCGAGCTGGCGGTCGCGGTGTGCCATGAGGAAGCTGCGGGTGGAGGTGGCGCGGCAGCAGAGGACGGATTTTGGTGGGAGGACGGACGAGAATCTCCCAAATGACGATCTCATCTGGCAGGCCGAGGAGGAGAGGCGTTACTCACTTACTCCGGTGCTCGCCATGGTCGCCGCTTACAGGAACGAGAGGAGTTGTACGTGCGTGGTGACCGTGGACTTTTTGCAAGGTTGAGTAGTACAGTTCATTTCCTTTTATTTTTTTCCGTCGTTTCACATGTTTCCTTTTTCAACTGTCTTTTTCGGCTTTCCTTTTTCAATTCATCAATCTAGTTTCCACGGCACTATATTGGAGAGCAAGAGTAAAAACATGGATAAATCGAAATATAAGATTGGCCGTGGATGCAGCCAGCCAGTCAGCTCTGGTAGAAGAACTGCAACCTTGCAAAGAAAAGCAGAGAGTGCAGACTTTTCGCCGGCTTCAGATTGATGAACACACTGGAATACTCTGAGTGTTGAATTTTCGAAAGCTTGAATGCAGTAATTAAGCTTGACGTCCGTGTTGTGGCTTTATTAAGTTAAAGCTACGCCGCTGGCCTTAAGTTTGGAAAATGCGGCAATTAGAAGTGTTATGCTGAAGCTCTCCGACAGTGTCTTTTGGTAGCAATAGTGATCGCTGAAACAGGCAGCCTACATACTCCTCCTGATTCAAACCTCAACCAAATCGGCCCTGATGAAGAGTACAAACAAAGGGGGACGCCGGAAGGGTTTTTCACCTCGAGGAAGTGGGCGCCGGATGTGTGGTCCATGAAGGGAGTCCGCGGGTCAGGGGCGGCCGCGCGCACTACGCCGGCGACGACCAGCGGCCAGTTGCCGTCCCGGCCGAGCGCGGTCACACCGCGGCAAGGAGGCGGCAGTACTGCTGATTCAGGCGAGAGGAGGAGGCCTGAGAAGGGGAGATCGGGGTCATCCAGGGTGGAGCCCGGGGTGGGATCTCCACGGTGGGGCAGGGCGGCGCGCGAGAACCATGGCGGCGGCGCGGACGGTGCATGCGGTGGGCTAGTCTCAACCATGATTCCGTGTGTTCCTCGCACCGTGCCGCCTGACTATTTTTAGTCCCACACCGCTACCGATGGTAGTGTTTGACTGGTTTAAATTATACGCCCTGCTTGTACAGGTATCCTACGGCATGTAGGCATAAGCAGAAAAAAGATGTATGTATGTAAATGTAAATGTAAATGTACAGAATGTGTATACAAGGCCCCGTTAAATTAACTGTGTAAACTTGTACAAAATGTACAGAAAAAGGCGCTAGACATTAGCGCAACAGCATTTTTTTCTCTCTCTCTCTATCATTTTTACTAAAACTAATTTTTGAAATTTCAATAATTTGCAAATTGCACAGTATATGAACTTATGTTAATTCATAAAGTATAAGATGCTATTGATATGTAATTTTGTCGTACGAAATTCCCCACTTCGAATAACTGAGATATATTATCCCTGTAAGATGTAACTATCATTTCCTAATAGGTGAATTACCTCACGGGTTTACGTGAAATGGGATCCTACTAACATCTGGAATAATAGGGATAATAGATCTTGTGACAACCATAACCTTGTCTGGGAGAGTAGTGTTTTGGCACATGAGAGCATATGCTCCCTTTTGTTTTGGAATGTGTGCTCGCCTCAGGCCTGCTGACAACGGCTGAAACAACCGGAGTGACTACTCACTGAGGCGCAACTCGAGAGTCCATGCCACACCTCGTGCAAGTCCATGCCGACCATCGTTGCGCCTCTGCTCCCCTTCCTTGTCCACCCTGGCCGAATGGACACTGTCCCATCTCCGAGAACTTCGTCTACGCTGCCGACATTGTCCCATCCTGTCACAATAGATCGGCCCCTGTTGCGGTCTTCAAACTGGATTTTTGGAAGGCTTTGGACTCTATTAGCTGGGAGGCCCTTGACCTGATTCTCCTTATCAACGGATTCCTGGAGCTGTGGAGACATTGGATCAAGATGATTAGTCTCACCAGCCAAAGTGTGGTCCTCCTTAGGCCTTGTTTACTTCTAGTGTATTTATGAGGATGGGAGGGGTTTATTTTGTATCCTTGTTGACGTCAGAAACCCCCTGGCGGGCAGAGACGGGCAACACAGTAGAGCCGGGAACAACTAGGGCTGCGGCTGGCCCCAGTCCCTCAGAGCGACGGCCCGCAAAGCCTCCTGGTCACACGTCCGATGCTATCGCAAGGGCGTGCCACCTGACCTATACCTGGTCAGGAAGGTGTGGATGATGCCTCGCTTAGTTTCCTGCATGGCATACACGTAAACATTAAATACGAGCCTCGATCGGCTCTCAGGTTATCCTGTGAATCGGCTCAAAGAGCCGATCCACCCATGATTCGAACGAGGTGTCCGAATATATGGTGGTCCTGCTTGATCAAGATAAAGCTAATGAGATCTACGACGATTTAGGGTTTTCACCGCATAATCGGATCATCCTACTCACGATTGGGCCTCGCGCTCGCGCACGGTGACCGTAAGCCGATCATAGAAGGGGCCTAAAAACCAACACGAGGTTGATCCCCGGAACATCCTTTCTAGGGCTAGCAAACGTCACCCTACACGCCGCTGGATCCTCCAACCCTTTGTAAGGCCTAACTATTGCGGATGTTAAACTAATCCTTGATGAACAAGGAGCAACCGTAACGGATCAGATCTACTAAACTATGATCAAGCGGGTGCCGCCCTACACCTAAGATAGGTGTAAGGGCGGCTAGACGTGCAAGGGTTGCATAACGAAAGCATGTGAGTCGAAGAACAATGCTAACCCTAACACATCTAAGATAACTACGTTGCTCGCCATCAAAAAGGCTTCAGCACGAGCAACGCATGAACAACGAGATAGGCTCGTGCTTGCCTAGATCGCAAGATGCGATCTAGGCAGCATGGTGCTTACCGGAGAAACCCTCGAGACGAAGGAGTTGGCGATGCGCCGAGATTTGTTTGTGTTGAACGTTGGTTGTTGTTTATTCCATAAACCCTAGATACATATTTATAGTCCAAGGGACTTTCTAACGTGGGTGTGCACCTAACCGTGCACGGGTAAAACTCTAACTCTTAACCGACACGTAATCTAATATGTTACAGATACAAGGGCAAACTAGCCCAAACTTTGCATGTAAGGCTGATTCACGTATTTCTTCTATATATATATTCTTCAAGTCCATCATGATCGCGGCCCACTCTGACTCGTTCAAATTCTGGTGATAACACATGCCCCCTGGTTTTGGAAATGACATTTCCAAAATCATTACGCTTTTCTTTCGTCGGGTCATGTCGTGGCAGAGCAAAAAACCGCCGCAGAATCCTCATCATGATGCCTCGCCCCCTCCACTTCTCCACGTGGCCGCAAAACTTTCCTGTTGGGCAACATCTCCTCGGAAACTGCTGTGGCATTGAATCTCCCTCATATCCCTTTTATTTAACCGTTCTCAACAGCTTGCGCCTCCTTCGTCCTCCTCGCCTTAGCACCAAAAACCCTCCGTGCCACCATGTCCTCTTCCTCCTCCTCCGAGCTTTCCTACGGGTCCTCCTCCTCCCGTGAGACGCCGCCGGAAATCCGTGCCCCAGAAGAATGGGACGAGGAGAGCCACGCCTCCTCCATCTGGTCCGAGGACGACAAGTCCTTGACCAGCGGGGATGAAGATCTTCAGTTCCTCGCCGACGGGGAACTGGAGTCAGAAAGCGAGGACGATCGGTTCCCCTGGGACGGCTGCCCCACCTCTGAAGAAGAGGAAGAGGAAGACGACGACGACGACGACTCCCTCGAGGGCTACCCGCCGGCGAAACGCCTCCCCATGTTGTGGGACGACGACAGCAGCGACGATGAAGACGGGGATGAAGCTCCCGTAGAGGGCTACGGGAGTAGCGACGAGGAGCCCATCGGCAGCAGTGCCGATGAGAGTTCCGAGGATGACGACGAGGGCAGTGATGGCCCGTAGATTAGGATCTACTAGTATAGGCCTAGCAGTAGTAGATTGGTCAATAGACCCTTCTTTTGTTCTTCCTTCTTTGAGCAATCGGTTCTTCCTTTGTAAGAAATCCTGTTTATTAATGAAGAAATTTCCCCAATTTGGTATTGCCGATTTCTTTTGAACCGATTCTCAACGAGCCGATGGCAACGCATCGGTCTCTCGTAATCCGCCCTTTATCTCTTCGACCACAGGGTGACTGGAATCTTGGTCAAAACTCAATAAGCCGATGTCAACACATCAAGTCTTCATGAATTATCCTTCATCCTCTCGAATAATGAACTTGAGTTCCGCCAAATCACCACCCTTGACGAAAATCGCGGCGCAGGACTAGCCGATGGCCACCCAATCGGCTTTCAAAAACGGAGCATTCATCAGGCCAGCTGCCCCCCGAGTCTCAGTCAAGGCGAACAGAGACGAGGGCATGCCATTCAGACAGATGGACCCGGGCTAGACCATGTCTGAGAGAACTATCATGCAGAGCCAGCCGATTCCCAGCAAAATCGGCTCTCCAGAGCAGAGAACCTTCAGGGTGAGCTGCCCCCCGAGCTTCTTCAGTCCTTCCTGCACCTTGCCGGTCAGATCGGCTCCTTTCCTTTGGCGGATCTAATGCAATCCATCCTTGACCTGATCTGCACGTCCAGGCTGCTCTTGGCATTGTTTCTTGAAGAGAGGATCCGAGCCCTTAAACCACTCCATTGAGGAGTTCTTCCCTCATAGTCTCTCTTCGTGGTCCACTTCCTCTGATCATAACGTGTATCCTTAAGTCGATGTCTGCTGCATCGGCTATGCTTAAAAAATTTCGATTTTTTACGGCCGATTTATGCATCGGCCCCCATACTTTAATACCCATCACCAAAGGATGAGACACTTCTACTGCATATCCTCGTGTTTTATCCACCTGGGTGCCCCCCGAGCCGATTCTGTCAAGAGAATTGATGGTATCGGCTCTGTTGGATAACATGTTGAACCCAGGCAGAATGGATGGTGAGGATAATTTCGGCCGATTGCTGGAATCGGCCTCCACGTTGCTTGCTCGGTGAAGGTTTTTTGATGTCCCTTCATAAATTTTTTGGGGCCGATCACAAGGATCAGCCTCGCCACGTTTGCTCATTGACGTGCTCTTGCTACTCGTTCAGGCCGGTAGATAAAACCAGCCCAATCTCCGACTTTATCATGTTGGTGCGCTTGCTGTCGTCCACCTTGAGTGCATCGTGTAATCGTGGAGCACTAAGCTTCGTCGGAAGAACGAGCACCATGTTTGTGCCAGCCGATGTTTCATCATCGGCTTTCCTTTGCTTGGGGCGCCACTCCATTTTCCGTGGACGACCCTCTTCATCCAGGGTTCGCTGAACCTTCGCAGCCAGATCAGGCCTTGCCTTCCTCAATGTATGCAAGTATAACCTTTCGGCTTCCTCTTGGCCGCGCAATCGCTGAACCCTGCGCTTCTGGGAACGGCTGAGTCCATCAGGGCACCACCTTGGCCGGTGGTACCTGTCTTCTTCTTCTCCCTCGTCTTCTGAATCTTCGAGATCTTTCAACCGAGGGGACTCAGCTCGTTTGCTTTGTGGCGGGAGAGGCCCTAGGCGCTTGAATACGGACACGTTGGCTGCCTCCTTTTTCTTCTGGTTGCATTTTGGGCAATTGCCGATTGTGGGCAATCGGCTCATTCCTGAATCCCAGCAGTGTCTGAAGAAGGGACAGTCCCAGTGCCTATCCTCGTCGACTCGCTCCCCCAACTTTTCCTTGGCACGGCGCTCGTGCTCCTCCTCATCACGATCATGCCGACGACGTCTCCTGTCGTCCCTAGCCAGACGATCTTCTTCATCATTGTCGTTGTATCACCGGCGTTGGTTGTTGTGGGTATACTTCATGGGTGTACCATCGACAGTGCCTAGATCCGGCAAGCCCGGGTGGCCCACAGATGGTGATGAGGCATGTGGCCCATCGGGCGGCCCGAGTCTTGCTGTTGATCATGAAGGAAGAAGTCCAGCCCAGGATCAGTAAGCCGGATCCGTACCGACATTAGGAGTAACCCGGATCCATGGAGGCCCATGAGGAACCCGGATCCAGTACGACATATATGGAAGGCGGATCCGTGACGTGCACGGCAAGATATTGTACCGTAGTTAGGCTATCTGTAATCCGGCTAGGACTCTCCATGTAAACCCTAGATCCGTGCGCCTATATAAGCCGGATCCCGAGAGCCCTAGAGGCACAACCACAACTCATTGTAACAACGCGAAAGCGCCCAGATAATTCCAGACAAGCGGCGGTAGGCCCCGTCATCGTGCGGGTGTTCCGAAGCTGGGTAAATCGCGTACCACCGTCCCGTGTGCACTCCGCCCCTATGGCCCCTACTTCTTCTCCCCCTCGTGAGGATCCCTCCTTCGAGGTACCGTCGATTAGGCAACGACAGTTGGCGCCCACCGTGGGGCCTGCGGCGTCTGGAGGCCGGAACCGGGAGGGTTCCGCCATGGGAAGCTACGACGACACCATCGCTGTGGGGCGTGTCCTTTACGCCGGAAATCTGCCGATCGTCCCTCCGGATGAGTGTTGGATTCCGGCTAAAACCGACCCCGTCAAGCTCTCCATCGTCCCGAGTTGGCGGCATACACATCTTCATCGGGGAAACCGTCGATTCCGACGGAAACCCGCTCGGTAAGTAAGCGCCGACGCGACCGCCGCCGAGCGGGACGCGGTCGCGAAGATCCGATCCGAGACGCAGGAACTTCCTAGCGAAGATTCCGCCTTAGATCTGAAAAAATCAAAACCCACCCAATCCGCCCACGAGCGAGAAGTAACGGTGGAAGACCAATGCAGATCCGCACGGGTCTCCCGGGTGTTAGAGAAGCAAAGGTGTCACTTCGTACACTTCTTGGCCCATACCGCCGGAACCGCCCTTCAAGTAGCCGGAGCTGGTCCCGAGCAGGTCGAGGCCCCGGAAAACAACGCTGCTCCGGATCAGCAAGAGGCTGTCGGAGAAAGCGAAACTCCGGTTGAAGAGTCGATCTTGGGAAATCTAAGCCCAATCTCCGGAGACACCCAGTCCATGGACACTGCAGAGTTTGATCGCAAGGTGACGGAACTCGGATACGGTGAACAGCCTGAAGTTGATTCCGTCCAGCCAAAACAGGTACTTGCAACCGTAGCGGCGCTTGGAGAAGACGGATCAGAAGCGGCAGACACTCAATCCGACCCCCAGCCATCCCACCACGGATCTCCGATGTCACGGGAGCGGCCCTGTAGGGATCCTTCCTCGGAGAGCCTCTGTCGCTCGAAGAGATAGTTGCACAAGCACGCATGGATTTGGTCGCAAAGTCGGACATCCTCAACAAGCCAATAACTCTGGCGATGCCGCGGATCCGGAGGCTTTAGAGGCCACCAGAAAGGAGATGCGGCCACGGCCAAAAAGTTTGCCAATACCGCAGCTGCTATATTGGATGAGAGGGAAGAAGCTGCACCGATCATGGATCGCTTTGAAAGACGAGGATCGCGAAGTCACCGCAACTCTCGAGCAAGTCAAGAGTATGAGAAAGGAGTGGGAGGTGAAAATGACCTACGCACGGGCGGAGGCTGATAGAATCATCGGAGAAGCAATCCCTCCCCGCGGGATCAACTTCGCAACTCCGCCGAACGGCAGCCGCTCGCCACCCCAAAGGACAATTTGGCAAAAGCTGCAGAAATTCGAAGAAAAGTGACGAGGAGGTTGACATCAACTACTTGCGCACGCTCGTCGCTTCGGCGGTTAAACGAGCGAGCAAGGCGGATACTTCGCGCAAGTTGGAATCTAACCCGGAGCATTGCGTCTCCACTGCGCAGAAGGACGCCCACAACAATCGCCGGCGAGATGACGAGTCGCGAACCGGATCCTCGGAACGCGGAAGGAAAGCCGGGGAACACCCAAATCCGATCCCCGTACCATCAAAGACGCCACCGTCGGATCCGAGAAAGGGAAAGGATGCAATGTACTACGGACGAGACAAGTACCGCAACGCCTCTCCTCCGCCTAATGGTTACCCGCGTCCCCCTCGTCGCCGTAGTCCAGCCGGAAACACCGAGGCCTCAAGGGCATGGTGGAATTGTTATCCGCGACATCGTGATGCCCTCCGGAAGCCGGAACGAGGGAGCGCACGCCGGAACCTCGCCGGAATCGGAACAATGATCGTGAGCCCGAGCCTAGGAGGAGCCGGAATGAGGAGCGCGACCCGGAGCCCCGCCGGAGCCGGAACGACCAGGGCAGCCAGCGCCACGGCGAAGGCAGCCACAGGAGCCGGAGCCAGCACCGGGAGGGACGGGGAGAATCTGGAGGCGGAAGCAAGAGGTCGGATCGGCCCCCTCGCAGGTCTCCCTCACCACCACCTAGCGGTGGCGGCGGAGGTGGAGGCGGAGGCGGTGGCCGGAGATCTCGCTCTCGCTCACAGTCCCCCCGTCACGGCTCGCGCGACGCGCGGGAACGCCTCAACGAATGCAGAACCGACTACATCGGACCGAAGTGCTTTGGCGAGGATGATTCGAGAGGAACCAAAGCCAAGGAGCTCCCTCAAGTTACCCGGAAACACTGAAGCATTATGATGGCACCGAAAGGCCGGATACCTGGATCGAGGATTACTACAATGCGGTAACCTTCGCCGGAGGAACCCCTAATATCGCCTGCCGCATGCTCCGATTGTACCTTGTAGGACCAGCCCGGATGCGGCTCGGCGACCTCGAGAAAAACTCCATCTTTTGCTTGGTTCGACCCGAAGACCGCTTTTGAGAAACACTTCCGAGGCACCTACAAAAGACCTGCCACAGCGAAGCGACTTACAAGCTTGTATCCGGAAGAAGGGAGAAACCTCAAGAAACTTCCTCACACGATGGTTGGCATGCGAGGAACGAGTGCGAAAACGTCGACCACACCATCGCCATGTACGCCTTCATTGGTGGACTGCGGAGAGGAGGATTGCTTTGAGGCATAAGCTTACATGTTTGGCTAACGCCAACAAACTAACTTTGGACGAGATGATCTCCATTGCCAGTGATCACACTGCCGCCGATGACGACGCAGGCGGTGATATCGCAGCCACAGCAATCCCCCTGCACCAACAAAAGAAGAACCGTGATAACGGTAACAACAGCGGCCACAAACGCAAAAATCCTGATGACCAGAAGAGTGGCGGATCCGACATGGTCGCCATGGCGTTCCAACGCGGAGGTTCAGGAGGCGGAAGAGGACGCGGCCGCGGAGGCGGAGCCGGCAGGGGTCAGCAGCATGGCACTGAGGTCACTGCTGGCGGATCCCGCGCCCCGCAAACCTACGAGGAGTACAGAGACATGCCCTGCCTGGCCCACTTGGATCCGGCTACAGGGAAGTCCACTCATACCAACCGCAACTGCAAATGGGTCAACGACCTGAAGAACGACCCGGAGGCAAGATACAAGCGAGCCCGGAAGCACCGCCCACGCGGCAAAGGAGGCAAGGGCAAGAACAAGGACAAGGAGGAGGACAGTTCCGAGGCAATGGACGAGGATGATAACTCGCCGGATCCCAAAGCCGGATCCGCAGGTAAATCCAACCCCTTCGAGAAAAAGAGCGTGGGGGCTTACCACACCTTCCTCGGAACCCCCACGATCCGCGCTACAAAATCAGCTACCCGGATCCTGAACGCCACGGTTCCGGCTGTGCCGCGATATGTCAGGTGGTCGGAAGTTCCGTGCACATTTGACAGGGAGGACCATCCCGCCATTGTGCCAAAAGAATACTACGCCTTGGTTGTGAGTCCCCGCATAGACGGGTATGACTTCTCCAAGTGCCTCATGGATGGCGGAGCCAGCTTGAACATCATGTACTTGGAGACTCTGGAACGGATGAACCTCACCAAGGAACAGCTCAAACACGGCCACCCGAGTTTCACGGCGTGGTTCCGGGTAAGAAGGCGAACTCCCTCGGCAGCATCACACTTCCCGTGGCTTTCGGCGATGTTCATAATTTCCGCGAAGAAAAGATCACGTTTGAAGTTGTGCCCTTCAAGAGCTCCTACCACGTCATCTTCGGCAGGCCCACCTACCACAAGTTCCACGCAAGAGCGTGCTATATCTACAACAAGCTCAAGATGCCGGGTCCCAATGGTATGATCACCATAACCGGAGACTACAAAAAGGCTCACGAGTGCGAGTTGGGCGAAGCCGCCTTCGCAGAGTCTGTCATATCCGGAGAAGAGCTGAAAGGCTACAGGGCCGCGGTGGATCCGACTGAGATGCAAACCACCAAGAAGCAGATCTCCGAACAGAAAAACTCCTTCAGGGCCGTGATAGAGACCAAGAAAGTCAGCTTCAAGGAAGATGACCCTAGCAAGCAAGTCTCGATCGGAGCCAACATGGACCCCAAATAGGAAAGCGCGCTCGTCGAGTTCCTCCGCGCTAACATGGATATCTTCGCATGGCAACCTTCGACATGTCCGGAGTACCTAGGGAACTCGCCGAGCACTACCTCAACATAAATCCGGGGGCTAAACCGGTGAAGCAAGCTATGCGACGCTTTGGAGATAAGAAGCGCCGTGCCATAGGAATGGAACTAGCAAAGTTACTAGAAGCAGGTTTTGTAATAGAAGTTATCCACACCGATTGGGTCGCGAATCCCGTCCTTGTACCCAAAAGAACACTGAAATACTAAGAATGTGCATCGATTACTGCGGCTTGAACAAACATTGCCCGAAGGATCCGTTCCCCTTGCCGCGCATTGACCAAGTCATTGATTCGACGGCAGGGGCGGAACTCTGTGTTTTCTTGATGCGTATTCCGGGTACCATCAGATCCGGATGAAGGAATCCGACCAAAAGGCGACTTCATTCATTACCCCGTTTGGTACTTACTGCTATGTTACTATGCCTTTTGGTTTGAAAAACGCAGGTGCCACCTACCAGCGAACGATGCAGCGGTGCCTGAAGGACCAAATTGGCCGGAACGTGCACGCCTATGTCGACGACATCGCGGTCATGACCCGGAAAGGATCCGACTTGATCAGCGACCTCACAGAAACCTTTGAGAATCTCCGACGGTACAAGATGATGTTGAATCCGCTGAAGTGCGTCTTTGGCGTGCCAGCCGGAAAACTCCTTGGCTTCATAGTCTCTCACAGAGGCATTGAGGTTAACCCGGAAAAAATCAAGGCAATCCCTGTGCATCAAACGGCCAACGTGTCTCAAAGATGTGCAACGACTAGCCGGTTGTGTCGCAGCAATCAGTAGGTTTGTTAGCCGTCTTGGCGAGAAGGCGCTACCTCTGTACAAGTTGTTGAAGAAAACAGACAAATTTGTCTGGGACGACGCAGCTGACGCAGCTCTTCGAGGGTTGACGGAAATACTTACCTCCCCACCTATCTTGGCAGCCCCAGCAGAGTCAGAGCCAATGCTCCTTTATCTGGCAGCTACCAACAAAGTCATCAGCCTCGTCATCGTGGTGGAGCGAAAGGAAGAAAGTCATGAATACGACGTCCAAAGACCTGTCTACTACATAAGCGAGGTGCTGACGGAGTCAAAGCAAAGATACCCTCACTTTCAGAAGCTAGCTTATGGAGTTTTCCTAGGCAGCCGGAAGGCTGAGACACTACTTCCAAGAGCACCCAGTAACAGTTGTGAGCAAGGCTCCGCTGTCAACAATTCTCAACAACGCTGACGCAACAGGACGGACAGCTAAATGGGGCATTGAATTATCCGCCTTCGACATCGCCTACAAGCCAAGGACTGCGGTCAAATCCCAAGTCTTGGCAGATTTCGTTGCAGATTGGACAGAAGCTCCGGATGCAAGTCTGGAGCCGGAACCAGAGACATGGGTTATGCACTTCGATGGATCCAAGCAGCATCAAGGCTCGGGAGCCGGAGTCACCCTGAAGTCCCCTACCGGAGAAGAACTGCAGTATGTTCTGCAGATTCACTTCGAAGCTACAAACAACATGGCGGAATATGAGGCTCTATTACACGGTCTGCGCATCGCTAAGGAAATTGGGATCAAGCACATCATATCTTGTGGAGATTCCGACTTGGTGGCACAACAAGTAGCCGGAACACTGGAACGCCGAAATTCCGTCATGGCAGCCTACAGAGACGAAGTTGATGAGCTCGCCAAGTGCTTCCTCGGATACAAAGTCAAGTACGTCAGGAGAGACGATAACACAGCAGCAGACATGCTATCCAAGCTCGGATCCGGCGGAAAGCCAATTCCGCCTGGAATTTTCCTAGAGCATCTCCGGATACCCTCGGTGAAGGGCGCTAACCCGGAAAACCCGAAGTGGCGGTGTCTCCGGCTAGAGAGGTATTGGCTACCATTCGGCTTGGACACAGCCTTTCCTGGACTACCTCATCGATCGAAGTTGCCGGAGGACGAGGTCCTCGCGCGCCGGATCATCGGACGAGCACGATCCTACACAATTGTCGATGGACAGCTCTACAAACGAAGCGCAACGGGGTATTTCTCAAATGCGTCTCCAATCAAGATGGCATTGAAATCCTCGGAGAGATCCACGCGAGGGGCTGCGGGCACCATGCCGCTCCCAAGTCACTCGTTGCAAAAGCTTTTCGGCTAGGCTTTTATTGGCTCACAGCTAAAGAAGATGCTGACAAGATAGTCAAGACCTGCCGAGGTTGTCAGTACTATGCTACTCAACCAAACGCTCCAGCCCAAGAGCTGAAGACCATACCTATCACCTGGCCATTTGCGGTCTGGGGGCTCGATATGGTTGGTAAGTTAAAAAGATCATCTCCTGGTGGTTGTGAATACCTCCTGGTCGCTTGTTGACAAGTTCGGCAAGTGGATCGAGGCCAAGCCGAGTGAGAAAAGCCGACGGTGCTACGGCACTAAAATTTGTCTGCAGCCTCGTGATGAGATTCGGCATCCCACACAGCATAATCACGGATAACGGCACAAACTTCGCTCAGGGAGAATTGAAGGATTATTGCGAAACAATGGGGATTCGATTGGACCTTGCATCTGTGGCTCACCCACAATCCAATGGTCAAGTTGAAAGAGCTAACGGTCTAATATTATCAGGAATCAAGCCACGCCTTGAAGAACCGCTGCGACGAGCAGCTGGAGCTTGGGCCGACGAACTAGACGCTGTCTTGTGGAGTTTGCGAACTACCCCTAACAGGTCAACAGGGTTTACCCCTTTCTTCCTGGTATACGGATCCGAAGCCGTGATTCCCTCCGACATCATCCACGATTCACCACGAGTTTCCGCCTATAATGAAGAAACAGCTGACGAGGCCAGACAGCTATCTGTGGACCTGATCGAAGAAGCTCGGAACCTAGCTGACCAGCGCTCCGCCATCTACCAGCAAAAGCTCCGACGTTATCACAGTCGTCGAGTACGGAATCGCTCCTTCATGGCAGGAGACCTGGTCCTCCGCCTTCGACAGGTGAAAGACCATAAGTTGCAATCTCCATGGGAAGGACCCTTCGTCGTTAGCAAAGTGCTTCATAACGGGTCGTACTACCTTGTTGATTTCCGCGAGCTGAGGGATAGACCTGCTAACTGGCGCCGAAAACGCAAGCGTGAGGATCCGGATGACATCTACGATGAAACAGATCGCCCTTGGAATATCGCACAGCTACGTCCTTTCTACACCTAGCATATTTTTTCCGAGTTACAAACTCTGTAATAGTTATACATGATCAATGAAATAAAGCTTATGGTTCACTCTTTGAGTCTTTTACCTCCTTTACTTGTTCATTTTAGATCGTGTATGTTTTCCGACTAAAACCGCAGAGCTGGATGTTTTCCGCCTAGGCGTGTATAAAAGTTGTGATTTCTAAAACCGTCCTTTAGGATGTAAGCTTAAGTTTTCTGATTAAGTTGTTATCTGTTGCGAACTCGTGGATTCCTAGTAGCAATTTCCGGCACCTATGCCTGGGGGCTTGTTTCCGCGGTTATGGACGGATTGCCATTGGGCTTCGTCGCCGTCGGCGAGCATTTCCGGCTAAGGTTTTCCGGCTCGTGGAAGGTCAAGCGGGCAAGCCGGAAAATAACGAAATCAGCACTTGCTTTCCGACATAAAACGAAACATGCACATAACATTAAACGGATAGCAGGATAAGTGTTTCCGCCCCATGCATAATCGTTTCGTTCCTAGCTACTTAAGAATTTAAGTCTTATTACAAACCCACTCCGGGGCCAAAATGATGCAACTTGTTTCATTGTTTACAGCCGGAACCCTACTCGGAGTCCTCTTCTTCTGATTGCTGGTAGGAGGAGCCGTCATCGCTGTCACCAGATCCGGCTTTGGAGTCGTCACCAGAGCTTTCTCCGGAATGCTCGCCGCTTGATCCGGATCCTTCCCCGTAAAACTCCGGCTCACCTGCTTCTTCCTCAGCATCGGAAAAGCCTTCGGGTAGATCATGTTTGTTATACCAGAACGAGTGATCCACTCGCCTGACAAACAGCTGTTCATATCCTTCGGTTTCCGCGAGGAGGGCGCCCATGTCGGAACCCTTGGGGGCTCCGCGTGCAACGTCGCCGAGGTTGAGCGAGGGGAAGTGAGCCTTGCAGGTGGCCAAGACCAGGGAGGCGACTCCGCGTGCTGAAGACTTCTGCCAGTCCTTGATGAAATCCGGCACCGGCTTCATAAGATTGGTCATCGTATCGATGACTCGTGGTTTTGGCCTTCTTCGGAGACGAGTCGTGGCGATTCCGCGACGAGGCTTCAATCAACGCGTTAATGGATTTCCGCGCTTCATCGTATGCCTCCGTCCTCGTAAGGTTTGACTCTTTTGACCATTCGTAGCCAAGGCTTGCTGTGGAGGAAAGAGATTCAGTTCCGTTAGGAAGGAATCATGCAAGTTAGTCGGAGCAGCGATACGGAAAAATGCTTACGGAAGATAAGTTTGTCAATAGCCTCCGCCTCCTCCTCCAGAACTCTGTTCTTGGATATTATGGAAATCACGCGGCCCTGGCTTTTCTCCGGTTTGTCATTCGGTTCCGCCGGAGTCGCTGGCATGCTTCTCGGAGAGTTTTTTCCTCGCCTCAGATTCCTTTTTAGTGGATTCATGAATGAAGGTTTTGAGGGACGCGTTCTCCGCCTCAAGCACCTTGACTTTGGCGGAAAGCTCATCAAACGAGGAGTGCTTGGCAGATTCTTCTGAAGGCAGAAAAGTTGCACATATTATGCATCTTGAACTATGACAACACAAAAAGTGAAGACCCGGATCTCGTACCTTTAAGGCGGGTCTCAAGCAGTTGGATAGCCTTTTGGCTGTTTTCCGCGTTACAGCGCAGCCCCTCAATCTCCGTGATCTGCTCTAGCACATGAATGCGCAGATCTTCGTGCAATTTCCGTGTGGTCTATGAAGCAGCAGGGAGTTAGCCGGATACTTAAAATCTTGGGGGCTAGCGAGGAATTTAGTTTGAGATATAAAAATTTTAAATTTCCATCTAAAGTACATTCTGGGAAAGCATCGGATAATACACGTTACAAGGAACTATATCACCCAATGCTTGGGGGCTAGTATTACCTGCCGCACTTCCTTGTGCTTGGCGAAAAAATCCTTCAAGTCGCTCTCCAGCTCGGCGAGTTCACGCACCTCTTCGTCCGGTTTTCCCCATACCTTGTTCAGCATGTCGGAAACTTCCGCGTGGCGCTGAGCAAGGGTAAGTTTTTGGAGGGACGGAGTTGGTTGGAGGTTGACTCGGGTCGCGTTGGTAACTTGGAGGAGCTTAACCTTTTGCTCCTGTTCTTCTTCAGTGGGCTCCGCGAAGGCGGAGCTTGGTTGATCTGGCGGAGGAATTGGGGATGAGGTACCCTTGGCGGAGTCGCCATGAGGAATGGGATCTTCAGGAAGGTCATCAATGTCGATGATATCCTTTGGATCCGGCTTGGTGGCGGAGGAAGCCTTGGGTGGCACTTCAACTTCAGGAGTAATGGGAAATGAAGCCGGAGATGGCTTGGCTCTCTTCTTGAGGACCTTTGGGGCCTTGGGAGGCTGGCTTCCGGAGCTTCAGAAAAACATAAGTGTAAGAGCAAGCGTTAAACCAGAACTTGGATCTCGGAAGTGGACGTTTACCTGGAAGGTTTGAAGAAATGCTGGATTGCAGGCTGCCCCCTATTGCTGGTATTAATCAGCGAGAGGCGCTTCTTTTCCGCCTCCAATTTCCGGGTGGCCGCAATGCTGAGCCCTTCGCGGGCACGTTTTGCATAGGGGCTGGAAGGAGCCGGCTTCTTCCTCTTAGCGGGGCGGGAAGCTTCGGGAGCTTCCGCCTCCGATGCAGCTTCCGGATCCGCGTGGCCAGTGGATGGGACTCGGAGGAGAGTTCCGAGTTCATTTTCCTCAAGCGCCTCGAGCTAATACAAGGTTAACACTTAGATGAAAAAGTTTGAAGAAAAACAATAAACTAAAGTCAAGACGACGTACTGCGGTTCCGGATCCATTTGTATGGATGTCTTTGTTGCATACGTGAACATGGAGTTCACGTGAGATCTTGAGGAGGACCCGGATCCTCTTGTCGATGGCGTCGGCGGAAAGGTTGTCTTTGGTGGCGCGCATTGGATCGTCGCGCCCCGTGTATTCAAACATCAGGCGGTCCTCGTGTTGCGGCGGCTGGATCCGCTTGGTGAACCGGGGAAAGGGTTAAGTCCTTCCCCGTCGGCCCCTCCTCCGTGAGCTTGCGGATCCGCCTAACAGCGCGGGTCGGCTGAGGCGAGTCGGAGAAGTGGAGGCGATGCGTCCATGATGGAAGCTCGGTGGCGGGGCAGTTCTTAAAAACCGGAAGCTTCTTTTCGCTCGCGGGGTCGGAGACGTCCTTCAGATAGAAGAAACCCCCAGACCAGTACCTTGCGGATTCGTGGCGGTCGGTAGGGGGGTAGACGCGGCCCGGGCGGAGCATAAAGGTGACTGATCCGCATGTAGCGAGCTCGGCAGATTGCCGGATCCTCTCCTTCTTTACAGAGAAAAAATATTGGAACAGAGAGATCTCAGGGGTTACCCGGAGATGGCCTTCGCAGAGGGCGACGTGGTTGCTGATGGCAAGCACGCTGTTTGGAGAAATGTTGTGGGGCTGAAGTCCATACGTCTTCAGATTCTCCAGAAAGAAGTCCGAAGGCGGAAATGAAAATCCGCGCTCCACCAGTGCCTTCGTCAGCACCATCTCGTCGTCCCTCGGAGCCAGAGCTAGTTCGTTTGGAACTGTCCTCCAGCTTCCGGGTTGCAGGAAGCCCTCCGATTCAAGGTTCTTCAGTTCCATCTCGGTGGTAGTACAAGGCCACCACTTTCCTTTAGCCTCAGAATCTCGCTTCCGAGCTTTTGATTTTTTGATGACCTCTTCCGCCTGGTGCTCCGATTGACCCGCCCCGGAAGCTTTCTCCGGGTGAGCGGAGGTCCCCTCGGCCTCCTTGCCGGAATCCTTTGAAGGATCCAGCCGGATTGGAACGAAGGGAGGAGGGGCGGAGGAGATCGGGGTCGCCATGATCGGCTCCGAGGTCGGAGGCGGAGTCGTTGAAGACATCTGAGGAAAAAGAGTTTGGCGGAAACTTACTTTAGTCGGATCCTACATCGTCTTCCCCAAAGTTCACCCCTACCAACTACGGCACGAGAACGAAGCTCGAGAGCTCACCGTGATGGAGTCCGCGGTGGTCGGAGTTGCCGGCGACGAGGTTTCTGCGCGGTGGCTCGCTGAAGTTAAGAACTGGACGAACACCGTGCGGCGGCGAAGCGACTCCGGCGAAGTTCCGGCGAGATTCCGGCACGGCGGAGAAGAGCTCGTGGGCGGCGCTTGGCTGAGAGGTGAGAAGGGGGTGAATGAGGGTAAAGGGCTCGACGGCGGATATTTATAGGCTGAGGGGATAAGATTCGTGTTCCGCATCCTGTGGTCGGAACGCAAGCGTCGCACCGTTGGATGCGTGACACGTGTCCCAAACCCTAACGGTAAAAATGGCTAGAGATAAGTTACCGCGGAAATCGCGCGAAAATGGCGCCAGAATTGGCGGAACCGTTTGAGTCTTTTAAGATTTCGGGTAATTGCGTGAGGATAAGTTAGTTCTCATTCACAAGCAGGGAGTAACCCGGAAATGTTCTTTGGAGTGTCGATGGATGAAGTCCCGCGGGATGGGAGCATTTTCCGACTAATAAGTTGGGGAAAGAAAATGTGAAGTTGGAGCTCTTCAAGTTTCTCCGCGTTACCAACGTTTGCCGGAGATCATTGTGGACCGACAAGGCGGAAGCTGCAGGTGAAACTCGGAGAACTGCGGGGGCTACTTGTTGTGGGTATACTTCATGGGTGTACCATCGACGAGTGCCTAGATCCGGCAAGCCCGGGTGGCCCACGAGATGGTGATGAGGCATGTGGCCCATCGGGCGGCCCGGTTGCTTGTTGATCATGAAGGAAGAAGTCCAGCCCGAGGATCGGTAAGCCGGATCCGTACCGACATTAGGAGTAACCCGGATCCATGGAGGCCCATGAGGAACCCGGATCCGATACGACGTATATGGAAGGCGGATCCGTGACGTGCACGGCAAGATATTGTACCGTAGTTAGGCTATCTGTAATCCGGCTAGGACTCTCCATGTAAACCCTAGATCCGTGCGCCTATATAAGCCGGATCCCGAGAGCCCTAGAGGCACAACCACAACTCATTGTAACAACGCGAAAGCGCCCGGATAATTCCGGACAAGCAGCGAGTAGGCCCCGTCATCGTGCAGGTGTTCCGAAGCTGGGTAAATCGCGTACCACCGTCTCGTGTGCACTCCGCCCTATGGCCCCTACTTCTTCTCCCCCTCGTGAGGATCCCTCCTTCGAGGTACCGTCGATTAGGCAACGACATTGGTCATACTGACTCACATACTTGTTGAGGAGGTGATCAGAGAGAGGTCGTTGATACCTTATGTTTTTCACTTCTCCCTCTGTGACGTAGCGCTTGCCGTCTTGGCGGAGCCGATCGCGTGGAGCGGCTTCCTCTGTATCTTTGCTATGAGAGCAGCTGCCCTCATCTCCGTCCTTACCGAGTGGTGTCCCGGTCCTACCATGTTGATATTGCACGAGAAATCCGGCTGGCACCCTCCATGGTAAGTATACTCCACCATGTTTACGGCGGGGAAG
The DNA here is from genome assembly GCF_022539505.1 of Lolium rigidum. Classification (NCBI taxonomy): domain Eukaryota; kingdom Viridiplantae; phylum Streptophyta; class Magnoliopsida; order Poales; family Poaceae; genus Lolium; species Lolium rigidum. The sequence goes on along the minus strand of NC_061513.1, from coordinate 33,984,902 downwards.
GGGTGTGTGTCGACCTTCATGGCGTATTGGTTGAAAATCAACCGTCCGTTTTCTATCGCCATTTGGATCTGCTGCCGCCACACCATGCAGTCGTTGGTGGTGTGGGTGAACGTGTTATGCCACTTGCGGTATGGCTTTCCGTTCAGCTCTTGCACCGTGGGGATCTTGTGGCCTTCGGGTACCTTTATATGCTTCTCCGTGAGTAAGAGATCAAAAATCTGCTCGGTCTTGGTCACGTCGAAGTCGAACCCTTTTGGAGGGCCTTGTGGCTTCACCCATTTGCGGGACACGGGGCTCGTCGCTCGAGTCCATTCAGCCACTGCTACCTCTCGATCTCCCGCAGCACCTTCGTCCTCGTCCGCCTCAACCGGGGTCACCGCACGCTTAAATTTGTCCCGGTAGACATCCGGGTGGCGCTGCTCATATGCCGACGACTTCGCACCATGTGCGCCAATGAAGGGTAGTCCGCTTGGGAGGCCACGTCCTTAATCTATGATGAGAGACCCACCACCGCCAACTCGATCGCTTCTTTTTCACTTACATGAGCCAAAAAGCATCGGTTCCTAATGGTCCCGAAGCGCCGGACGTATTCGACACTCGTCTCCCCGCGCTTCGTCGTACTTGTGCTAGATCGGCAATACCAACCTCGGAAGCCTCCGAGTGATACTCGCTCATGGAACTCGCTCTTCCAACCGCTTCCAAGTCCGGATGGAGTTCGGTGGCAGCGATGTGTACCACCCGAAAGCCGATCCTGTGAGGGACTGTGCAAAGAACCTCACACGCAACTCGTCCGATGCTGAGATCGTGCCCAGCTGTGCCAAATATCGGCTCACATGCTCGATGGAGCTGGAACCATCTGATCCACTAAACTTTGTGAAGTCCGGGAGCCGATATTTGGGTGGTAGCGGGATCAGTTCGTAGCCGTTGGGGTACGGCTTGGTATAGCCGAACGTCTTCCTTTTCGGCATCATGCCGAACTGATCTTTCAGGATTGCACAAATCTGATCCGCGGTGATGGCTGAAGGTGTCGAACCCTGAAGATTCGCCGGGGTGGCATACTTAACCAGCCATGCTTGCTTTTCCGGTTCTAAGCCAACCGCAGGAGCTGGGCTCGGAGGTTTGTCGGAGTGGCGTACTTAGCTAGCCACGTTTGCTTCTCAAGATCGGCTCCCGACGTTCCTCCCGCCGTTCCGCAGGCCCCTCGCTGTAGCAACCTGGTTCGAGAGTGCCCAGGTATTGCGATCCGGTACGTATGCGCACGCGTATCCGTGCGGGATCTCCTTGGGTGCCTCAAGTAGGAATTGGTAGTCAGTAGGATCACCACCAATCTTGTAGACGACGTATGCCGATGAGTTCGGCAGTTCCGGTGCTGCCCATGCGAATGGCAGCAGAGGATGGGACTGGAGTGGCATCTCTCCTTTGAAAGTCCCCAGAGCTGGTCCGGACGGAGAATACCGGTGGCTCATGATTTCCTGGACCACGCGCAGAGCGACACGCTCCAAAGTGTTCACCAGGCTCTCGCAGTGGCGGTGCAGCGAATGAGCCACCATGTAGTTGATCTCCGACGCAGCGACCTGGTGCGTTCTTCTGACGGGGCGGACAGGTCCACTCCATCGAGTGCGCCTTCAGGTGTGAACCCCTTCCACCTGACGCCATGGGAGAGGGTTCTGTGGAAAGAGCCGATGAGTTCGGCTTCGAGGGTTGCCTTGATCTCATCATGTTTCTTCTTGAGCTCATCAGGCAGATCCTCGTACTTGACCGGAGTGCCTTCCGCCATCTCGGATGTAGATGGCGATGTGGTGGATGTCGAAGGTTGTCCCACCGGGCGTGCCAGAATGTGTTGACGTCGAAACCCCCGGCGGCGCGAGACGGGCAACACAAGTAGAGCCGGGAACAACTAGGGCTGCGGCTGGCCCCGGTCCCTCGCAGCGACGGCCCGCAAAGCCTCCCTGGTCACACGTCCGATGCTATCGCAAGGGCGTGCCACCTGACCTATACCTGGTCGGGAAGGTGTGGATGATGCCTCGCTTAGTTTCCTGCATGGCATACACGTAAACATTAAATACGAGCCTCGATCGGCTCTCAGGTTATCTCGTGAATCGGCTCAAAGAGCCGATCCACCCATGATTCGAACGAGGTGTCCGAATATATGGTGGTCCTGCTTGATCAAGATAAAGCTAATGAGATCTACGACGATTTAGGGTTTTCACCGCATAATCGGATCATCCTACTCACGATTGGGCCTCGCGCTCGCGCACGGTGACCGTAAGCCGATCCTAGACAGGGCCTAAAAACCAACACGAGGTTGATCCCCGGAACATCCTTTCTAGGGCTAGCAAACGTCACCCTACACGCCGCTGGATCCTCCAACCCTTTGTAAGGCCTAACTATTGCGGATGTTAAACTAATCCTTGATGAACAAGGAGCAACCGTAACGGATCAGATCTACTAAACTATGATCAGCGGGGTGCCGCCCCTACACCTAAGATAGGTGTAAGGGCGGCTAGACGTGCAAGGGTTGCATAACGAAAGCATGTGAGTCGAAGAACAATGCTAACCCTAACACATCTAAGATAACTACGTTGCTCGCCATCAAAAAGGCTTCAGCACGAGCAACGCATGAACAACGAGATAGGCTCGTGCTGCCTAGATCGCAAGATGCGATCTAGGCAGCATGGTGCTTACCGGAGAAACCCTCGAGACGAAGGAGTTGGCGATGCGCCGAGATTTGTTTGTGTTGAACGTTGGTTGTTGTTTATTCCATAAACCCTAGATACATATTTATAGTCCAAGGGACTTTCTAACGTGGGTGTGCACCCTAACCGTGCACGGGTAAAACTCTAACTCTTAACCGACACGTAATCTAATATGTTACGTATACAAGGGCAAACTAGCCCAAACTTTGCATGTAAGGCCGATTCACGTATTTCTTCTATATATATATTCTTCAAGTCCATCTTGATCGCGGCCCACTCTGACTCGGTCAAATTCTGGTGATAACAATCCTGGAAAATTCCCACTGGTCCATTTACTTCTCCGGTTTTGAACGAAATAATTCCGAGATATCCCCTCTCATCCCACATTTTTTTCCTAAATTGAAAACTCCCCATCATACTAGTGTATTTTTAGGAAAGGGTATTTGAGGCATTGGATGAACACCAAATTCCCTTCCATCCCCATATCCATTGGGAAAAAATATATGAGAGAAGTAAACAAGTCCTTAATGGCATCCCCGGTCGATGGATCCAATGTCGACGTGGACTCCGCTAGGGAGACCAACTTTTCCCCTTCCTCTTTAACATTGTCGTTGACATCCGACAACAACTTCTCCTTCATGCCTCCCATGATGGACTCCTGCTCCACCCCCTTGTCGATGACCTCCCCTGCCATATTCTCTAGTATTCCTATGCCACCCTCATCATTATAAGGGATATCCCAAAGCATGTCAAAAATCTAAAAAAGCTTCTGGATGACGACTTTGCGGCTGCCACAGGTCTCGACATTAACTTCCATAAGAGTACCTTCGTCCCGATTAAAATGACCTCACCACTGCCACTCACATGGCCTCTTCTTGTGGATGTGTCATCTACTTCTCCCTGCAAACCTACCTCCGCCTCCATCTCTCTACCCATAACTCTGCTTCTCTGACTTTGCCCCATCATATCCAAAAGTGACATGTGTCTGACCGGTTGGCAGGGCCGCTCTCTTCCGATCAGAGGACACATTCTTCTCATTAACTCGGTGCTCACTTCCATGATCTCCCATGATATGAGTGTTGGCTTACTTCCTGCAGGAGTTATTGAAAGCCATTAATAAAAAGGAGATGTTCTTTCATCTAGACTGGTGAAGACTTCTTCTCTGGCGGCCAATGCAAAATAGCTTGGACCGAAGTCTGCACTCCTAAAATTCTGGGTGGCTTAGGGGTCATATCCATCATGCTCAAAATGCCGCCCTCCTTTTGAAGTTCCTCAAGAAACTGCACTTTGACACCACGGCCCCTGGGCTTGTTGGTTCCGCCGTTGGTATTGGTGGTCTACTGGTCGAGATCTGGGGGACCCATGCTCTCGCGCTACTCCCGTCTGGAAAGACATCCGCGCCGGCCTTTCTACCTTCCACTCCATTATTGTTCTTCATGTCCAAAATGGAGAAACCACTGCCATCTGGCTCGAACTCTTGGCTTGGAACCACCCCTCTTTTAAAGATTTCTGGCCCTTTTCTCGCATGTCATTCGAGCCAATGCCTCTATAGCTTCTATCCGTCTTACATGATTTCTGACTCTCTCGTTCCGCTCTTTACCTCTGTTCCGAGTAGCGAACTGAATTTACTTTCGACCGAGAGAGCTTACAAACCAAGATTTCTATGTCAATTCTTTCAGGCACTTGTTGCAGGATAAGCATGCAACAAAATTTGGGGGAGCTAGGGCCCTTTGAAGTGCAAGATTTTTCTTTGGCTTGCTTGGCAACGTCGCCTGCCAACCAACGAGAGAAGATTCCGTCACAACCTCACCACCACTACAACCTGCCCCTTCTGCACTCAGGCTGAAGACGTCGAACACCTGTTAACTCCTCCAAAGTCCGGTGCTATTTTCAGACCGAATCCCGACCGAGCACACACTCCTTTCAGTCCATGCTCAGATCTTGGTTTTGCTCGACTGCGAAAGCCACCACTTCATCCGCTATCGCTTGGAATATTTGAAGCGGCGCAACTCCGAAGTTTTCAACGCGATGGATGAACCTCTTCCCCTAGTTGTGCAAAGATGTATCAAAGACATTAGACTGTGGGCCAACAGGTGCCGCAATTTAGACTCCCGTCTTGTGCTTCTATCTTGGTGCAACTCTTATGATCCTCCTTGAACTCCTCTTCTTCTCGCTCTCATCTCCCTCTAAAAAATTGTAATGAGCTACCTTGTAATGGCCCAATGTTGTTGATATAGAAGGTTCAGGATGGCGCAAGGCTGCCGTAGTCACAATAAAAGAAAAGTAGAAAGAGACCCAAGCTCGCCTGAAGTAAATATGAGACTTGGTTCCTATTTAACCAATGGTTAGGTTAACCTAACCTAAAAAAGAGCCCAATGGGCCTATGGGTTAACTGTAATGTGCAATTGGTTTTTTTGGGTTCGATCCTCTTCTACCTTCACTTAACCACTATTCTACCAACTCATGGCTCCCGAGTGCGGCCCCTCGTGCGGACGAGCCACTCTTGCTGGGCTTCTGCCTCACTGTTGTCGCCGCCTCCCAGCCGTAGTCCCGTACCATTCATCGTCGCTGCTGTCACCGCTCTGCCGCCCCATGGTCCCGCCTCGCCACCTCCCTCGACCAAGGACCAGCGCCTCGCCACACCATGGACCACATCTACTAGTTCTCTGATGCCGAGGCCACCAACTAGTTCTGCTCCCCTCACGGTTCACCATAGGCCGCGCTGCGGCTCGCCGTGGACAACGTCAACGACCGCATTATGGTTTTCTTGGAGTTATCGAAGCTCAGTCCCATACTAATTTGAGTGACTTGACTAACAGCTCGTGAGCACTTCCTGGCTAGTTTGAGTGGTTTGGTTGTCTACCATCTAGTGTTTTATTTTGAATCACTAGTTTGTATTAATATCAATCAACAGTGTTTTGGTTGTGCTGAATACAACAGGAAAGGAATACCGGAAACTGGGAAGGCCAGGTACGGTCCGAACCAATCTCGAAAATTCAGCCAGCATGTTCAAACCATTGCAGGGTTCCTTATCATATTTTCTTACTTTTCTGTCGGATACAACAACGGTGCAGCCAGTGCAGAAGCAATCACTAATCAGTGTATTTTTAGGTAGCTATTCACTGAGATTAATACAGAAGATCATTTGCATGCATGCAGTCTTGATGCAATCCTTGTCTGTTGACGTTACCATGGAAGCACTGACCAACCCAGAAGTACATAAATTGCGCCATGCTATGGATACTGGGTGCAACCGACTGGCAACGGTAGCACGGGATTTTTACAGCCGGTGCGGTTGGCATGCTGATCGTCGTTTGACATGTTGATGCAAAGGCGCTTCATGTTACATTTTTTTAGATGGCTTATTTTTGTTGAGACTTTAAGTGATCCATGAATTGTAGGAGTAATAAGTTTTGACGATGCTGGTTGTAAGACTGTTTTGATTCTAATAAAAGAGGCCGTATGCATCGCTTGATGCAGAGGCTGGGGATATACCCCATTTCGAAAAAAAACATAAATTGCTCCAATTCTCGTACACTACACACACGGAGGAGAACCAGGAAATATGATATGGAGATCAGAAAGAACACATTCAGTTAAGTACAGGGGAATTACGAGGCATGCAGGCATCCAGAGCACAGAAATCCGATGGAGCACGTATATCCATCATTGCATGGTCAGGCATGTAGGCACTCTGTTAGCTCCGGTAGACCTGCAACCATGCAACGAAAATCAGAAAACACAGTTCAAGATCAAGATCAAGAGACCTTTTCCTGGTTCCAGATAGCAAACACGCTGGAATATAAGTGTTATCCGGGTGTTAAACTCAGTCCATAGTGTAAACTGCAAATATTTTGTCACCAGTAGATGCCAAAAGGGACATGTATGCAACATAATTTCTTTTTGACTAGCCTACAAGTGATGTGAGCAGCTCAGCAACTACACTGCAATGGGACATAACAAGTACAGTAATAAAAGGATCAGAGTGACATTTCAACTTACTTTCACAAGTGGCACTCAATATGGCCTTGCGCCGGTTATAGAGATTAAAAAAAGGAACATTACCTGCAGAGGAACAAAATCTGTGTTATAGATATCCTAAATAATGCAACAACAAAGGCCGAATTATAACAGAACATTGGAATACTTAACCAGATGCAACATATTCATGAAGAAGAATGAGTTGCAACAGAACATCTCATTGACAAGTTGAGTAATGCGATCACTCAGTTTAACGGGCAACGCTCCAAGCTCATCTATAATCAGCATGGTTTTTGAGTCGCTGTATAGTCGCTGTATAGTCGCCGAATCATATTCCAAAAATGGCGGCGACTCGAGACTATTCAGCGACTTATGGCGACTATACATGTTTTTTAGTCGACTATACATGAGTCGCAGGGTTTGGTGACGCACTTTTGAGTCGCGACTCAAAAACCATGATAATCAGTGTCCTAATTTCATCATCAGCCACAACAAAACTAAGAGGCATGAAACAAATTATATTCACTAATTAGTTAGTAACTTAGTATCAAGAAGACCGCTCGATAATCTATAAAAAGAACAAAACGTCGATAAAAAGCCAAGTCAATTCTTCAGTTCAATGAAAAACAGACATGGGGCACATCAATCAACAACTATTTCAAACGCTGAACAAAACGACTTCATAATTTTAGCATCGACAAAGCCTGGAGCCTCTTCAGCACAAAAGGATATTGACACAAGTATAAATTTAATACAACCATGTACACATCTGAGCTTCTTAATCATAAGTTTATACAGAGAGTGGATTTGGTACAACAAAACTCCGTTTCCAACTTTTTCGAATCAGAAAGCCCTTGTGTGTTTCAGATAACTCATTTACTCACATGTGCATCAGTGCATCTATATGGCAGTACAGCAGTTCTTTCCTAGCAAAAACAAAATACCACTGCTTGCAAGGAAACAAATAAAACTTAACTACGGTGCACACATTTATTAGTATCCATGTCCTTCTAACAATCAGGTAAAACTTGCAAGTCAGCAAATACAGCAATTTGCCACATTTCACCATCAACTAGAACAAAACACGGAAACAGGAAACACATGTAGACCGCTAGATATTTAGCATGGAGAAGACCCTTAGAAAAACAGAAGACATAGATAAAAGATGCAAAATCAAATCTTCAGTTAAAGAAATAGAGACATAAGGCAGGTAGATTGCTAACTAGTAAGTAATAAAAAGATCACTAGATAAAAAACAAAGTCACTTCTCAAGATAAGAAAGTCACTCACTCAACTGCATTCAGATGAAAGGCGAAGCGTTCACAACAGAACCCTCTTGTGTCTGGAAGAAGGTATGCGAAACTAGAGTTTGTTTGATCCGAAGTTGAGTAGTATTGAGGCCTCTGCGATGGAAACTAGCAACCAACTTGCCATTGCTGTCAATGTGAAATAGCCAGCCAGGAAATTTGACCAGCAGGAACAGAACAGCATACCGAGACGCAACCTCCACATTCCAAGGACCGTCAAACATTTCGATTTGCTCCCTGAACTCCGCAACCAGCAATTCCACCCAGCACTTAAAGGTCCATACCTCGCCTTGGTAGTCCTGCAACACCCATATAGCAATGCGTGTTCCTCCCTCCCAGAAGTTGGCCATACCAATCATGCCATCCATCTCAAACAAGTTAGTGCTGGCAGAAAGAGCGGGAGCACGCATTTGCCGGAATGACTCAGTTGTGGTGTCGAATACCATTAAGATGTGGCCTGACCATGTGTACCAATGGAGGTTACCCCGGAAGAGGACAGATTCGGGGCGTGTACCAGCCCCTGCGCATTGGGGTACCCGATGTGCCTGGGCGGGTTGCGAGAGCCCAATGTGAAGACATAGGATCCATTCTGAGCAGCATGTGCCAGTTCCCCATCCATCAACCTCCGGCGCAGGTACAGCAATACTCGGTATTCACCTGTAGAGCTGTGCATGTACATTCCCAGGAGACTGAAGCCATCAAGCTGCTGGAGGGGGCATACTGACGAGTTGCCGGGTTGCAGATGGTGAAGTGGCATGTCGCCGAAGGAGACGATAAGGAGGCCATCGCAGGAGGCCTTCCGGTCGGGGCTGGCGTTGGGGTAGCGAAGTCGCGCGACGGACTGCAGCTGGTCCGCAGCGGTGAACCCTGCCCGGTGGTCGAATGGGATAAGGTCTATGGACCTCCCGTCGTCATCGACAGTATTGTAGCCGTAGAGAAGGGGGAGCGAGGGCTGGCGGACGTGGTGGGCGAGGAGGAAGTCGCGGTTTGAGGTGGCGCGGCGCCAGGCGTGGCAGAGGAGACGGGGGAGGAGGTGAGCAGATATTTGGTTCAAAATAGAAAAGCAACTAATACTAGTTCGTGGCACATGTAAATTGCCCTGAAAAATTAATACCAGGATTATCCTAGTCAGTACTTAGTATGGTCGAGGCTAACAACCCATGCTAGGAATACAATACTTCCGTACATTCGAATATACATATAATATCACTACACATGACCAAGGACATCAGATATCTGAACAAATAGAAATTAAAGAGAACTGAAAATGGTACTCCCTCTGATCCATATATATTACTTGCCACTAACATAGATATATCTAAACACATCTTAGTTCTAGATACATCCATATATTAGAGGCAAGTAATATGGACCGGAGGGAGTAGTCAAGAGCAGTATTCTTTACTGGCCTCTGAACACATATGATTTGCTTAAATGCATGCCATGACATGTGGATACTGGCAATGTTTTGTTGGTCTCATGCTTCCTAAGGCACATGTATATGTCTGGGAAGTATCCGCATCAGAAAACTATTGAGGTTCATAATTATACGAAACACTAAGCCATATGTACCCAGAACCGATATTTGAGCGCATCCAGGGTAAGTGTGTTACCAAAAAAAAACCTGATCTCTCACCCGCCATAATGACTTCGCATATACCGAGTTCCTTGAAAAGAAAATTGAGATGAAAAAATAGCGAGAAATCGCCCGCCTGAAGTGAACTTTGGCAATAGCAGATCACCACCGAACGTTCCGGTTTCCAAATTTGTTATACTTATATATGTAACCACTAAGGCTTGGTGCAAATTCAGAATTATAGATGTAAAAAGACATTACATATGAATCTTGGTGATTTCATCTCTTAACAAAAAAGTGCCGTTATAGGGATGATTAATGGACATTGTTGCAGAGATATGTAGTGCAATGAATTTAGGTGATCTCATCTCTAAATCAAAAGAGTATCTATTGGAATGATTTATTCATTTCACTGCAGGAATTTGTACGACAAATAATATATTATATCCTAATTAGCAGTTCTGGTGAGACAAATAGACACAAGTATACGAATAGGTAAAGGGAGGTGCCACAGAAACCAATCAGTAGAAGTTTTAGGTGCCTGGACCTAAATGTACACATCTCCCCACATGAAAATATAATCTATAGAGCAAAGCAACACTCAAATCAGAGAAGGGTTTCTCTACAGTTCACATGGCATGTTCGTTCAGTTAGTTGTTTCTGTATATCTACAAAAAGTGTGTTCTAAACCTGCAGAAATACAACACATAAGTTTTCCATGGTCACCTTTCACTGAATATATTACTCTCACCTTACATAAAAGATTGTCCTCTTAAGAAGCCCACTCGCCTTTCTTAAGCCAGCATTTACAGCAAAAACCATACAGAAGACCAAAATTGAGTTTGCTCATATTTTTATCTCTGCTTATAGTATAAAGCCAGTGGAAGAAGAGGAAAGTGATAACCTGTAATCCGAAACGGACAGGGTGCAGAGGAATGGATCATTCGTTGTTCTCAAGCAGAGCCATGGCAACATCTGATACTTTGCAGACGCATGCGGGTAGTGGTGACTGGTAAGAATAAGATGAGAGACAGTAGTCAAGGCAATCATCGTAAAGACAAAGCCATATATAAAGTGCCACAAAAAAAAATTCCAAGATGCGTACTCATCTTTTAAACTCTATTTGGTAAGGATCCAATAATCCCAGCCAAGCACGTACATCACAAAGGAAATAAATTGTCAGCCAAGATTTGCAGTATTGTTCATGAATTTAATGCAAAAATGTGGCATGTTTATTGTGCAGATAGAGCATCAACACTCAACATAGGCCCTCAAGCACGATGAAATTATATTGAAGGTTAAATTAACAGGTTACTTTTCTTCTACTACTATAGTGTGCCAGTTTTGAATTTGGATTTACCAGCAGTTTCCCGCCAAAACACCTCTCAGTCTATTGCAGCCGCTAATTTATAGTACAAAACTAACATCGGCCGTCCATCAAGTTTCGTTGGGAATAATCCGACGGCCATGCTACGCTGGATTCGCCTCTCCCTGGCTTGTACTGTGCACCTAACCAGGAGCTAGCAGAATGTTCTAGAGAAGTACGGTCCATCAGTCTATGCGAACTGTAGCCTGGGTACTCAGCCACATGAATGTGTTTTTTTATTCAAGGTCGAGCTGGACTAGGAGTTGTCGTACATGCACATGATTCTTTTTTATGGAAAACTGCTACAACCAGCATCTTCCCATGAGCCCATGAGTTACCCAGCCTAATTTTATTTCATGTTGTAATTGCTTTGTATTGAAGATCTTAGTAGAAAAAACTGAAGGAGATGTTTCATATCTCTTTGGTTCTGTGATGAATATTTCTTTAAACCATTTAAATATTTTTTTAGAACGGAATATAGACTTATAGGTGCTAACAGGGTTGGACCCAGGGAGAAAACTGTCTGGTGCTCATTTTCTAAATCACACAAATTTCTCACTTAGGAAGAGGGTGTCACACGTTATGTCGTAGATGAAAACTGTTTCCTCAGTCCGAAAAATAAGTGACTCGGAATCATCCAGAATCACATGTATATACACAACAAAACTTTTCTAGATACATGTAAATCTAAATAAATCAAAATCGTTTATTTTGGAACGAACGGAGTAGCAAGAAAATTCTCTTGCAACCTGCAGTCCTAAGAGCATCTCCACTCGTCCCCCCGACGAGGCCCCCGGCGAGCGTTTTTTCCATCCGGACGGCGTAATTCGGCCCAGTCGCGCCCCCGGTTCCTCGTTTTCGTCCGGATTTGGGCCTAAATCCATCCGGCGATCCCACGCCATCCCCGGCCCCCCGGGGAGCGCTCGGGGACTCCGGACGAAACGAAAGCGCGCGTGGCCCCAACTTGTCGGCGACAATGGCCTCCGATCTACGGCAAAACCCTCGTCTTCCCGATCTACGGCAAAACCCTCGTCTTCCCGATCTACGGCAATACCCTCGTCGAACGAAAGCTTTGAACTCTCAAGTGGTGCAACATAGATAGATTATATATATATTTCGAATATAATTCGAATAAACATAAAAATTACATATAAAAACTTTAAAACTAAACTACTTCTTCTTCTTCTTAGAAGGCCCCGCCTCATCGTCGTCGCGGCGACGCTTCCGGCTCGTCACCTCCTCGTCGGAGGAAGTTGAGTCCTCCTCGTCGTCGTCCTCATCAGCCTCTTCGTCCTCCTCCTCCTGCTCCTCCTCCTGCTCCTGCTCCTCCTCCTCTTCCTCGGCCTCTTCCTCGGCCTGCTTCTCGGCCTGCTCCACGGCCTCTTCGTCCTCCTCCTCGTCGTCCCACTCGTCCTCGCTGGCCGGCGGGGGGAATCGTCGCTGCTGGACGATGCAGCTGGATCCCACCAATGGTGCCATCCAGGCGGCTTCCCCTCGCTGTCGGTGTCCGATGGCCAAGAGATATCGCTCATGGTTGACGGAGGATGGTGACGAGAGAACAGATGAATGGCGTCGGCCGTCGGAAACCGTATATGTAGGTCTCTCGACGAAAGAGAGCGCCGGTTGCTCTTCCGCGGAGTTCGTGCTCCATTACGGCGGTTCTCGCATCGAGGCCACTTCGACCGTTCCCGACGAGTCGTTTCGGCTCTCCAGTCCACTTCGCGACGGTTCAATGCGGCGAGGGAACTCCGACGATTGCCCTTCCCGGTGACTGCGCCGTCGCTATGCACGCGGTGGGTGCGCGTCCATGGGCTCGCGGCTGGAAAAATGGGCCTCCCCAGGCCAAAAACTACATCCATCCGGCGCTAAATTTCGCCGGATTTGGGCGTGGGGAGCCCAAACGAGTGGGGATGCTCTAACATCCTTGATCTCAACGTGGGTATGCCCGTTGCTGCTAAACAAATAGAAATACACTATCTATAAACGATAACCTTAATAATAAAATGGTTGCATCTGACATGGTTATATTTAAAAAATCAATATATTTAACCTTTTTATTTTTTGAATTGTTTTAGTTATCACTTATCTCTTATTTAGAACTTGGTGAAAGTAAAAAAAATCAAATTCAATAAAAAGTTAGTACACGTAAAAGATCGATCCCTAAAATTTCTCAACATATCTGGTTATACTTCATATCGACCTAACTGTAATGATTTACAAAAAGAATGTAATCATCTTACTTTATCATTTTTCGGAGCACCATATTTTTTTATTAATTACATTTTAAAAGTTGTTTTCTACGCAAATACTGCAATCGTGCAAAGCACGTGCTACTTACTAGTTTTTGATAGTAGAAAATATGCAGTCCATATATCAGAAGTGTGAATTGTGAGGAATTCCGCAATTGCACATTGGATCTATACCCACTGTACATATTACCAACCATTTGTTGCAAATCACCTACATAGTGCAGTGAGAAAAAAAACATATGGAGAAAAATCTCCACAGCACCATACCTGAACATCCAGTTCAGTCTTGAGGCCTAATCTGCAATGCATAATTCCAACCATTATCATCAAGAAAAATCGTAGTTTAAGATGATAGTAATCATTCAATTATGTCCATGCTTGACTATATAATGAGCTGCAATATCTAATTGCAGAATCTCACAGTAAAAAAAATTCAGATCATCAGACCACTCCCAACATCCATAAGATATCAAGGCTAGCAAGAAAAAATCCTAGATGCACTGCATGCGAAATTGCGAAGCACATGGGTTATCAGTTGAATAAATTGCTCTATCCCACAAAGACCAAATCACCAAATGAGAAATCTGAAAATACCACGGATTGAGTTCTTGTAGGCATAACAACAAACACTTCTTAGGCATCAAAATGACAAAGTTGAGCATCTAATAGTCAGAAAATTCGCACATAAGCACCTAGCTACCTCCTTCCCGCTTCCGGTCCTGAGCCTACAGGGAGGAACTGCGGCAGGGGCTTCCACGACAGCCAGGGAGGGGGCGCCGCTGTAGGTGATAGGAGGACGATGGAGCGCTACCCCCACTCCAGTCTGTCCGATCCGACGGCGACCACACACACAAGTCCTCCCTTTGAGAGAGAAGATTGACCACGGGGATGGCCGCACAGGTCGAGAAGAAGAGTAGGGCGCCCGGTGCTCAACCGCGCCACCAGCCACCTCAGGAAGGGAAGGAGAGGCCCTAGATCCTTCTCCATGCCATCAGCGGTCTCGGCAGAGAGAGGAGGGCGCCGCACGCGATAGCTGCGCCGCCAAGTGGCATGACGGCAGAGAGGGAGAGAAGTGGGCTCTGGCCCTAGCGGCACATCTTGATGCCGTGATGGCACTGCCATGGCGACAACCAAGATAGGGAGGAGAATATACAGGGAAGGGCCAGGCGGCCAGCGGACAGAGGAGACCCTCGGTCCTGAAAGGGGAGGCGCCAGAACTCGACGCGTCCGCACCGGCTGCACCCCATCCGACCTGGACAACGGCCATCGTTCCCCGCTACCTCTATCGCTTCACCCAAGCAGTGCCACACGACCTGATCGAGTTGAGGTTCCAGGAGGTGGTCAGTAGAGCAGATGTAGAAGCTTGGAGAGGTGTATGAAATGTAGAGGAAGTCATGCTCGATGAGGATGAGCAGCCGGAGGTGCGACGGCGCCGAGGCAGTGACAGTGACGAAGCCCCAGGTGGGGCTAATTTTTGTGGGCCTGCGCATAGGGTGCGGCAGAGCAGCGCGGTTGCGAGGAAACCGAACATGAGGAGGAGGTGGAGCCGCGGCGCCATGCAGCGGTGCTGAACATAGCCAAGGAGGGGGAGCACCGACATAGATGAAAGAGAAGATATGGGAGCAGTGGGGAGAGGGGCAAAATGGTGGTGGCAGCGGTGGAGATTCGGATCTTTCCACTGTCGAACGTGGGAACCGCTTTGACCACCTACAATAACACTACATCCACAAAATAAAGCCCACACCCGAAGTATTACAAAGGAAGGCAAAGAAGATTGCATCCGTGTGTTGTTGTCAGATAAACATTCAGCTTCTCTACATAGTCTTACAGAACACCAATAATGTACACAGAAAAATAAGGAAATGAGCTCAAAATTCTGTGAAAAATCGAAGTGGTTCACGTTTAATATAGTAGTTATGGTGTGCTAATTAACTAAACATACACACAAAAATTCAACCCCTCCCTCTCTCCCTCCAATCCTAGCTCCCTCCAATCTGATCTGTACCTCTACTGTCACCCTGCTACAGGCCGATGAGACGCCAGTTTGTCTACTCACCAATTCACAAGAGTACATATGTTGTTCTAACCAATTGACATTGCATTATCTTGATTAATTTCTAGCTATTTCTATATATTATTGTTGCTCTCATATAGCTAGGAAATTTCTCAAACAAAAATAGTTTCCACAGAATTTTGGGTAAATTGAGAAACCTGAATCAGGTTATACTTCAACTTAAAGGAGTCGTCTGATAACACCACTTTTCTAATACACCCATCCCCTCTTCTCATGTCGCTGATCTCCTCTCCAACCCTAGCTACCCGCCTGAGCACTAGGCCACCGCCTTGTTGATCGGTACTCTACGTACAACATTTCCGTGAGCTATATTTTATGCTAAACTTTTATACTTATTATTACCATATTATATTCGTATTGAGTGCAATTTTTTATTACTTAAATTGTTGGATCAATGACATAACACTATTTCAGACCATTGGTTCTCTGTTGTGCAGTTGTAATGTATATAATGCAAAGTTTGCTTGTGCTAATTTGTTTTATGTTGCAATAATTTCTTCCTTAATTTTTTTTGCACATACTGCTAAAATTATACGATTACTATATGTGTGTGTATACATATCAATATCCACACATAACATGACAGAGATCTCTAAATAAAAAAATATCTTAGTTGTCGCTCTAGTTTATTGTTAGTTACATATGTTTATAGAATTTTCTAGATTATAAACTGAACCATTGGATTTTTTTTGTCTTGCAGATTAGATTCCGTAGAAAGTTGACAAGATGTGCTTGATCTACATGTGGTATGAACTGTATTTACTATAATAATAATCAACAACTACAAAATCACCTTAGGTATACTATTTTAAATGTGTTGGTTCATATTTATAATTTATAATATCTGAATATGAGCAGCTCACTAAGTAACATCTCTAAATATGCAAGGTATTCACATCATCGAGTCTCTAATTGGTCCACATCATTCATCCATCCATGTAGGATCTGTTTTTCTAGGCATCTTCTTGAGCCACCTCATCAGCTAAACCACATCATTAGCTGGAGAAAAAATCAAAGTTAGTGAGATTCGGCGGCCGGCCGATTAGCATAAATTTTTGGTTCTCCACCAAATAGTAATTCTGTCGCTAATAGCAAGGAGTCGAACAGCCCGGTAGTTGTGTTTATTATATTTCAGTCAGCACTCCAGTTATATCTGTGTCATCTTTTGGTATTGCTTCTTCTGATTCCGCCACTTTTCATTTTCCATAGATCAATGTGGAGCAGGTCGTGCCATGGGAAGCTAGGCAGCCATCAGTTCCTTCCAGAACTACTAGAAGGACCTTGCGCGCTCTGCTGCGCCATAGCATCTACTACTGTTTGGGTGATGAATTTTAGCTGGTTCGACTGATAAGGTTTTTCTTTTCTTAGACAATTCAGATGCACACATAAAGAGGGAAGTACTAATGTCATTTTATATTATCCATGGATACTTAGTACTTACACACTGAAAATGTAGAAATTCACCTTCAAAATATTAGCATTGATAAGATAACTCATTTGAAATGTCATGTGAAATGTTACTATAAGGAAAATATAGTGGTTGGTTGCAAGGAAAACTTAAACCGTAGCCCGAGCTACACATCTCCTGTTTTTTTACAATATTCGGATTCAACATTTTAAAGTTTCAAAAAAATCTGAAAAAAAAAATCTGAATGTGGAAAATGATGTACTCTACCACTGTGCAAAATTTCAGGATGAAAAACGTAATATTAGAGGCTACACAAAAATGACAAATTGACAAAGATTGGAGGTTTCAAAATCTGTACTGTTCACGTTTTCAGATTCATGGATTTGTGAATTATGCACAGCTAGCCCAAAATACTAAGTCTTTCGTATTGCTTTTTTCACTGTCGTAGAGTACATCATTGTCTACCTATAGAATTTCTGTTTCTAATTTTTTGAAACTATAAAATACCATTTTCGAATTTTTGAAAAAAATGGCCCCCATGTAGCCGAGCTACAAAATGCCACGCCCTGGGTTGCAATAGGCACCATAGTTAATAATGAATCCTCTGAGCGTAGCAAACACATCCTTGTCTCTTGGAAAATGGCATAGACATATGAGCGAAGAATTAGACTATCTAGACTTTTATCTGAACATTTGCCCTTCCTATATGCTCACTAGTAGAGAAACCCCCCTTTAGTACCGGTTCTAAAGGGCCTTTAGTACCGGTTTTGGAACCGGTACTAAAGATTCGGTACTAAAGGCCTCCCATCTTTAGTATTGGTTCCTTACGAACCGGTACTAAAGGTGCCTCCACGTGGGCACGGAGGATCCCGCGGGGCTAGAGACGGTACTAAAGGTTATTTCGTTTAATTTTTTTATCCATTTTTTCTAATTATTTTCACTCCCTCATTTATTTTATCTTTTTCACTCTCTCTTTTTTTTATTTTTTTCAGAATTTCTAGTATTTTCGTTAGTCTCTAACTACACTTTATCTCTAGTCAAATTACTTACCCGTGGTTAAACTTCCACTAGCACGCTTAACTTCCGAGTTCCATCCCGTTCCACTTCCAAGTGCTTCGCACGCATGTATGTGATAGTACTATCATATCAATCCTATTAACATGTTGGTCGATGTCACACTTCTTTATTGTTTAAAATCCAAATAATTCTTTTAATAAACAAAAGTAATGATGTAATAATAATGTTGAATAAATAAATTAAATTAAATTTTATAATTTGTATTATTTTTAATTATTTTTTAAAAACTTAATACTTTTTTGCCCAACCTAAAACCTGAAAATTTGAAAATCTTATAATTTGCTAAAAGTAATAGTAATATTTTAGGACTCAAAAAATCTTATAATTATTAATTTATTTTTAAAAAAAATAAAAAATATATAAATTTCTAAATTTCTGGAAAAAAACTAAAATCTTCTTGCTTTCATATTTTCATTTGGAATTTTGAGAATCTAAAAATTGGCTAACCGGGTAAACCCCAGTGAATTCGGATGTAACTTTTTCTCACGATGATTTTGATATATTATACGCATTTTTCCGACGTCGTATGCAAAAATTAATGAGATTTTACCATTTTTCAAACTTTTTTTGCAAAAAAAGTCAAAATTCGAATTTCTTAATTTCACCGAATAGTAGGTTGCATAACATACAAGAATCTGAAAACATTTTATTTTTTGAATTTTGTTTCATTTTCATTTGTATTTTACAAAGCAAAAAAGGCGTGGGGAGCAGAAAAACCTTTAATACCGGTTCGTGACACAAACCGGTACTAAAGGTCTACCTCTAGTACCGGTTCGTGTCACGAACCGGTACTAAAGGTTTTCCGCCTGACGCTAACTCTTTAGTACCGATTCGTGACACGAACCGGTACTAAAGGTCCTTACGAACCGGTACTAAAGGATGAGCATTGCAACCGGTACTAATGCACCTTTTAGTACCGGTTCGTAAGGAAACCGGTACTAAAGGTCTAGACGGAAGCCCCTTTTTCTACTAGTGGCTGCAAGACCCTGAAGTTTAGCCATAGTAACTATGTACCCTGATTAGGCTGATAAATAAAAGGTTTGTTGATAATATGAATGGTAGAGCACCTGAGAATAGTTTGAAAAGCATAAGCACGCAAAATGCAGAACAGCCCAACCTTAATTTTTTTGCCGTCCTTGCAGCATTTGACCTGTCACAAAGAGAGGCAAACAACAACTTTAAAAGATTTTATGGCAGCTCATTTTGAGCACATAGTTATTGTCATGATTTTAACTAACTAAGACATATGCATACATAAGACAGCTGCCCTATTCTCCGCTGGATATTTGTTACGCATGAGCTTATACTACTGAAATCTAGAAGAAATGAAAATCTTCGAAATTCATTACAATGTGATACCTACTGTTTGTGCACTCAGCATTTGGTAGATATCCTCTTCCACACATATATATCCAACTATAAAGACCTGAGCTTGATAGTAGCCTTTACTTAGACTCTACTTCTTGTGTGGCCTACATTCTTTTGGAAGAACCACAAAGGTAGTCAAACTCATCTGCATTTGTAGCTAGCATCTTTAATGTCCAAAAAACAACCTTTTATTTAATGGAATACATTTTAATATTGCAGTAGGCCCAAAAAGAAGATATTAGTGTTACATATTTTGATAAATACTTATAAACTAGTCACCTAGTAAACGAATCCAAACAATTGAATCGTATAATGAAGACAATGATAACAACTGAGACACTGTGATGGGACCAGATTCACCGGTTTCCTTTCAATATTTTGTACATATCACCTAAATGCTTACTAAGGAACATGAGAATCACCTTGGTGAGAAGTATCAGTGACTCATGCAAAAGAATGGTTCTTTATCTATTCACAATCTATAGAAGGATTTCAAATATGAGCAAAGGGATGCAGAAAATATAAATTGTTAAGGTGAAAAAAATTAAGAAGACAACTAAACTATCACATACACAACACCAAGAGGATTATAGTTCATACAAACTAACCAATTTTTAAGCTCAAATTATACCAAAAAGATATATTAGAGAGTTATAATAGCTAGATACTGATGAAGTTCAATAGTTGGACTGCTTCATCAACTAAAAGATGCCTGCAAAAAGACAATCAACCTGCGAACAAATGAAAGAGCCAAATTTGTGAAGTAAATGAAAAAATGCAGCAATGCGTCAATATTAGGAAACACCTATCTGCACTGAAGCTATTTTTAAAAGTACTGTCATAGTAACACATATCTGCAGTTTGGTAATAAATATCTAAAAAGATATTTTTTAATTAAAATGAAAGTATAGTAACATGACAAATGTCGGCCAATACAAACTACAAATATCAATTGCAAGTACCTGGCGGCGACCTCCTCCCCGGAGGTGGACGGCGACGTTGGGATCTGGGGTGGGGGATCTTGGGATCCCACACAGATCTCCGGCGGTGGAGATCCAATCGACAACGAGTTTAGGGTGACGGGGCAGCCGGTGAAAACCATGCTTCGCTCTCGGGCTTGGTGGATGATGGCGGCATCGCTTGGCATCATTACCTTGTCGAAGGCATCGTCTTTGCTTGTCTCGTCACTCCACTCGGCGAGTTGGAGATGTGTGGCTGCCGGTGAAAATTGTGCTCCGACCCTGGTCATGGCGGGCGATGGCGACGTTACAAGTCGTTACCTTCTTGAAGGCATCACCATCGCAACCTGCATCTACTCACTCGTGCTTCTCCGGGGAAAACTCTAGATTTGGGTCTCTCGGATCGAACGATGGCGGTGCTACATGCGTCGTTCTACCTCTTGGGGCATCGTTTTTGGAGGAGTGGCTGGATGTTGGCGGATGTTGGTGGAGTGGTATTCATCTACCACATTATTGGCGCTGAGTCTCGGTGGCATGGTGCTACAGGATATCAACGACGGATGCGGGATGATGTATGCGTGCAGGATGATGGAGCCGTCTGGCGTCATGGTGGCATCGACGACATGTCATGCAAGGTTAATGCGATGATCTCTCTTGAAGATGGAGTCGAGGAAGACGGCGGTAGCAACTTCTGTGGCGTGTGTGTTGGCGACTTGGCGTGCGCTGAGAGTCTTCTTGACTAGATGTGCTTCTCACCTGCTATTGGGTGGTTTGAGAAGGCATTTGGTTTTTTTGGGTGTATTGTCACCCCCTTCATCCCACTATAGGTTTAGTGAGGTGGCTTCGAGGTTGATCTTTTGTATTATTCTTGTAAGATTTTGTGAATAATCTAATAAAAAAATCCGTGTGCATCCTTTGGATGCAGAAGCTGGAGTGATATTTCCCCCATTTCGAAGAAAAAAACCTAGCTGAATATGCTAGATTTAGCATCAAAGGGCACAACTTTGGCAGTGAGTTAGTTTTCCGTTCTACCACACGGAGATTGCCATGCGCTTGTTTCTATAGCATCTCAAGATGAGAATCTTGTGAAGGGATTCATCTTTCCTACAATTTTATCATAACAGGAGGATGTGCAAGAATTAATCTTTGAACAAAACAATAATACTAATATACAAGTTAGACATCCATCCTCTTATTTTAAACAACATGACTAGAGGAAGTCCTGCAATAACATTCATCAGCTGTGTATTATTTTGTACTAAATTATGAGTGGGTTTCTGTATTTCCGTATGAGATGAAAATCCACTGAAGCATTATAATACATTATCATAACCTAAAATAAAACGTTCAACCATCCATGCCGTATATTGAACATTCTTGCGCCATATAGTACTTGGTGCCGCTACCATTGTTGTCCTTCCAGTTTCTTTCACGTGCCAAAAATAGGTATTATATGTCAACATGAATTGTGCTATTTTACTCTCTTTCTCCTTTTGCAAATCGATCTCAACGTAAAGATGGGCACATGGTGCTTTTCATCTAAAAATCCATATCTCAGCAAGCTCTTATTTCCGAAGTTATTGGATATGGTTAGCAGATTGGTCCCGTTCATCTGCATAAGAGAAAATTATCACAAAGTGGAAAGTAAGGAGCTAAGAGCCTAAGTGGAGAAATATACACTAACAAGGAAGAATACTCAGATGTTTACAGCACCGTGTGATAATTCACAGAGAAATGTTCAAATAAACATGTCCAAAAACCCGTAGAGCGAAAAAATACAAAAATTTAGAGCCTACAAATGTTAATGCTGCGTGAGAAAATTAAATTGATAAATCACATATCTGCATAGTTCGTATCACTGTCTGCATCGCATACAAATAGAGAAAAAAAAGCAAGCCTCTTATGAACTATCCATATTGTTCAAGGCAGCGCTAAACTGGTGAAATCAAATCATGTGAATAAAATCTGACTGCGACATGAGAAAATTAGATCAAGGAATTTCATATCTGCATAGTTAGTGTCATTGTCAAAGCAAAGAAAAGTTATTTTTGAAGAAATTGTATGGACCACAGCTAGGTGGGACCTGGGATAAAATTTGCACGGCAGAGAGGCTTCAGCCAGAGAGCAAATAACTATAAAAAAAAAATGAAACTGTGTCTAGGAGGAACTAGACACTTTTTGATATAGTAGAAGCGGGACACGGCGTGACAGTTCCGAAATTCGTCCCTGACAGGAATCGAACTTCGATCGTTGGGGTGCGCCACTGCGACCCCAACCACTGAACTAAGCCCACGTCGTCAAGAGCAAATAACTTGTTATGGCAGAACAAACAATCCTCCTCTAGTTTTCCTGTTTGCTGAGCACTTCATTGACACACCCCGTATGGGTCTATATAGTTGTTGCAGAAAAACAGTGTTGTCCTGGGGATTAATTAGAGAGCAAACCTAAGCGAACAATATCCAACCTGAAAGAAAGTGGCAGGACTGCAGCGGTGCGTGCATGGCGGTGAATTGGATCGAGTCGCCGGCGAACGCCTGGACGACCAAGTGGGGGCCCTGCATGTCAGCGATGGCATCTATGGTGGTGGAGTACCAGCACTCCACGACTCCACGTCCATGTCGCACGGACACGCCTCCGCGAGGATTAGGAGCTCCGGCAGCAGCACGGTTTTGGACGGCCTCGCTACAACTCGGGCCGACCAGACGTGGCTCCGTTAGCCATCGCTTCCGCAACCTGACAAATCCAGGGCTTCTAGTCCTCATCGAGCATGGTGCCAGCAAGCCCTTGCTGCCGGTGCTGCCGGTGGCGATCCGCCTCGCCGGAATCAGCGTTAGGATACTTTTTTTTTATAAAAGAAATATATTAATATCAAAAGATATCAACTACACCTAGCCTCTACAACAATATCCTGCCCTAATGGCAATACGGTTGCACACATCCAAAAAAGAGTAAAGAAAACTAATAGATAAAAGTCCCGCTACAGCATTCTAGACCTAACAACAGCAATACAACCACCACCGTGACAACACCTGAAGTACATACTCTCCAAAAGCGACGCCTCCAAGAAGAGAACAGTGCACTCTCAAAACAATGTCTCCATCAAGAACATTGCCAGACACAACCAGTTAAGGCCAGACCGGCAGGTTTTCACCCTGTCCGATCTTCCTCGCTTTGTTGTCAGACTATGTCAGTATTTTTTACGAAGGTTTGAAACAGCTTGGTTGCTGAAAGAGAATTGAGGCAATCAACTCTACTTCGTTGTTTAGCCAAGATTTCCTCTCTAAGAGGTAAGACTCTAAACTTCTCATGTGCTGCCACCCCCACATGCATACCACTGCTGCAGAGCCCGGAACGCCAAACAGATCCCTTAGCATCACGGAGACTCGAACCTCCTTTAGCCAGTCCACCAATCCGGCCTTCATGATATTCCTTCTTCTAACTTTACCATGAAAAGTCACCTGATGTCAACACAGAATAGAGCTTCGCGCCACTCCCCGGAACCAAACGGTCGGAATAAAAACATGGGTGCGTGCGACCGAATACCACCCGATCCAGCAAACTGCAGGCAAAAGATGCACTGTTCCATTCGCCAGCGGAGCTTTCCGGAACTCATGTCTCTATCCAGATCAAAGCAAACTGTTCTCCGGAAGATCTTCATCCTCGCATGCGAGAAACCCGAGGACCGCCACCAAAAACAAAGCAAGATCAGCAGCCTCCACACCGCCAATCCCTCCTGCCGGATCACCAAGGAAGAGGACATTGACGCAGATCATGCGTACCGCCGCCGAACCGTTACCGGGAGCGGAGGCCGCCACAGCTCCACCGAATCCTCCATGGCTACCGACGGAGAGCCTCAGACCCCGGCCAAGTAGCTGTGCCGCTCGGCTTCCTCCACCAGCGCTACATCACCTCCCTTGGAGCGCCGCCGCGGAAACCCTCTTCTCCCCCTCGTCGATTCGACAGAGGGGGTGCCGCCACCACCACCATAGCCATGGCCGGGGCCGAGGTATGGGGGCCAGGGCCGAGGTCAGTGCCGGGTCGAGGCCGCAGCCGGCAGCGGCAGCGGCTGAGGGCGACGGACGGCGGGTGGCTGTGGGGCGCGGGGCAGGAGGACTCCGCCACCGCCCGGGAGGGGGCGGGAGAGGGTGACGGCGGGTTAGGGAGAGGAGATCGTTTTTCTTCTCTGCACCTATGCAACAATGAGACGACACCACCAAGCCCCCGCTGATTCGCCGGCCGCGGGCGCTGGCTTGATGCAGGGCAGCGCCATTATGGGGATCAGAGGAGGCCGACGGAATTATCCCAGGTCGCTCCTTCCAAATTACCTTTGACTACATGGTCCAAGCGGTGGGCCAAAAGGGATTAATAGGCAATACGTATATACATGAAGAACCGACGATCGATGTAGGTCCGATGATAGCGACGCCCAAGTCCACCGTAGGTGCTGGGAATCCTGGGAGCTTAGGGTGTGTTCGGTTCGGGTCACCAAGTAGAATGTAATGGAATGGTTTCACACTTGGCACACATTCTTGTATTCGGTTGAAAAATGGAATGGAATGTAGTGGTTCCAAAAAAATGGAATATTCTCGCTAGATCCGGAACGAAGTCGTTGCACATAATCGGTGGAATGTATACGTTCCTCGCGCTAACTCTGCACAAATCACTACATTACCTAGAAATTAACTCACCCAAGATGCTTACGCTAACCTCTCTCTCTCGTCCCTAGTGGCGTGTAACTAACCCTATCCACTAGTCTCTTCGGCGGCGCGGCAAGCTCCTGTCGGGCGAGCAACGACAGGCGGCGACCGGGCAAGCTGCAGCAGCACGCGGCGGCCGGGCGAGCTGCAGGACGCGGCGTCCGGGCAAGCTGCAGGGCGAGCTACAGTCGGTGGCGGCCGAGCGAGCTGCTGCAGTCGACGGCAGGGCGAGCTGCAGGACGCGGCGTCCGGGCAAGCTGCAGGGCGAGCTGCAAGAGGCGGCGGCCGAGCGAGCTGCGGCAGTCGGCAGCAGGGCGAGTTGCAGGACGCGGCGACCAGGCAAGCTGCATGGCCGGGCGAGCTGCAGGACGCGGCGGCCGGGCGAGCTGCAGGAGGCAGCGGCTGGACATGCTACAGGGCGGCAGCCGGTGCAAGTGTAGGAGCAGACCGACGTGAACAGCAGCACGACAGGGGCTAAGCAAAGAGCAACATGACATAATTAGTACTCGTTCCATCTCTCAAACTAAACACTCGAATAGAACCATTCCATTCCATTTTTTAGTCCAACCAAACATAGGAATGGAACCAACCCATTATTTTGGAATGGAACCATTACATTACATTCCACTTTGTTCCCCAACCGAACACACCCTTAGAGCTCTTCTAAGATACTACTACGGGTTTGCTTTCAGCCTGATACTGTGATGGGTTCCAATGCAGGTTACCACGTACCAAGGCAATTTTTCGATAAAAAAGTATATATTAATATCGGAGATATCAATTACACTCAGCCTCTGCAACAACACATTGCCTTAGCGGCCTTACGGATTCACACAGCCAAAAAAAGAAAGAAGAATTACAGGAAAAAAAAGTCACAATACGGTAGTTTAATCATTGAAACAACAACACTAACAACACCAAGACAGCACCAAAAGTCCAACTTCTTCAAAAGCGGCGCTTCCAAGAAGGGAACAGTGCACAAGCATTGTCGTCCGAACAAAGATCTGAGTTTTCACGCTGAAGAAGGTCCTCACTCTCAAAATAATGCCTTCAACAAGGCCATTGTCAGGCACAACCAATTAAGGCCAGACCTTGGATTTTCACCCTGAAAGATAAGACTTTGGTCTTCTCCTGTACAGTCGCCCCCACTTGCATGCCGCTGCTCCAAGTCATGAAACACCAACCCAACTCCTCCTCGCCCCAAAGAGCGGATCCTCCATTGCTAGTCCTCAGATCTCGACCTTCATGGCATTCTCTGCTAGCACCATGGAACGAGAACATGCCCCATGATATTAACAGCCAGCAGAGCTTCGAAGCGCTCTCTCTGAAAGCAAACGGCTAGAGTAAAACATGGGTGCGCACGACCGAGTCCCACCCGATCCAGCAGTCTCCAGGCGTGAATCGCCCATGGAAGATCGCCGGCGGCGCCTCACGGAACCCGTCACTCTAGCCAGATCAATGGGGACACAGCTCTGGCAGATCATCACCTTGACACGAATTGGAATCCTAGGACCGCCGCCTTTCTTCAGGTCGCGCCCCCACGCCGGCGCCCATCCCACGCCGGCCAAGGTTGCCGCCGGAACACCAAGCGCAGATCGCATAGTCCAGAGACACTGCACACGCCAGGGCCTTGCCGCAGCCAAGAACCAGACCTCCACCACCGGCCGCCGAGATGCGAGGAGAAGAGGACCTAGGGTTTCCCCCTGCAGCCTGCCCCCACCCCTCCCTCCACCGCCGGCAGGGCACACCACCCAGATCAGCCCACCACCCACAGCCGCGCAGCACCTCGGGAGTCTGGCGCACTGGCCATTGCCGAAGCGCGCCACCACCAAGCCGCCGCAGCACCATGCAGTCGTCCAGGCCGAAGCCACCATACCGTCGGAGCAGCACTACCTGGCTTGATCTTCTCCGCGCCGCGCAGCCAAGGGAGGCTCGAGCCTCACCCGCCACCACCGATCGAGGCCGCCGCCCCGGGATCCAGTACTCCGCCACCGCGAGGGACAGCCGCCGTGGACCCAGCCAGCGGCAGTGGCGGTGGGGGAGACGAGGGCGGCAGCCCGGCGGCGACTAGGGTTTGGGTCTCCCGGGCCACCAGAGGGATTGAAGCAAGGTGGATATGTCTCCGACCACCCGATGTACCGCGGTGGCTGATCGGAACCCAACGTCAAGACATGGGAGCCAATTTCACCTTCGGGTAGAAGATCTGCGAGCATCCATCCTATGGGTCCTCCGATGCAGCAACAGACGGTACTCACCAGTAGAGCGGTGTGGGTACATCCCCATGATATTCAAATCCCATGTTCTCCCAAGGCTTGCATGCTCACGAGTGACCGGGTTGCAGACAAAGAAGCAGGTTCCAGTCGTGGTGCTATGCTTGGAGAGGACGAGGAGGCCGTCCCAGGAAACCTCCAGATGCAAGAAGTCATATCTAAAAAAAGAAGTCATCAAGTCGGGCGACGGTATTGAGCTTGTCATCTAAAGCAGCGGTGGTCCTGTGGTCGAAGGTGAGGATATTACCGCTGCCGGAGATGATGGGGAGGGCGAGCTGGCGGTCGTGGTGTGCCACGAGGAAGCTGCGGGTGGAGGTGGGGCGGCACCAGGCGTGGCCAACGGCGCGGCAGCAGAGGACGGATTTTGGTGGGAGGCGAACGAGAATCTCCCAGATGACGATCTCATCCGGCAGGCCGAGGAGGAGAGGCGTCGCTCCGGCGCTCGCCATGGTCGCCGCTCACATGAACGAGAGGAGTTGTGCGTGGTGACCGTGGAATAAGGCGCACGCGTATTCCAAAGCGAACTTTAAAATCTTGGTTATATTATATGTAATTAGTATCGTTGGATTCGTATTGAAAAACACTTTTTAATGATGTTAATTTCATACAAACAATTTTTATATATTTGAAGTAATTTTTAGTCAAACGAAAAGCACGTAAAACGAGGGCGCCTTATTCCTTGAATCGGAGGTAGTACAGTTTATTTCCTTTTATTTTTTTCCGTCGTTTCACATGTTTCCTTTTTCAACTGTCTTTTTTTTCCAGCTTTCCTTCGTCAATTCCTCAATCTAGTTTCCACGGCACTATATTGGAGAGCAAGAGTAAAAACATGGATAAATCGAAATATAAGATTGGCCGTGGATGCAGCCAGCCAGTCAGCTCTGGTAGAAGAACTGCAACCTTGCAACGAAAAGCAGAGAGTGCAGACTTTTGGCCGGCTTCAGATTGATGAACACACTGGAATACTCTGAGTGTTGAATTTTCGAAAGCTTGAATGCAGTAATTAAGCTTGACGTCCGTGTTGTGGCTTTATTAAGTTAAAGCTACGCCGCTGGCCTTAAGTTTGGAAAATGCGGCAATTGGAAGTGTTATGCTCAAGCTCTCCGACAGTGTCTTTTGGTAGCAAGAGTGATCGCTGAAACAGGCAGCCTACATACTCCTCCTGATTCAAACCTCAACCAAAGGGGGACGCCGGAAGGGTTTTTCACCTCGAGGAAGTGGGCGCCGGATGGGTGGTCCATGAAGGGAGTCCGCGGGTCAGGGGCGGCCGCGCGCACTACGCCGGCGACGACCAGCGGCCAGGTGCCGTCCCGGCCGAGCGCGGTCACACCGCGGCAAGGAGGCGGCAGTACTGCTGATTCAGGCGAGAGGAGGAGGCCTGAGAAGGGGAGATCGGGGTCATCCAGGGTGGAGCCCGGGGTGGGATCTCCACGGTGGGGCAGGGCGGCGCGCGAGAACCCATGGCGGCGGCGCGGACGGTGCATGCGGTGGGCTAGTCTCAACCATGATTCCGTGTGTTCCTCGCACCGTGCCGCCTGACTATTTTTAGTCCCACACCGCTACCGATGGTAGTGTTTGACTGGTTTAAATTATACCACCCTGCTTGTACAGGTATCCTACGGCATGTAGGCATAAGCAAACAAAAAATATGTATGTATGTAAATGTAAATGTACAGAATGTGTATACAAGGCCCCGTTAAATTAACTGTGTAAACTTGTACAAAATGTACAGAAAAAGGCGCTAGACATTAGCGCAACAGCATTTTTTGTCTCTCGCTTTATCACTTTTACTAAAACTAATTTTTGAAATTTCAATAATTTGCAAATTGCACAATATATGAACTTATGTTAATTCATAAAAGTTTAAGATGATATAGATATGTAATTTTGTCGTACGAAACTTCCCCACTTCGAATAACTGAGATATACTATTAGTGTAAGATGCAACCATCATCCCCTAATAGGTGAATTACCTCACGGGTTTACGTGGAATCGGACCCTACTAACATCTCTAATAATACGGATAATAGATCTTGGGGCAACCTCGACCTTGTCTTGGAGAGTGGTGTTTTGACATAGGAGCATATGCTCCCTTTATTTTGGAATGCGTGCTCGCCTCAGGCCTGCTGACAATGGCTGAAACAACCAGAATGACTACTCAATGGGGCGCCACTCCGATGAATCAAATCCAGACAGAGAGTCAACGCCACACCTCGTGCAAGTCCATGTCGACAATCGTTGTGCCTCTTCTCCCCTTCCTTGTCCACCCTGTCCAAATGGTGTTCATCTCGGGATGTTCCATCACCGAGAACTTCGTCTACGCTAACGACATAGTCCCATCCTGTCACAAGAGATCGGGCCCTGCTGCGGTCTTCAAACTGGATTTTTGGAAGGCTTTTGTCTATTAGCTGGGAGGCCCTTGACCGGATTCTCCTTATCAAGGGATTCCTGGAGCTGTGGAGACATTGGATCAAGATGGTTAATCTCACCAGCCAAACTGTGGTCCTCGTTAATGGCATCCCCGGTCGATGGATCCAATGTCAACGTGGAGTCCGCCATGGAGACCAACTTTCCCCCTTCCTCTTTAACATTGTTGCTGACGTCCTACAACAACTTCTCCTTCATGCCTCCCATGATGGACTCCTGCTCCACCCCCTTGTCGATGATCTCCCTGCCCTATTCTCCAGTATTCCGATGCCACCCTCATCATTATAAGGGATATCCCAGAGCATGTCAAAAATCTAAAAAAGCTTCTGGATGAATTTGCGGCTGCCACAGGTCTCGACATTAACTTCCATGAGAGTACCTTTGTCCCGATTAAAATGACCTCACCACTGCCACTCGCATGGCCTCTTCTTTTGGATGTGTCATCTCCTTCTCCCTGTAAACATACCTTAGCCTCCATCTCTCAACCCATAACTTTGCTTCTGTGACTTTGCCCCATCATTTCCAAAAGTGACATGCGTCTGACCGGTTGGCAGGGCCGCTCTCTTCCGATCGGAGGACGCATTCTTCTCATTAACTCGGTGCTCACTTCCATGATCTCCCATGCTATGAGTGATGGCTTACTTCTTGCAGGAGTTATTGAAAGCCATTGATAAAAGGAGATGTGCTTTCGTCTAGACTGGTG
This sequence comes from Lolium rigidum, assembly GCF_022539505.1. Classification (NCBI taxonomy): domain Eukaryota; kingdom Viridiplantae; phylum Streptophyta; class Magnoliopsida; order Poales; family Poaceae; genus Lolium; species Lolium rigidum. Next base: position 33,954,744 of record NC_061513.1, on the reverse strand, counting down.
AAGACTTCTTCTCTGGCGTCCAATGAAAAATAGCTTGGACCGAAGTCTGCACTCCTAAAATTCTAGGTGGCTTAGTGGTCCTATCCATCATGCTCAAAATGATGCCATCCTTTCGAAGTTCCTCAAGAAACTGCACTTTGACACCACAGCCCCCTAGGCTTGTTGGTTCCGCCATTGGTATTGGTGGTCTACTGGTCGAGATCTGGGTGACCCATGCTCTCGCGCTACTCCCATCTGAAAATACATCCGCGCCGACCTTTCTACCTTCCGCTCCGTTATTGTTCTTCATGTCCAAAATGGAGAAACCACTGCCTTCTAGCTCAAACTCTTGGCTTGGAACCACCCCTCTTTCAAAGATTTCCAGCCCTTTTTTGTAGGGATTCGTTGCATAGAAAACAAAAAATTTCCTACCGCGAGAACGCAATCCAAGCCAAGATGCAATCTAGAAGACGGGAGCAACGAGGGGATGATCAAGACTAACCCTTGAAGATTTCCAAAGCCTATAAGAGTAGGCTCTTATTGCTGCGGTAGACGATCACTTGCCGCTTGCAAAAGCGCGTAGAAGATCTTGATCACGGTGCCACAATCGGGCAGCACCTCCGTACTCGGTCACACGTTCGGTGTTGATGAAGACGACATCCTTCTCCCCGTTCCAGCGGGCAGCGGAAGTAGTAGCTCCTCCTTGAATCCGGCAGCACGACGGCGTGGTGGCGGTGGCGGTGGAGATCTCCGGCGGAGCTTCGCTAAGCGTGCGGGAGAAGAGGAGGAGAGAGGGGGCGGCTAGGGTTTGGGAGAGGGGGTGGCCGGCCACCTATGGGTGCGGCCAAGCTATGGGCTTGAGGTGGTCAGCCCCCTCTCCTATGCCCCTCATTATATAGGTGGAAGCCCCAAGTGTTGGACTACAAGTCTTCGAATAAGACCCGAACCAAAAACCTTCCATGTGTAGGGAAACCTACCCAAGGTGGAGTGGGATTCCCCCCTTCCATGAGGGGGGTTGGCCGGCCACCCTTGGGGAGTCCACCTTGGACTCCTCCCCTTTAGGGTTGGCTGGCCATGCAAGGTGGAGTCCCTCCGGGACTCTACTTTCCATGGTGATTTCTTCCGGACTTTTCTAGAACCTTCTAGAACCTGCCATAAATGCACCGGATCATTTCCAAACTTGGAATATGACTTCCTATATATGAATCTTATTCTCGGGACCATTCCGGAACTCCTCGTGATGTCCGGGATCTCATCCGGGACTCCGAACAAATATTCGAACTCCATTCCATATTCAAGTTCTACCATTTCAACATCAAACCTTAAGTGTGTCACCCTACGGTTCGCGAACTATGCGAACATGGTTGAGTACTCACTCCGACCAATAACCAATAGCGGGATCTGGAGATCCATAATGGCTCCCACATATTCAACGATGACTTCGGTGATCGAATGAACCATTCACATACGATACCAATTCCCTTTGTCACGCGATATTTTACTTGTCCGAGGTTTGATCATCGGTATTACTCTATACCTTGTTCAACCTCGTCTCCGACAAGTACTCTTTACTCGTACCGTGGTATGTGGTCTCTTATGAACTTATTCATATGCTTGCAAGACATTAGACGACATTCCACCGAGAGGGCCCAGAAGTATATCTATCCGTCATCGGGATGGACAAATCCCACTCGTTGATCCATATGCCTCAACTCATACTTTCCGGATACTTAATCCCACCTTTATAACCACCCATTTACGCGAGTGGCGTTTGGTGTAATCAAAGTACCTTTCCGGTATAAGTGATTTACATGATCTCATGGTCATAAGGACTAGGTAACTATGTATCGAAAGCTTATAGCAAATAACTCAATGACGTGATCTTATGCTATGCTTAAATGGGTGTGTCCATTACATCATTCATATAATGATATAACCTTGTTATTAATAACATCCAATGTTCATGATTATGAAACTAATCATCCATTAATCAACAAGCTAGTTAAGAGGCATACTAGGGACTCTTTGTTGTCTACATATCACACATGTACTAATGTTTCGGTTAATACAATTAGAGCATGATATATAAACATTTATCATAAACATAAAGATATATAATAACCACTTTTATTATTGCCTCTTGGGCATATCTCCTTCAGTCTCCCACTTGCACTAGAGTCAATAATCTAGTTTACATTTGTAAAGATATAACACCTTGGCCTTCTGGTGTTTTATCATGTTTTGCTCACGGGAGAGGTTTTAGTCAACGGATCTGACATGCTCAGAAACGTATGTATTTTGTAATTCATTTGCGTCTCAACGCATCACTCATTTCCAAATGAGTCGGCATTAAATATGTTTGGTCTTCTGGTGGAACCTTAATTCCGCGGTCTGAAATATGTTACTAATATTGTCACAAACAATATAGCTTCAAAGTTCTGACTCTGTCGGAACTACACCAAGTTCTCAAAGAAACTCTTGACTTTAACATCTTTTGTCATTGTCAAAACAATGACATATTCTGCCTTCTTTTGTAGAATCCGTCATAATATTTAGAACTCTTCTAAATCTAGCATAGACAACTTCTAGCTCATCGTGCTACCTTTTAAACAACACTTAGTCTAATTTGAGATTGAAATTTTATTTTCATATGTGACAAAACAAATATCGGTGCAACATCTTACAGCGATTTGTTTGTTATTTCTCATACAAAACTATATATATATATCCTTAGTTCTTCTAAAGTACTCAAGAATATTCTTACTGTCGTCCAATGATCATCATATGAATCATTCTGGTATATGCTCATAACACTTTATAGCACATGACATCTGATTGTGTACATATTATTCGTGATCTATAATCACTCATGTGTTTTTACTCATTGAGTGTCAGATACACTCAAGTCTTGTTAAAACTTAACATGACAAGAATATTTTCTTAAAATTTTTATATTGAACTATTTCAATATGCATTCTATGTACTTTGACTTGAACATATTATGTGTTTCAATCTATCTTCATAGATCTTGACACTAGATATGTTTCAGTCCATATCCTTTCATTGAAATTGATTTCTCAATGAAACCTTTTTAATCAAGTATATAATTACATCATTTATAACTAACTATATGTCACCTACATAAAGTATTATAAATGTGTCTTAGCGCTCCCACTTAATTTCTTGCAAATGCAAGCCTCTTCATCGTCTCTGATGAAATCAAAAACTCTTTGACTATTTCATCTGGTGAAGATTCCAACTCCGCAATACTTACTTCATCTAATTGAAGTTCGTATACCTATCTAGTATTCCACGGACCAGAAAAACTCTGGGTTGTATCTTGTATACACCTTTAATACATACTTCTGATAAGTAATGTATTTTGCCATCCTACTAGCATATCTCATAAAAGAAATATGTAGTGATTACTAGAATAATCCACATAGACTATAAGCATTGCTACGGAAGATCTAATCTTATCGTAGTCAATTCTTTGAACTTTGTCGTAAACAATTTTTTGACAAGTCGAGCTTCTTCAAGGATATTTCATCCAAGTCTATAGATCCATTTGCTTTCAAAAAGTATTCATCTATTATGGATTTCATGGCGCATGGCCATTTTAACGGAGTCAGGGCCCATCATAACTTCTTTGTTTGTAGTTGGTTTATCATTATTCAAAATCAATCCTTTGTTCACAAATCATTTATTTGATCACAAAGTAAACCATACCTACAAGGTTCAATATGTACTTCGATCTCCATAGCTAAAACACTTTGTAGTCATGGGAGCCATGATCGTCGTGGCCGCTTCCGAAACAAATTCCGATGCTGCGCTACTCTGATCATTATGCTCAGGTTCATAAACCTTATCTAATTATATTGTCCTCTGATGGCGTGTATTTCACACGTTCGTTGGGCAACCCCAAGAGGAAGGTATGATGCGCACAGCAGCAAGTTTTCCCTCAGAAAGAAACCAAGGTTTATCGAACCAGGAGGAGCCAAGAAGCACGTTGAAGGTTGATGGCGGCGGGATGTAGTGCGGCGCAACACCAGAGATTCCGGCGCCAACGTGGAACCTGCACAACAAAACCAAGCTACTTTGCCCCAACGAAACAGTGAGGTTGTCAATCTCACCGGCTTGCTGTAACAAAGGATTAACCGTATTGTGTGGAAGATGATTGTTTGCAGAGAAAACAGGAAAAACAAGTATTGCAGTAGATTGTATTTCAGTAAAGAGAATTGGACCGGGGTCCACAGTTCACTAGAGGTGTCTCTCCCATAAGACGAACAGCATGTTGGGTGAACAAATTACAGTTGGGCAATTGACAAATAAAGAGAGCATGACAATGCACATACATATCATGATGAGTATAGTGAGATTTAATTGGGCATTACGACAAAGTACATAGACCGCCATCCAATCGCATCTATGCCTAAAAAGTCCACCTTCGAGGTTATCATCCGAACCCCCTCCAGTATTAAGTTGCAAAGCAACGGACAATTGCATTAAGTATGGTGCGTAATGTAATCAACAACTACATCCTTAGACATAGCATCAATGTTTTATCCCTAGTGGCAACGAGCACAACACAACCTTAGAACTTTCGTCATCGTCCCGGTGTCAATGCGGGCATGAACCCACTATCGAGCATAAGTACTCCCTCTTGGAGTTAAAAGTAAAAACTTGGCCGAGCCTCTACTAGAAACGGAGAGCATGCAAGATCATAAACAACACATGTATAATAACTTGATAATTAACATGACATAGTATTCTCTATCCATCGGATCCCGACAAACGCAACATATAGAATTACATATAGATGATCTTGATCATGATAGGCAGCTCACAAGATCCGACAATGATAGCACAATGGGGAGAAGACAACCATCTAGCTACTGCTATGGACCCATAGTCCAGGGGTAGACTACTCACTCATCACTCCGGAGGCGACCATGGCGGTGTAGAGTCCTCCGGGAGATGATTCCCCTCTCCGGCGAGGTGCCGGAGGCGATCTCCGGGACCCCCGAGATGGGATCGGCGGCGACGGCGTCTCAGTAATGTTTTCCGTATCGTGGCTCTCGGTACTGGAAGTTTCGTCACAGAGGCTTTAAGTAGGCGGAAGGGCAAGTCGAGAGGTGGCACGGGGGGCCCAAACCACAGGCCGGCGCGGCCAGGGGTGGGGCCGCGCCGCCCTAGGGTTTGGCCCCCCTGTGGCCCCTCTTCGTCTCTCCTTCGGACTTCTGGAAGCTTCGTGAGAAAATAGGCCTCTGGGCTTTTATTTCGTCCAATTCCGAGAATATTTCTTTACTAGGATTTCTGAAACCAAAAACGAGCGAGAACAACGAAGCGGCACTTCGGCATCTTGTTAATAGGTTAGTTCCAGAAAATGCACGAATATGACATAAAGTGTGCATAAAACATGTAGATAACATCAATAATGTGGCATGGAACACAAAAAATTATCGATACGTTGGAGACGTATCAGCATCCCCAAGCTTAGTTCTGCTCGTCCCGAGCAGGTAAAACGATAACACAGATAATTTCTGGAGTGACATGCCATCATAAACTTGATCATACTATTTGTAAAGCATATGTAGTGAATGCAGCGATCAAAACAATGTGTATGACATGAGTAAACAAGTGAATCATAAAGCAAAGACTTTTCATGAATAGCACTTCAAGACAAGCATCAATAAGTCTTGCATAAGAGTTAACTCATAAAGCAATAATTCAAAGTAAAGGTATTGAAGCAACACAAAAGAAGATTAAGTTTCAGCGGTTGCTTTCAACTTGTAACATGTATATCTCATGGATATTGTCAACATAGAGTAATATAATAAGTGCAATAAGCAAGTATGTAGGAATCAATGCACAGTTCACACAAGTGTTTGCTTCTTGAGGTGGAGAGAAATAGGTGAACTGACTCAACATGAAAGTAAAAGAATGGTCCTCATAGAGGAAAAGCATCGATTGCTATATTTGTGCTAGAGCTTTGATTTTGAAAACATGAAACAATTTTGTCAACGGTAGTAATAAAGCATATGCATCATGTAAATTATATCTTATAAGTTGCAAGCCTCATGCATAGTGTACTAATAGTGCTCGCACCTTGTCCTAATTAGCTTGGACTACCTGGATTATCACCGTAATACATATGCTTTAACCAAGTTTCACAAAGGGGTACCTCTATGCCGCCTGTACAAAGGTCTAAGGAGAAAGCTCGCATTTGGATTTCTCGCTTTTGATTATTCTCAACTTAGACATCCATACCGGGACAACATAGACAACAGATAATGGACTCCTCTTTTAATGCTTTAAGCATTTGACAACAATTAACTCTTTTCTCATTAGAGATTTGAGGATTTTTGTCCAAAACTGAAACTTCCACCATGAATCATGGCTTTAGTTAGCGGCCCAATGTTCTTCTCTCACAATATGCATGCTCAAACCATTCAACTCAGTGTAGATCGCCCTTACTTCAGACAAGACGAACATGCATAGCAACTCACATGAAATTCAACAATGAGTTGATGGCGTTCCCCGATAAACATGGTTATCGCACAACAAGCAACTTAATAAGAGATAAAGTGCATAATTACATATTCAATACCACAATAGTTTTTAAGGCTATTTTGTCCCATGAGCTATATATTGCAAAGGTGAATGATGGAATTTTAAAGGTAGCACTCAAGCAATTTACTTTGGAATGGCGGGAAAATACCATGTAGTATAGGTAGGTATGGTGGACACAAATGGCATAGTGGTTGGCTCAAGTATTTTGGATGCATGAGAAGTATTCCCTCTCGATACAAGGTTTAGGCTAGCAAGGCTATTTGAAACAAACACAAGGATGAACGGTACAGCAAAAACTCACATAAAAGACATATTGTAAACATTATAAGACTCTACACCGTCTTCCTTGTTGTTCAAACTCAAAACTAGAAATTATCTAGACCTTAGAGAAACCAAATATGCAAACCAAATTTTAGCATGCTCTATGTATTTCTTCATTAATGGGTGCAAAGCATATGATGCAAGAGCTTAAACATGAGCACAACAATTGCCAAGTATCACATTACCCAAAACATTTATAGCAATTACTACATGTATCATTTTCCAATTCCAACCATATAACAATTTAACGAAGGAGAAACTTCGCCATGAATACTATGAGTAGAAACCAAGGACATATTTGTCCATATGCTACAGCGGAGCGTGTATCTCTCCCATAAAGTGAATGCTAGGATCCATTTTATTCAAACAAAACAAAAACAAAAACAAACCGACGCTCCAAGAAAAAGCACATAAGATGTGGCCGAATAAAAATATAGTTTCGGGGAGGAACCCGATAATTTGTTGATGAAGAAGGGGATGCCTTGGGCATCCCCAAGCTTAGACGCTTGAGTCTTCTTGATATATGCAGGGGTGAACCACCGGGTGCATCCCCAAGCTTAGAGCTTTCACTCTTCTTGATCATGTTGCATCATACTCCTCTCTTGACCCTTGAAAACTTCCTCCACACCAAACTCGAAACAACTCATTAGAGGGTTAGTGCACAATATAAATTGACATATTCAGAGGTGACACAATCATTCTTAACACTTCTGGACATTGCATAATGCTACTGGACATTAGTGGATCAAAGAAATTCATCCAACATAGCGAAAGAGGCAATGCGAAATAAAAGGCAGAATCTGTCAAAACAGAACAGTTCGTATTGACGAATTTTAAAATGGCACCAGACTTGCTCAAATGAAAATGCTCAAATTGAATGAAAGTTGCGTACATATCTGAGGATCATGCACGTAAATTGGCATAATTTTCTGAGCTTCCTGCAGGGCAGTGGGCTCAGATTCGTGACAGCAAAGAAATCTGGAACTGCGCAGTAATCCAAATCTAGTACTTACTTTTCTATCAACGGCTTAACTTGGCACAACAAAACTCAAAACTAAGATAAGGAGAGGTTGCTACAGTAGTAAACAACTTCCAAGACACAAAATAAAAACAAAGTACTGTAGGTAAAAACATGGGTTGTCTCCCATAAGCGCTTTTCTTTAACGCCTTTCAGCTAGGCGCAGAAAGTGTGTATCAAGTATTATCAAGGGGTGGAGCATCAACATTACCTTGTGCTTTACCCTTACCTTTCTTATTGTTTTTCTTTCCCTTTGGTTTAGGAAATATACGAGTTTCTCCCGGTATAGAGGTGAATTTCAAAGTGCCTTCTCCAACATCAATGACTGCTCCCAATAGTTTCAGCAGGGATCTTCCGAGTGTGAGTTTTCCTGTTTCAACAACAAGATAATCAATAGATATTGTTCTTCCACAAATAGTTGTATGCACACCTGCGGCTATTCCTTTAGGGATTATAGTAGAGTTATCAATGAGAGTTATCTTTTCTCCTCCTTCCTCAACTCCCCAAAGTTTCAAAGATTTATAAATACTTTCAGGCATAAGGCAAAATTCATACATAATATCACAGTAGGCATGGAGGGTTCGATCACCGATAACAATTTTAATAGCAGGATCCCACAATGAGAGTTTAGAGTTCACTAAAACTTGTTCAAGACGATTACGAACGTGGCAATAGTTATCATTCAAGCGAGATGTACTTATCTCCAGAGTATTTAATCTACTATATATGCTAGCGAGGACTGAATCAAAGTTATTAGCTGAATCATATGATGCAACCAACTTCTTTATGGCATTAAAAGCTTGATCCCCATTGCAATGAAGGAAATCTCCTCCCACTAAAGTATCCAAAGCATATCTATAGCGAACCATAAGACCAAAATAAAAATTGCTAAGGAGCAAACTTAGAGTCATTTGAGGTTCGGTTTTACGATAAGAAGTAAAAATTCTAGACCAGGCATCCTTAAAACTCTCCTCATCCCCTTGCTTAAAAGTGAAGACTAATTCTTCGAGCGAAGAAGTAACGAGGTTCAGAGCTAGACATGGTAACAAAAGTAACTAAAATTTTTTGTATTTTTAATATAGAGTGCAAGACAATAAAGTAAACTAGATAAAGTAAATGCAAGTAAACTAATTTTTTTGTGTTTTCGATATAGCAAACAAGATAGCAAATAAAGTAAAACTAGCAACTAATTTTTTTGTATTTTAATTTAGTGCAGCAAACAAAGTAGTAAATAAAATAAAGCAAGACAAAAACAAAGTAAAGAGATTGAGAAGTGGAGACTCCCCTTGCAGGGTGTCTTGATCTCCCCGGAAACGGCGCCAGAAAAAGAGCTTGATGGCGTGTATTTCACACGTTCGTTGGGCAACCCCAAGAGGAAGGTATGATGCGCACAGCGAGCAAGTTTTCCCTCGGAAAGAAACCAAGGTTTATCGAACCAGGAGGAGCCAAGAAGCACGTTGAAGGTTGATGGCGGCGGGATGTAGTGCGGCGCAACACCGGAGATTCCGGCGCCAACGTGGAACCCGCACAACACAACCAAGCTACTTTGCCCCAACGAAACGAGTGAGGTTGTCAATCTCACCGGCTTGCTGTAACAAAGGATTAACCGTATTGTGTGGAAGATGATTGTTTGCGAGAGAAAACAGTAAAAACAAGTATTGCGAGTAGATTGTATTTCAGTAAAGAGAATTGGACCGGGGTCCACAGTTCACTAGAGGTGTCTCTCCCATAAGACGAACAGACATGTTGGGTGAACAAATTACGGTTGGGCAATTGACAAATAAAGAGAGCATGACAATGCACATACATATCATGATGAGTATAGTGAGATTTAATTGGGCATTACGACAAAGTACATAGACCGCCATCCAACTGCATCTATGCCTAAAAAGTCCACCTTCGGGTTATCATCCGAACCCCTCCGAGTATTAAGTTGCAAAGCAACAGGACAATTGCATTAAGTATGGTGCGTAATGTAATCAACAACTACATCCTTAGACATAGCATCAATGTTTTATCCCTAGTGGCAACGAGCACAACACAACCTTAGAACTTTTCATCCATCGTCCCGGTGTCAATGCGGGCATGAACCCACTATCGAGCATAAGTACTCCCTCTTGGAGTTAAAAGTAAAAACTTGGCCGAGCCTCTACTAGAAACGGAGAGCATGCAAGACCATAAACAACACATGTATAATAACTTGATAATTAACATGACATAGTATTCTCTATCCATCGGATCCCGACAAACGCAACATATAGAATTACATATAGATGATCTTGATCATGATAGGCAGCTCACAAGATCCGACAATGATAGCACAATGGGGAGAAGACAACCATCTAGCTACGGCTATGGACCCATAGTCCAGGGGTAGACTACTCACTCATCACTCCGGAGGCGACCATGGCGGTGTAGAGTCCTCCGGGAGATGATTCCCCTCTCCGGCAGGGTGCCGGAGGCGATCTCCAGGATCCCCCGAGATGGGATCGGCGGCGACGGTGTCTCAGTAATGTTTTCCGTATCGTGGCTCTCGGTACTGGAAGTTTCGTCACGGAGGCTTTAAGTAGGCGGAAGGGCAAGTCGAGAGGCGGCACGGGGGGCCCAAACCACATGCCGGCGCGGCCAGGGGTGGGGCCGCGCCGCCCTAGGGTTTGCCCCCCCTGTGGCCCCTCTTCGTCTCTCCTTCGGACTTCTGGAAGCTTCGTGAGAAAATAGGCCTCTGGGCTTTTATTTCGTCCAATTCCGAGAATATTTCTTTACTAGGATTTCTGAAACCAAAAACAGCAGAAAACAACGAATCGGCACTTCGGCATCTTGTTAATAGGTTAGTTCCAGAAAATGCACGAATATGACATAAAGTGTGCATAAAACATGTAGATAACATCAATAATGTGGCATGGAACACAAGAAATTATCGATACGTTGGAGACGTATCATCCTCCCACTCAAAAACTTCACTAGAAACAATTTCTCGGAAATAAGAAACATTGACAAACACTTTTGTCTTTGTCTCGTGGGAAGAATTCCCAATTAAATCTCTGGGATAACCAACAAAGACATTCATCCGATTTTGGTTGTAAACACTTAGACCAAAATTTAAAGAAAGACTATTAGGGTTTATACCCATACCATAACTTGTATGGTGTCATTTCAACGGATCATGATGATGCTCTATTCGAGTGTAAAAGCGGTAGTCACTAAAGCATAATCCACAAAAATATAATGGCGTCATAATATTTTATCTCATCATTAATCCAACAAGGTTTGGATACATATCTCGGATACTATATCATCATTATGATACTCCAAGAAATGTGAGTTGTAGAACAATTTCATAACTCTCTTAGATGTTCGCTAAAACTCGTAATTCAAATATTTCTGCCATGATCCAATCATAGATATTTGACTTTTCTATTACGATGATTTCCACTTCATGCTGAAATTTATTTGAATCCATTCAAATGTTTCAAACTTCTTCCTTATTGAATATATCCACATATATATACTCAATTCATTGTTGAAAGTTTTCATGAAGTAGAAGAATCTCCCGCACACAACTATGCCCAGTGAACCACATACATCATCATGTATTTTTCCACTAAGTTAGTTGCCCGTTCAACTTTTGGCCTATGAACGGTATTTTAATCATTCTCTTTAGAAAAAGATTTGCAAGCGCCAAATGATTCAAAAATCAAATGACTCCAAAAATCCATTTGCATGGAGTTCCTTCATGCGTTTCTTTCTAACATGACGTAAATGGCGGTTCCACAAATAAGTGGAATTCAAATCATTTGCCTTATGGCATTTTAGCGTCAGTATTATGTATGTGTGTTTCACCATTAAGATTTATAATAACTTATCCATCGTACATGGAGTAATGTCATAATTTGAACAACTCATTGTTTTCATTTGACCAGAACAAAATAACAATTATTAAGTTCTTTATTATAAATTCTAAGGGCTAGATAGAATGTCAACGACGAACACAATAACACTTTATTTTGTTCCAGACGTGTATTCCTATCATATTCCTTGTCAGTCACTTAGGCCATTGTATTCTTGTATTGCGTTGTTTTGTATGACACTTCATACCAACCAATATAGTACTAATACCCAAGAATTTCATAGTGTGACTTAACTAGGAATACAACCATAACATGTATATCATTTATATACACCCGAGCTAGACTTTCTAGTCTTTTCTTTTCTTTTTGCCAAAATATCTTTTGCAGTTTCTCTTTTAGCTTTCCTCATTATTCAGAAAAACACTTCAACATCAATAACTTCTAGGTTTGTTGGTCAAATACCAATAACCTTGAGGTTCTTACTTTGAAGTTGATCATCATATGATAAGTGTTCCGGATTTCACTATTAGTAACCTTGTAATATGCTGAATAATTTCACTCATAATTTTATCCATTGTATCATGATGACTTTCTGAGACCATGTACGTACATGCTAGGCTCATAAAGTTTTAACCTTGGTATTCGCATGTGCGAATCCGGCTTGCACCCGTTGTATGCACACGTAGAATCTATCACACCCGATCATCACGTGATGCTTCGATACGACGAGTCTTAGCAACGGTGCATACTAAGGATGATAACTTCATGGATATGCGAATATCGTTAGTGCCCCAATAGTTGGTGGATTGTGACGCCTTGCGTCTTCAACCTTCGTACATTCCCATAAAACTTATGAGTTCATGTAGTCTCACCAAATTATATTCTATCATCTTGCAATAAGGTCTTAGATATCACATATATCTCATACCTTGATTATTTACGAAAACTAAATTTTCAGCTCCTTACTTTTCAAACAAATTTGAACTTCAAGTTTGACGGAGACAAGATAACTTTAGGTACTAATTGAAACCATAGCTCTTTGAATCAAAAATGTGAGGTTTACTAAAAGTTTGCAATAGGACTTAATCATTTCTTGATTCATTAACAATACGGTACCAATCCGTAAAGTTTCTTATCAGATTTTAACAGTATTTCTATCTCAATAACAAGACTAGCGCATAGTAGAAAACGGATGCCAATACTACAAAATTAATTCAAAATACTACTCAGACTATGTTTATGATAATTAGTTCATGTTCTAATCTTATTACTAATGAACTCCCACTTAATACAACATCCCTCATAGTTGTTAAGTGGTACACGATCCAAATCCACTACATCAAAACCGATCATCACGTGAGATGATGTAGCTTCAATAGTGAACATCAAAATGTTGATCATATCATCCATATGACTCGTGTTCAACCTTTCGGTTTCCGTTGTCCCGAGGCCATGTCCGTACATGCTAGGCTCGTCAAGCAAACCCAAGTATTCCGCGTGTGCAACATGGCTTACACCCGTTGTATGTGAACGTTGAGTCTATCACATCCGATCATCACGAGATGCTTCGAAACGACGAAGCTGTACAACGGTGCATACTTAGGGGAGAACACTTTATTATCTTGATATTAATGTGAGGGATCATCTTATAATGCTACCGTCGCGATCTAAGCAAAATAAGATGCATAAAAGGATTAACATCACATGCAGTTCATATGTGATATGATATGGCCCTTTTGTCTTTGCGCCTTCGATCTTCATCTCTAAAGCACGGACATGATCTCCATCATCAACGGGCATGATCTCCATCATCGTCGGCGTAGCGTCAAGGTTCATGGCGCCGTCTTCATGGTTGTTCACCTCATGTAGCAACTATTACAACTACTTTGAAATACTACTCAACATGAAATTTAAAGACAACCATAAGGCTCCTGCCGGTTGCCACAATACAATAATGATCATATCATACATATTCATCATCACATCATGGCCATATCACATCACCAAACCCTGCAAAAACAAGTTAGACGTCTCTAATTTGGTTTGCATATTTTACGTGGTTTAGGGTTTTCGAGTAAGATCTAATCTACCTACGAACATGAACCACAACGGTGATACTAGTGTTGTCAATAGAAGAGTAAATTGAATCTTCACTATAGTAGGAGAGACGAGACACCCGCAAAGCCTCTTATGCAATACAAGTTGCATGTCGAACGAGGAGCAAGTCTCATGAACGCGGTCATGTAAAGTTAGCCCGAGCCGCTTCATCCCACTATGCCACAAAGATGCAAAGTACTCAAACTAAAGATAACAAGAGCATCAACGCCCAAAAAACCATTGTGTTCTACTCGTGCAACCATCTATGCATAGACACGGCTACGATACCACTGTAGGGATTCGTTGCATAGAAAACAAAAAATTTCCTACCGCGAGAACGCAATCCAAGCCAAGATGCAATCTAGAAGACGGGAGCAACGAGGGGATGATCAAGACTAACCCTTGAAGATTTCCAAAGCCTATAAGAGTAGGCTCTTATTGCTGCGGTAGACGATCACTTGCCGCTTGCGAAAGCGCGTAGAAGATCTTGATCACGGTGCCACAATCGGGCAGCACCTCCGTACTCGGTCACACGTTCGGTGTTGATGAAGACGACATCCTTCTCCCCGTTCCAGCGGGCAGCGGAAGTAGTAGCTCCTCCTTGAATCCGGCAGCACGACGACGTGGTGGCGGTGGCGGTGGAGATCTCCGGCGGAGCTTCGCTAAGCGTGCGGGAGAAGAGGAGGAGAGAGGGCGGCTAGGGTTTGGGAGAGGGGTGGCCGGCCACCTATGGGTGCGGCCAAGCTATGGGTTTGAGGTGGTCAGCCCCTCTCCTATGCCCCTCATTATATAGGTGGAAGCCCCAAGTGTTGGACTACAAGTCTTCGAATAAGACCCGAACCAAAAACCTTCCATGTGTAGGGAAACCTACCCAAGGTGGGAATCCCACTTGGGGTGGGATTCCCCCTTCCATGAGGGGGTTGGCCGGCCACCCTTGGGGAGTCCACCTTGGACTCCTCCCCTTTAGGGTTGGCTGGCCATGCAAGGTGGAGTCCCTCCGGGACTCTACTTTCCATGGTGATTTCTTCCGGACTTTTCTAGAACCTTCTAGAACCTGCCATAAATGCACCGGATCATTTCCAAACTTGGAATATGACTTCCTATATATGAATCTTATTCTCCGGACCATTCCGGAACTCCTCGTGATGTCCGGGATCTCATCCGGGACTCCGAACAAATATTCGAACTCCATTCCATATTCAAGTTCTACCATTTCAACATCAAACCTTAAGTGTGTCACCCTACGGTTCGCGAACTATGCGGACATGGTTGAGTACTCACTCCGACCAATAACCAATAGCGGGATCCGGAGATCCATAATGGCTCCCACATATTCAACGATGACTTCGGTGATCGAATGAACCATTCACATACGATACCAATTCCCTTTGTCACGCGATATTTTACTTGTCCGAGGTTTGATCATCGGTATCACTCTATACCTTGTTCAACCTCGTCTCCTGACAAGTACTCTTTACTCGTACCGTGGTATGTGGTCTCTTATGAACTTATTCATATGCTTGCAAGACATTAGACGGCATTCCACCGAGAGGGCCAGAGTATATCTATCCGTCATCGGGATGGACAAATCCCACTGTTGATCCATATGCCTCAACTCATACTTTCCGGATACTTAATCCCACCTTTATAACCACCCATTTACGCAGTGGCGTTTGGTGTAATCAAAGTACCTTTCCGGTATAAGTGATTTACATGATCTCATGGTCATAAGGACTAGGTAACTATGTATCGAAAGCTTATAGCAAATAACTCAATGACGTGATCTTATGCTATGCTTAAATGGGTGTGTCCATTACATCATTCATATAATGATATAACCTTGTTATTAATAACATCCAATGTTCATGATTATGAAACTAATCATCCATTAATCAACAAGCTAGAAGAGGCATACTAGGGACTCTTTGTTGTCTACATATCACACATGTACTAATGTTTCGGTTAATACAATTATAGCATGATATATAAACATTTATCATAAACATAAAGATATATAATAACCACTTTTATTATTGCCTCTTGGGCATATCTCCTTCATTTTTCGCATGTCACTCGAGCCAATGCCTCTATAGCTTTTATTTGTCTTACATGAGTTTCTAACTCTCTCGTTCTGCGCCTTACCTCTGTTGCGAGTAGCGAACTGAATTTACTTTCGACTGAGGTCGCTCGCGTTCCCCTTCTTCCCGGGAGTACTGATATTAGGCTTTGTCGCACCACAAACAAATAGCTTACAAACCAAGATTTCTATGTTAATTCTTTCAGGCACTTGCAGCAGGATGAGCATGCAACAAAAACTTGGGGGAGCGAGGCCCCTTTGAAGTGCAAGATTTTTCTTTGGCTTGCTTGGCAACGTCGCCTGCCAACCAACGAGAGAAGATTCTATCACAACATTACCTCTACTGCAACCTGCCCCTTCTTCATTCAGGCTGAAGACGTCGACAACATGTTGACTCCTATGAAGTCCGGTGCTATTTTCAGACCGAATCCCGACCGAGCACGCGCTCCTTTCAGTCCATGCTCAGCTCTTGGTTTTGCTCAACTACCAAAGCCACCACTTCATCCGCTATTGCTTGGAATATTTGGAAGTAGCGCAACTCCAAAGTTTTCAACGCGATGGATGAACCTCTTCCCCTCATTGTGCAAAGATGTATCAAAGACATTAGACTGTGGGCCAACATGTGCCGCAATTTAGACTCCCGTCTTGTGCTTCTATCTTGGTGCAACTCTTATGATCCTCCTTGAGCTCCTCTTCCTCTCGCTCTCGTCTCCCTCTAAAAATTTGTAATGAGCTACCTTGTAATGGCCCAATGTTGTTGATACAGAAGGTTCACCGTAGTTACACTAAAAAAAAGTAGAAAGAGACCCAAGCTCTCGCCTGAAGTAAATATGGTTAGGTTAACCTAACCTAAAAAAAGAGAGCCCAATGGGCCTATGGGTTAACCGTAATGTGCAATTGGTTTTTTTGGGTTCGAACGTCAGCTTACATTGCTGCTCCTAGATGCCTAGCTAGTGCGACAGCTTTCAACGGAAGTTGTCTAGTATGATTTTTTCAGTGTCTTCAAGCAAGAACACCGAGCTTTGCGAGTATTTAACGTTTGGTATAATATATTCTCATTTACCAACGATTTGTGATATTCTATTGTTGCATAATGTTAAAAGTGGTTCGAACCTTAATAATCAATGGTTAACCATTTCTGGTTAAATAGGTTCGAACCCCAAAGATAAATGCTTAACCAAATCCCATCCTGAGCCTGAAACAGCTGGTTAGAGATACCATGATATAGTGAAGAAGTGATCGTGGCAAAATCAAGGAAGGTATCTTCCCGGGCCATTTGTTCGACACCTAGAGCTTTTTTTTTTACATGAATCCCACTCTACATCTGTTGATGTTCAGAATGCCCATAACCTCTCATTCGATAAAAGAAAACCTCATACTACTCAACAAGGCAGTTTCTTCCGACCAATCTCGAAAATTCAGCCAGCATGTTCAAACCATTGCAGGGTTCCTTATCATATTTACTTACTTTTCTGTCGGATACAACAACGGTGCAGCCAGTGCAGAAGCGATTACTAATCAGTGTTTTTTTAGGTAGCGCTATTCACTGAGATTAATACAGAAGATCATTTGCATGCATACAGTCTTGATGCAATCCTTGTTTGTTGACATCACCATGGAAGCACTGACCAACCCAGAAGTACATAAATTGCACCAATTCTCGTACACTACACATACGGAGGAGAACCAGGAAATATGATATGGAGATCAGAAAGAACACATTCAGTTAAGTACAGGGGAATTACGAGACGCGCAGGCATCCAGAGCACAGAAATCTGATGGAGCACGTATATCCATCGTTGCATGGTCAGGCATGTAGGCACTCTGTCAGCTCCGGTAGACCTGCAACCATGCAACGAAAATCAGAAAACACAGTTTAAGATCAAGAGACCTTTTCCTAGTTCCAGATAGCAGACACGCTGGAATATAAGTGTTATCCGGGTGTTAAACTCAGTCCATACTCCATAGTGTAAACTGCAAATATTTTGTCGCCAGTAGATGCCAAAAGGGACATGTATGCAACATAATTTCTTTTTGACTAGCCTACAAGTGATGTGAGCAGCTCAACAACTCCACTGCAATGTCACATAACAAGTACAGTAATAAAAGGATCAGAGTGACATTTCAACTTACTTTTACAAGTGGCACTCGATATGGCCTTGCGCCGGTTATAGAGATTAAAAAAAGGAACATTACCTGCAGAGGAACAAAATCTGTGTTATAGATAATCCTAAATAATGCAACAACAAAGGCAGAATTATAACAGAACACTGGAATACTTAACCAGATACAACATATTCATGAAGAAGAATGAGCCGCAACAGAACATTTCATTGAGAAGTTGAGTAATGCGATCACTCAGTTTAACGGGCAATGCTCCAAGCTCATCTATAATCAGTGTCCTAATTTCATCATCAGCCACAACAAAACTAAGAGGCATGAAACCAATTATATCCGCTAATTAGTTAGTAACTTAGTATCAAGAAGACCGCTCGATAATCTATAAAAAGAAGAAAACGTTGACAAAAAAGCCTAGTCAATTCTTCAGTTCCATGAAAAACAGACATGAGGCACATCAATCGACAACTATTTCAAACGCTGAACAAAACGACTTCATGATTTTAGCATCGACAAAGCCTGGAGCCTCTTCAGCACAAAAGGATATTGACACAGGTATAAATTTAATACAACCATGTACACATCTGAGCTTCTTAATCATAAGTTTATGCAGAAAGTGGGTTTGGTACAACAAAACTCCGTCTCCAATTTTTTCGAATCATAAAGCCCTCGTGTGTTTCAGATAACTCATTTACTCACATGTGCATCAGTGCATGTACATGGCAGTACAGCAGTTTTTTTTTCCTACCAAGAATAAAATACCACTGCTTGCAAGGAAACAAATAAAACTTAACTACGGTGCACACATTTATTAGTATCCATGTCCTTCTAACAATCAGGTAAAACTTGCAAGTCAGCAAATACAACAATTTGCCACATTTCACCATCAACTAGAACAAAATACTGAAACAGGAAACACATGTAGACCGCTAGATATTTAGCATGGAGAAGACCCTTAGAAAAACAGAAGACGATAAAAGATGCAAAATCAATTCTTCAGTTAAAGAAATAGAGACATGAGGCAGGTAGATTGCTAACTAGTAAGTAATAACAAGACCACTAGATAAAAAGCAAAGTCGCTTCTCCAGATTAAGAAAGTCACTCACTCAACTGCATTCAGATGAAAGGCGAAGCGTTCACAACAGCACCCTCTTGTGTCTGGAAGAAGGTATGCGAAACTAGAGTTTGTTTGTCCCTTTTGCCTGGCTAGTTATAAGTGAAATGTTTTCAGGGTTCCATGATTGAGATGACTCCTAAGCGAGACATCTCAATGATTTCCTCTGTTCTAGTTGAGTTTGACATGAGGATCAAGAAAGGAGAGCAAGAAGAAGATGATCTACAATTAATTGACGGTGCAATAGACTACAGCTATCTGACCATGCCTTGCATGCCATTCACGAATTTGCATTCATGGCAATTGTGGTACGGTTGACATTACTTTAGCACTCCTTTACCGTGCAGTGGAGCCCACAATAGATTTTACAATATCAAAAGTGCAGAGTGGATTCACTTTATCTCTCAATTCGTCTGTGTTTATTCGTGGGTCACATGAGAGAATTCAGCTTTTTCGTGGCACTATTGGCAGCCATGTGACTTAAGAAGATACGTGATTGCAGTAAAGATGGATAGCTGGATGCATTTGAAGTTCAAGTTAGGTCAGAAAGGCTCTAAAAATATTGATCTTGAACACTGTTGTTACTTCCAAGCAGATATCCATGGATAGGACTGTCAAGAAAAAAATGCTCGAGCCTGCCTCTTTTCTGTGAAGGTGACTTGGTCGACTATGCCAGTATACCACTGGTATAAAGCCCCTATGTGCTTTATGTTCAAATTGTAGTCGCGTTATTTCCTCTTGCACTAGATGTATACTACTCCGTATACTTGGCAGGGTGAATGTCCGATTACTAGTTATTGATTGAACTGGAATTGAAACTGAGTATTCTCGTGCATCTTCCCTGTCTCAGTGAGAATCAGCTAATGTTTTCAGCATGCACTCTACTGTAAGCATGGATTATTATCTTTCCCTGTTTCTCTGCATAAGAACTAAAAAGAAATCTCAACTGCTCTTACTGTAAAATAAAAAAAATCTACACCACTTCAAAACAGAAGATTGCCTTTCCCCTGAAAGATGTGAGGATTAAAGGCAACATTGAGGAGGACACGCCCACCAACAAGGCTCACTCTTGCATAGTGATCAAGGCGGATCTCATGAGGGTGATTCAACAATTTGGAAACCATCATGTGTCCAACTTGCATTGGTTAAACTCCGCAAATGTGGCCATTTTGCCTAAAAAGGATGGTGCCGAAGAGATCTCCGACTTTAGACCCATTAGTCTCATCCACTCAATTGCAAAAATCATCACAAAAATGCTTGCCATCCGCCTCGGTCCTTCCATGAATGAGCTCATTTCAAATGCCCAAAGTGCATTCATCAAGAGAAGGAGCATTCATGACAACTTCCTCTATGTACAAAACATGGCAAGAAGGTTGCATAAAAACAAGACCCCGAGTCTTCTCTTCAAGCTTGACATTCGCAAAGCCTTTGACTCCATTAGGTGGGACTACTTGATTGATCTCCTTCAACGGCGAGGCTTCCCGAGTGCTTTCCGCAATTGGATCACCGCCCTCTTCGCCACATCTACTTCGCGTGTCCTTCTTAATGGTGTGGCCGGCCCCCCCATCTCCCACGGTCGCGGTCTTCGACAAGGGGATCCTCTCTCTCCCTTGTTATTCAACCTTGGCATTGACCCGTTGCAACAAGTGCTTGACCTTGCCACATCTCATGGCCTACTCCACAAAGTTAGGGGCCGGGGCCCTATCTTGCGCACTTCCCTTTACGCCGACGACGCGGCAATTTTCCTTGCGCCCATAAGAGAAGACATTCAAAACCTTTCTCGTATACTCGAGGCGTTTGGTGAGGTCACCGGTCTCCGCACCAACTTCCAAAAGAGCTCCGTCGTTTCTATCCGTTGCCATGATCTTTCTTTGGACGATATTCTTGAGGGTCTACCGGTTTGTAGACAAAATTTCCCGATGAAATACCTTGGGCTTCCTCTTTCAATATGGAAATTGAAGAGCGTCGATTTCCAACACCTCATCGATAAGATGGCCGGGAAGATTCCTACTTGGGATGGCAAATTTATCAACATGGCCGGCCGCACCGCCCTCGTGAAGTCCGTCATTGCCTCTCAAGCGATCTAGCACCTTACCCCCCTTGTTGTTCCGCCACCCATCATTGAGAAAATGAAGAAGATTGAGAGAGCCTTTCTTTGGACGGCTACCGATAAAGTCACGGGAGGACAATGTAAAGTCAATTGGGAGACGGTGTGCCGCCCCAAAGATCTGGGGGGTCTTGGAGTGCTCAACATCGATAAATTCGCAAGAGCTCTTAGATTGCGGTGGCCTTGGTTGGAGTGGACGGACCCAACCAAGATTTGGATCGGGTTGGGAAACCCTTGTACGGAGGTGGACATGGACCTCTTCTATGCTTCCACAAAAATCGTGGTTGGAAACGGTTTGAAAACTAAGTTTTGGGACGCCCCTTGGCTTGATGGCTCGAAGCCTAAAGACATCGCCCCCCTAATCTATGCGGAGTCCAAGAACAAAAAGTGCACGGTCAACAAGGCTACAAAAAATGATGCTTGGATTGCCATGATTCACATTGAGGGAGATTTCACTATCGCCCACCTCGAGCAATTTGTGGATCTTTGGATCAAGGTGCATGTCTACGTTCTTCATGAGGACATGGATGACTCTATCTCTTGGACGCTTACGGATGATGGTCAATACTCGGCGGCTTCGGCTTATAAGGCACAATTTTTTGGTGCCACCGCATCCAACTTTAGGAGATCCGTTTGGAAGATTTGGGCGCCACCCAAAGTAAAGTTTTTCGCTTGGCTTGCCCTACAAAATAGGCTTTGGACGGCGGATCGTTTGCAAAAGAGAGGTTGGCCCAACAATGCCATTTGTCCCCTTTGTTCGAGGAGTCCGGAATCCATCGACCACCTTCTTGTTCATTGTAGATTCACCCAAAGACTTTGGGGCCTCCTCAAAGCGTGGTTTGGGTTATATTTTCTTGACCTCCACGCATGGCATGCGATGTCTCTTCAAGATTGGTGGAGCCTCTTGACCGGTACGTCTACGCCTAACCGGAGAGCGCTCGCTTCCGTTGTTCTCCTCACCTCTTGGGAAGTTTGGAACGAGAGGAATGCTCGGATTTTTCGCCACAAGCATGCACCACCATCGGTGGTTTTTGGGAACATCAAAAATGAGTTAAAACTTTGGGTTGCCGCGGGGGCCAAGCGTGTGAGTCTTTTGATGCCGCGAGAGTAGGCGTGTTGTAAAGTATCGGTTTTGCTACTTTGTAAATCTTCTCCTTAATTAATAGATTGAGGCAGAGCTTTTGCCTCCGTTTCAAAAAAAAAAAAAAAGATCAAGGTACTGTTGCGACAGCAATGACTGGTTGGTAACTGTCGCTTCCTGCTTGCTTGCTTTCTTCAAAATACAACACATTTTATGACTCATTTTGTTTCCCTTGGTGCACTGGTTGGCATTGTGACCTTTTACTACAGTCGTAAGAGGTTGTGCTGGCATGTTCTTCAATAAACCTCATGGTAAAAGAATACACTGGAAGTCCAATTAATATTCTGCTTCTCAACTGGAAGAGCCGGCAAAGTTTGACCATGTGAAATAACAATTTCTGCTGAACATGCATGGAAAGAAGATTTGAACTTCTCATTAAAGCAAAGCCATGGCCTCAAATAACAAGTTTAGTGGTACTAATAAATAATAATGACAGGGTTTTTTGACATAATAGTGACAGGTTGTTGTTGTATTATATCCTGATTTAAATTTGACCGAATCTTTCATTCTATACTTCTGCTAGCAGCCACAGCTGGTTGGTAAGCATGTTCACCCTACCGCAGTACCCTTCCACCCTTTACGCAGCCAGCCAGACATCCCCAGTTAGCATAGAAAAGAAGATCTGCAGTTTCAGGTCATCGCCACCTAATCTTGCTCTCTCAGGCTCAAGGTATCTGAGGTTAGTCCTGTTGCAACCAAAGCCATGGATTCCAAACAGAGGGTGTATATGAATCAAGGACAAGGTGAAACAAGCTATGCTCGCAACTCCAGTATTCAGGTATGAGGTATCTTCTCCTCTCTTGTTTTATTCACTGGTGTTATTTCTACGGCACATGAGAATTAGGCGTCCGCTAGTTGGCCATGGCTATTGTGCTCGCCCAGCACACCAGAGTTTGAGTCCCTGACTCCCTGCGGTGCTCACGGTTGCTTCTTCTTTGAATTAAAAATCAACAGGGGCTTCTCCCTATTGGTCTAAATTTTTATACTGCCGTTCTGCCGAAATTTGGCTTCTGAAGACTGCCCGGTAAAGATTTTGTTCACAATATACTTCATGTTAGTGACAATAAACTATCAACATAAAGTTTTCTCGAAAAAAGTTAAACAACCAACATAAAGATAAATAAGAACAAGAATTGGGAAACATTAGACTAGATTTCTGAAGAAGTATAAGTAGACTGCAGAGCGCTCAGCAGAACAGGATGAAGTCCCTGGTAGAAGCGGCCATCGTTGGCTTATGCAGCAACCCCAACACCTTGTTGTCCGGAAAGATGGCCATCGCGGACTTGGGCTGCTCCTCTGGTCCAAATGCGCTAGCACTGGTGTCAATAGCCGTGGAAGCCATCCACAACCACTTTCTTCAGTTCCAGCAGCCACCTCCAGAAGTCTGCGTACTCCTTAATGATCTCCCAGACAATGACTTCAACGTGGTGGTGAAGAACCTGGTGGCGCTCCAGCAAACCAACGAGCCAGTTTGTGTAACTGGTATTGTACCAGGGTCATTCTACGAGAGGCTCTTTCCTAGTGGCTCCTTGCATCTTGTCTGCTCATCCAACAGCCTTCAATGGCTCTCCAAGGTGTGAACCTGACACTCCACTCCAGCAACCTTCGTTCATTCATTATCTGATCGTGTACATATACCGGATCCTGAAGATTTAGTGGCAAATTAAACCACATCTCTGCATATGACTTTGATGAGCATATCAGGCGTGAAAGACTCCCAGTGGTTGCTGCAGCTTATGCACGGCAGTTCAGGAAGGATTTCACACGCTTCCTCAAGCTCAGAGCCAAAGAATTGGTTCCAGAAGGCCAGATGGTTGTCTCTCTTGTGGGCAGGCGTTCTGATAAACTTGCCACCGAAATATCTTATGTCTGGGGAACTGCAGCTCAAATTTTAGGTGTCATGGCTTCAGAGGTACATACGTACATGGTTTACCTGTCCTGTCAACAATTTTATCGTTTGCTAACAAGCATGTGAATATTTTCCTTTTTTGGATAACTGACAGGGCATGATTGACAAAAAAAAGTTTGATTCTTTCTACATACCAGCATATGGACCTTCCGCTAAAGAGCTGAGAGTGATCATCGAAGAGGAGGGCTCCTTCTCAATCACTGAGATGCAGGCCCACGACTATGCAACCGGCATGGACAGGGCGCTCCTCACCCCAAACAGGATAGCCAATACTCTGAGAGCTATATTCGAGCCAATAATAGTCCAGCATTTTGGAGAGATCATGGATGAATTTGTAAGGACCGGCGAGAAGCACTTGAGCCTTCAGCGAAGCTCGCAAGTCGAGGGTACAGAAGACCCAATAGTTATGGTGCTTGTATCACTTGCCAAGGCATAACATGACAACTGGGGTGGCAGTGGCAGTGGTCGTGTTGCCCTTGTTAATTCTCTTACTCCTTAAGAAGTACCATTAAGAGTAAGGAATCAGCGTCACTGCATTCTAGAGTACGATGTGAATGTTTTTCGCAGATACAGAACCTATGTTTGTCATTTCTTTTCCGGTCCTTGCTATCATAGGTATTTGAAGGGCATTTCTGCATAACCACTACAGAAAGTGCAAGTCACTCTAAATAATAAATACACCTATGACACTCCAAAGTTAAGAATTGTTCCGCTCAACTTTGTTTTGCATCGGAGCTGCTCTAACATCAATGAAATTTTGAGAACCAGCTCTAAAATGTATGAAATGTTGAAAAGCATAACTCTACAATCAGGGCTCAAAGCATGGTGCTCACAGTAAAACAGTGTATGGTATGTTTGTTTTTCTTCCTTGGACCCATATTGAGCAACTACGTGGTTTTTTTTTCTAAGTTTTGATGGTGCAGTGGACACAGTGGCTAGTGCTTTTCACAATACCACCATTCAACCATACAAAACATAAGTTTTGTCCATACTCAACAGGAAAGTTACCTATTATGGACTTGGTTCATTTTCAGTTTTACGAGTTTCTAGTACTTATGATGGAAATTTTATACCTTGTCCAATTGTGGAGCACAATCTTACACTGAGCATCATTGTGACCAAAAAAAAATTCCTTCTGCTTATCAATACAAGTTCTATTTCTTGAGTTTATGTTAAGATTGAACATCACATGAAGTATTAATCCTTAAACTTGTTAGCAACTAAAGTCAAATGATCATTCCACATAACAAAACAGTAAGCTGTAAATATAACATAATATTTCCACATCTAACCAGATACAATGGAGTTTATGTTAAGATTTAACATCACATGAAGTATTAATCCTTAAACTTGTTAACAACTAAAGTCAAATTATCATTCCACACAACAAAACAGTAAGCTGTAATATAACATAATATTTCCACATCAAACCAGATGCAATGGATTCAGGAAGACAATGACTTGCAGCAGAAAATTTCCGAAAAGGTGACAATGATTCAATCATATACTATAACAAGTACTACTATTAAGCTCTTCTGAAAATCAGGTGCAAATTGCTAGTCAACAGGTGGATAATCGACCTCGCTTCGTCATCAGTTACAACAGACAAACAAAAGCATGAAGCACAAGTTTATTTGCTTCGTCATCAGTTACAACAGACCACTAAGTTCTAAGAAGCCATTGAAAAATGGCCAGGCAAATTCTTCAGTTAAAAAGACAGAGACATGAGGCAGCTAAAACGTTAACTATTGAGTACTAAGAAGATCATTATATAAAGAAAACAAAGCAAAGTCAGAGCTCTATTTTTAGTTCAAGGAAACAGAGGCATGAGTCAGATCAAACATTTGAAATGCAGACAAAAAATGACTCTGTAATTTTGGCCTGAAGACACTTGACAGACACTTCAGCCCAGAAGAATATTTAAAGAAACATAATAGAGCCCGCGTAACAGTTGAAGCTTCTGGATCATAACTTTTTATGCATCAACAAGGAAACAAGCGGTTGATACAGTTCTTACATATCTCAGCTCATGACGATCCAAAAAAGCTAGGCCTTCAAGAAGCACCATCACACTGAACAACCTTGAGATGGAAGTCTAAGTGTGGACACCAGAATCATCTAGTGAGATGAAAGGGAAAGTGTTCACAACATAGCCCTCTATTGTCGGAAAGAAGGTATGTTGAACAAGTGTTTGTTTGAGACGAAGTTGAGTAGCCCGGAGTAATTTGCGATGGAAGCTTACGACCAACTTGCCAGCGATGTCAAAGTGAAGTAGCCACTCGCCAGACTGGACGAGAATGAGCACATCGTGATCCCAAGACGAAACCACCACATCCGAATAGTATGTGTTAAATCCAAACCGCTCTGTGAGCTCTGCAACCGGTAATTTAACCCGGTATTTGAAGGCCCATACCTCGCCGTCATAGTCCTGCATCGTCCAGATATCGAGTGTTCCATTGCCAAAGCTGGCCATGCCGAGCACTCCATCCATCTCAAACAGGTCGGCAGAACCAGGAACAGCCGGAGCACGCATCTTCCTGAACGACTCGGTCGTGGTGTCGAATACAATTATCTTGTTTCCTTCGTACTCGTCCCGCTCTATGTGCCAGTGCAGGCTGCCCCGGATGAGGGCGGGCACAATGGCATGGATCTCGAGCTCCACCTCCGGCCACCCGATGTGCCTCGGCGGGTGGCAGGAGCCCAACGCGTAAACGTAGCAGGCATCTTGAGCGCCGGGGGGCAGTTCGTCATAAGGCAACATCGAGTCAGGGTAGAGCAGTAGACGGTACTCTCCGGTAGGAGGGTGCGGGTACATTCCGGCGAGGCAGAAGCCACGGAGCAGCGGGAGGGGAGCATATTGACGAGTGGCCGGGCTGCAGACGGAGAAGTGCAACGGAGCGGAGAAGCACGAGTCAGCTTCTGTGCAGAAGATGAGGAGACCGTCGCAGGAGGCCTGTAGATGGATGTAGGTCTCGTCGAAACCCAGCCGGGCGACGGAATGGAGCTTGTCGGCGGCGGCGACCCCCGCCCGGTGGTCCAAGAGTATGATGTCTACGGACAGGCTGGAGCTGGAGCTGAGCTCGTATTGGAGTGGGAAAGCGGGCTGGTGGCCGTGGTGGGCGAGGAGGAAGTCGCGGGCGGAGGTGGCGTGGCGCCAAGCGCGGCAGACGGCGCGACAGCGGAGGAGGGGCTTGGGGGGCAGGCGGACGAGTATCTCCCAGATGGAGATCTCATCGGGGAGGCCGCGGTGGAGAGGCGCCGCTCGTGCTCTTGCGGCCTCCGCCATGGACGCCGGCTAGGAGATCTCTCCTGGGAGGAGCATTCGGAGTGGTTGCCGGCGACGGCGAGGGTGACGGCGGAATCGGTTAGGTCTTGGGGAGATTGATTGATTGATTTGATTCAGATCGTATGCGTTGACTGGGCTGGGCCCAGAAGAAGTTCAATTGATGCTACAGAAGGAGCCTGTTTTGCTTACTAGGCTTTCAAAAACATGAGCTCGTTGTATTCGTTGCTACATAATGAAACCTCCCATTTTCTACATTATGAGTGAATAAAACTACATGAAGTCAGAGTAATCAATCTGAAGCTAAATTGGATAATTTGGACATTGCACGTAAAAAGAATATGCAATCTTCTAATAATATAACTACACTATTTGCAACAAAATTGAACGAAAATTAAACTAGCTAACTAGTGGACGAGCCCACAAAGATTCTTGAGCAACGAACCGGTACGTGAGGCTACAATAGCGATCTAGTTCTTCCTCGCCTCCTGACGTCGCCGCTGCCGATCTGCCCCGCCTCTGTGACCTTCGAGTCATGGGGGGTGCGGTGGATCGCGGCCCTCGTCGGCGGGAGGTCTCCACCCCCAGTTTTGTTGGCTCCGTTCTCCATTTTAGGGTCAAAGTTTGTAGGGGTGGCGCCGCTTCGTGCAATAAGGTCTCCTCGGCTTCAACCTCATTTCAGCGGCAACGTCGAGAGGTTTGTAGGAGTGGTGTCGTCTTCGAGGTTTCTTCTGGCTGTGTGGATCTTCGGATCATCAAGGAGCTTCAGCGGCAGTTCATCCTTCTTCTTTATCTTCGGAACGGATGTGGTCTTCTTGATTCGATCGGCGACTTCCTGTCCGCAACCAACAATGTCAAGCCGACTTAGGGAGGAGCGGCAGCGGCGGCGCGCCGTCGACACGGTCTGGAGGTTGAAGATGAATGGTTTCTCAAGGATCTCGTTGTAATTTTCGTTTTTCTTGGAGTGTTTTGTACTATTCGATGTTTCTTTTAATGCCAGTGTCCTATTCACGAAAAAAACTAGTGGACGAGATTAGAGCCGTGCTTGAGCCGACAATTTTGCAGCATTTCGAAGATGTGATGGGTGACTTCGCGAGGATTGGATTGCAACACTTTAGCCTAGAGGGAAGCTTGGAGGACGTGCTTGCAAAGACATATCACTTAGACACTTACAAACGAGTGAGGATCGGTACCTGGCAATATGGCTCACTTTAATTGTAGTATTTGTGAGGGGCCAACTGTCTCCCTGGAAATTTTGCCAAGCATAGACGGGCGTTCTGGTTTGTCTCTACTTTGTAAGGAGATTGGTGATGCGAATGTATGCGTTTTTGTGTGCTACTTTTGCTATCTTGTTTGGTTGTATAGATCAATCGATGTAGAGGCCAGGGGCATTCATCCTTTTTTGTTTTGTTTCTTTTTGTTACTATTTCACGTTGGTTTGTTCCCCTTGTTCGGTTGTTCCTTATATGGAGTATGCTGTGAATATTTTTCATGCATGCAAAACTAATGTTGAAGCAACAATAATTCACACCAATTAGCAAGTTGCTATTGTCCATGAACTTAATTAACTAGCTAAGCCTAGGAAGCATTGTGCCGTATGGTTTGCATCGAAAACAAGTTTTCACCTGGTAATATTTGCTCCTACGAAGATGTCAGCTCCCCCTTACTGAATTCTGATGTCTGCCACCATAGTTAGGATAAAATTACCCACGAAGTGACAATAAGTCAGTAATACAAATATCATAGGAACGAGTGTGTCCCGTAGACTAAGCTTGGCATGACAACGCAGTGGTATTAAGCTAATTCTGACAATACCATGAAATCTCTTGTGTCATTTTTTGCCATTTTTTTCGCTCAGATTCATCGCTATTTGAAGTGCATTTCTGCATATCCATTAAAGCAAAATGCAAGTGTGAATCACTGTAAATCAGCAGACCATCTATAGTTATATACCACGCCAAAGCTAAGAATTGCTCCCTCAATGTTGGTTTGCACCTGTGCTGCTCTACACGTCAGGCCTCAAATCATGGTGATCACAATAAAACAATGTATGTATGAAATGTTTATTTTTCTTTACTTGGACCCCATATTAAGCAAGATGTTTTCCTTTTCTCGGCTTTGATGGCGTGATGGACACAGTGGCCAGTGACCTTCATAATACCACCAGTCTACCACACTGTAACATAAGTTTTATCACAGTCTGACAGAAAAATGACCTATTATGGTTCACTTTCATTGGAGTATTTGTGATGGAAGTTTCATAGTTTGTCCAGCTGGGAGCACAATGTTTAACCTGAGTATCACCATGACAAATATTCCTTCTGCTTATCTTAAGCTTATGTCAAGAAAAAAACATTACACTAAATATTAATCCCTTAAACTGGTTAGCAACTAAACTCAAATGATAATTCCACATGATGCAACATAAAGCTGGAATTATAACAGAATTTTTTCACACCTAACCAGATGCAATGGGTTCAGGAAGGAAAACATAATTGCAGTAGAACATTTTTTTAAAGGTGACTACGATTCAACCATTTAATATAACAAGTACTGCTCTAAGCTCTTATGAAAATCAGGTGCATTTTGCTAGTCAACAGCCAACAGGTGGATAATCTGCGTCGGTTACAACAGACAAACAGAAGCATGAAACACATGTATATTTGCTATATCTTTAGTGTTCTGGTAAAACTACTAGGTAATCTCTAACAATGATGTATTTAGTGAACACACATGAAAGATATTTCAGCCGAAAAGATTATTTAAGGAAAGATAATGCAACCATGTAACAGTCAGAGCTTCTCGATCACAACTTTTTATACATCAAATTAGAAGGTAGTGGTGGGGTACAGTGAATAAATATTGCAGCTCATGACGAAACAAACAGCTAGGCCTTTAAGAAGCACCATCACCACACTAAACAGCATCCAGATGGAAAGCTAAGTGTTCACAGCATGATCATCTGGTGAGATGAAAGGCCAACTGTTCACAACATAACCCTCTATTTTCGGAAAGAAGGCATGCGGGACAAGACTTTGTTTGAGACGAAATTCTGTAGTACGAAGTAATCCACGACGGAAACTGGCAACCAATTTGCCATCCAAGCCAATCTGAAGTAGCCACTCACCACATTTGACCAGAATGTGCCCACCACCATCATCCCAAGACGCAACCACCAGCTTAGAGAATTTGTGAAGTCCAAACCGCACGGTGAGCTCTGCAACCGGCAATTCAACCCGGTATTTGAAGGCCCATACCTCACTGTCATAGTCCTGTGTCATCCAGATATCAATGGGTGTCTCCCCATTATAAAAGCTGGCTATGCACAGCATTTCATCCATCTCAAACAGCTCGGCAACGCCAGGAACAGCCGGAGCGCCCATCAGCCTGAACAACTCAGCTATGGTGTCGAATACCATTATCATGCAGTTTTCATTCTCATCTTTCTCAATGAACCAATGTAGGCCACCACGGAAAAGGACAGGTCCAGCTGTATGAATCGCATCCTCCATCTCTGCATCCGGCTTCGGCTCGGGACACCTGATGCTCCTCGGAGGCTCGCAGGAGCCCAATGAGTAAACGTAGCAGCCATATCCAGCGTCGGGCCCTGGTTCTGGTTCATCGTGCACCAACCAAGCCTCAAGGTACAGCAGTAGCCGGTACTCGCCCGTAGGAGAGTGCGGGTACAATCCGATGATGCAGAAGCCACGAAGCTGCGGGAGGGGAGCGTACTGACGAGTGGCCGGGTTGCAGACGGACTCACCTTCATTAGTGCTGAGGATGATCAGGCCGTCGCAGGAAGCCTCTATATGCGTGAACGCGCCACCGGTGTCAATTCGGGCGACCGAATGGAGCTGGTCGGCGGCGGCGACCCCTGCTCGGTGGTCCAGCAGCATGATGTCTAGGTACCCGCCGTCGTCGTACGCGCTGTTGCGTTTGTAGAGGATGGGCAGCGAGAGCTGGCGGCCGTGGTGGGCGAGGAGGAATTCACGGGTAGAGGTGGCGCGGCGCCAAGCGCGGCAGACGGCCCGGCAGCGGAGGAGGGGTTTGTGGGGCAGGCGGAGGAGGATCTCCCAGATGAAGATCTCATCCGGGAGGCCGGGGTGGACCGGCGCCGCTCGTGCTCTTGCGGCCTCCGCCATGGCCGCCGGCTGAAGATCCTCCTAGGAGGAGCAAGAGGAGTTGCCGGCGAGTGGTGTGGCGGCGGAAGGGAGTTAGGTTAGGTCTTCAGAGTAGAATTGGGCCGAAATGAACTTGGGCTGGGCTTAGCCCATAAAGAGGTCACTACTCACTACTCACTAGTCACACACATGAAACTGCAGAAGGAGCCTTGAGGCGACGGAGCGCCAGCCAGTGGCTCGGCGAAATGCTGCCTCCGCGCACGGCGGACGCGCTCCGGCGGGTGGCGATTGGCGCCGCGCTCATGATCTCCTTGTCCGAGTTTGATCTGGGATAGAGGATGCGAGGAAGAAAGGCGGCACTGCTGGACTCGTTGGGCACTGCACGCGAGGTGTTCGACCAAATGCTCCTAGGCAACCTTGCACGAATATCACCAATCCTGTTAAGCATTTTCACATGCTGTTTTCTCCATTTCATTTCCATTCTCATGCATTATTATTTGAACGCCGCCTCCTGGGTCATTATTTGGCTGCTTCAGTCGTGGTGTATATGGCACCGGTTGACATTTGTCCACTTGAAGGGTTGTATAACAGCGTAACCACTAAAAAAAATCAAGTGTACACTCACCGCATATAAATAAAAGTCAAGTGTCCAAACAGGGAGTTGCGTATGTGCTACTCTAACGTATCTCGCGTGATTGTTTCCTTTCAGTTGGAAGCCATGTTGAATAATTGAACTCGTTGAAAATAACAAGCGTGTTAGTCTGAAACAACCCTGCAAGTGACTGGTTCTTAGTATGATATCCTGATGCGGATTTGACCAACCTTGCCAGCCGCCTTTCCATTTGCTCGTCCAGGATTTAGAATAAGGAAGCCTGGTACCTCCCTAGTATTGTTGCCAATAAGTAGCCCCCAGAAAACACATTCGCATTGATCATAGAACAAAGAAGCACTGAACTTCTCAAGATCTAGAGTTTATCTCTGCTCCAACCAAAGCCATGGCCTCCAGTCAGATGGTGCGTATGAATCAAGGACAAGGGGAAACAAGCTACGCTCGCAACTCCAGTATTCAGGTATCTTCTCATTTCTTGTTCCATCCACTAATACTGTTTCTAATCTTCTATTGCATGCTGATCTCTTTTTTATTTGACACTTGGCTTCTCTGAACTGTTTAATCAAGAATCTGTTCATAACATGGCTTATTTTACTGAGATTGAAACTGCCGTGAGAAGTTAAGAAGCACGCCAATTAGCTAAATGATTAGACTAGATTTTTTGAAAAATTAGAACTCGACCTGCAGAACGCTCAACAGAACAGGATGAAGCCCCTGATAGAAGCGGCCGTCGTTGACTTATGCAGCAGCATCAACAGCAGCACTGTGTTCCCCAGAAAGATGCTGATCGCAGACTTGGGCTGCTCTTCTGGCCCAAACGCGCTAGCACTGGTATCGCTTGCCGTCGAGGCTATCCACAACCACTGCCTTCAGTTCCAGCAGTCACCACCGGAAGTATGTGTGCTCCTCAACGACCTGCCTGAAAACGACTTCAACGCGGTGGTGAAGAGCCTCGTCACGCTCCGTCAAAGCAACAAGCCTTTAGTCGTGACTGGTGTCACACCGGGGTCATTTTACGAGAGGCTCTTCACTAGTGGTTCCTTGCATCTTGTCTGCTCGTCAAATAGCCTGCAATGGCTCTCAAAGGTGTGAGTTTGACACTGGTCAATGGATCGATCCATTTGATTACTTGTTGAATATATAAGTAAAACCTTATCTTTATAGGCCCCTGAACATCTAACGAGGAATCAGATTCCGGCGTATGACATCGATGAGAACGCTAGGCGTGAAAGGCTCCCTATGGTCCATGAGGCTTATGCTCAACAGTTCAGGAAAGATTTCACACTTTTTCTCAAGTTGAGAGCCAAAGAATTGGTCTCGGGAGGCCGGATGGTTGTTTCCATTATCGGGAGGCCTTCTTATGTAATTGCCTCCAGATTCTTTCACCTGTGGGAAATTGTAGCTCAGATTCTAAGTGTCATGACCTCAGAGGTACTACCTCCATCCCAAAACTTAAGGCTTATATTATCTTTTGAAAGTCAAACTATGTCAAGTTTGACTAAGCTTTTACCAAAAATCATTAACATGCAAAATACAAAATTAATATCATTAAATAGATAATGAAATATATTTTCGTATGGTATCTACAAAATATTATATTTGTTGATAGATTGTTCTAAAAATTTAGTCAAACTTTACTTGGTTTGACTTTTCAAAAAAATATAAGCCTTAAGTTTTGGGATGGAGGTAGTACATTCGTTTTTTCTTAGCATAGAATTTATCATTTGCTAACAAATACACGAGTGTTTGCCCCCTGATGTTATGGTATTTTTTGGCAGGGTGCGATTGACAAAGCAAAATTTGATTCTTTCTACATTCCGTTATATGGACCCTCCTGCCAAGAACTGAGGGAGATCATACAAGAAGAAGGCTCCTTTTCAATCAGGGAGATGCGAGAACATGACCCTAAAACCGACTATGACAACACATTCGTGACACCAAGCAGGTTTTTGAATCATCTGAGAGCCATATTTGAGCCGATAATAGTCGAGCATTTTGGAGAGGTTATGGATGAGTTTGTGAGGACCGCAGAGCGTCGATGGAGTGTGGAAGGAAGCATGCAAGATGGGTGTGCTAGAAACCCACGAGTTATGCTGGTCGCATCCCTCGCAAAAGCATGATGATCAGGCACCTGACGGTAGATTGTGTTATGTACTCCGTCTATCTTAGTAAGTTTTGCAATGAGATTCAAACATCTGGAAGATCAAAGTAACAATTGTGTGTGCCAATTATGTGAAACTCCCAACTTATTGTACATATTTAGTGAAAACTCTTACCACATGGCAAGGGAGGATTGAGAAATTCATAGAAAACGAACTAGCTCTGGAAGAACTTGGTCTGTGTTGCTGTTCAAGTGTTCATAGTACCCCAGTCTAGCACATTTCAATTTGAGCTTCATTCTCTAGTACTTGTGATGGAAATATCATACTACACCTGCTTGCTATATTTATGTAAATGTAGCTAGCTACCCCACTGATACTGCATCCAGTATTGACATTTTAGGCCAATACACACCTGTTGCATTGCTGACTTATAAGAGCACATATTCTTCACTCGCAAAAAAAAAGAGCAGATATTCTTGGATAGCTCCCCTGGGTCTGGAATAACTGATTGTGTAGTCAGTGTATGACAGACTAATTGAGTACACACATGGTTGCTTCTTATTTTGTGTTAGCAAATCCTGAACACAATTGTTCTCTGAACTTTGATTCTCTATACAGAGAAACAGTATCAGTGTCAGTTTACTTGTTTGATGGAATGTGAAAATGCACTAGAAAGCACAGCTCCAATATGAGAGGGGTGATTTTAGTAGGAGCTGGAGTCAGAAATTAGAAATAATAATGCACGTCACCCCCATTCATATTCTCTTCAAATAAATTAAATTTTGCTTGGGCAATTACTATGCATTGGCTTGCCCACTAAATACGTGCAGAGGAGTTTGGGATAAGGCATGGATGCGGACTGAACCACTCTGTCCAACAACAAATTGCTTCGTGGGCATTTTTAGTTAACAAACCATGAAGATGCACGTCAGATAATCAAGATGCGGAACCATGGGCTGGCCGGGGACGTGAACTTTGTGTTCGGTACTGGAACTTTGCAGTGATAGGACATATCCTCTTCCGTTCGTATGGTAATCCTGCAAGTATCAAGAAACTTCTAAGATTCTTCATTATATTCTGCCATTTTATTTGTCTTCTGATGCTAATTATCTGAATTCTGTAAAATAGTTCATTATTTACATGCTTGTTTGGCATGCATTGGCTGATCAATTTCTTGTGCCTATTGGTCAAGAATTTATTAGCTGCATAAGCACTAAAGGAAAACTCAAATGTGCAGCCACAGTAAATAAATAAAAGTATACCACTCCGAAAATAGTAAAAGGACTGTCTGTGCTGCTCTAAAATTTTCAGCATTTTTCAGCTCGATCCCATGTTGAACAACTTAACCAGTTCAAAATAACAGGCTTGGAAGTCTAAAATAAATAATGCATATCCACCGAAGTGTTTGCTAGTATTGTATTCTGATCTGGATTTGACCAACCTTTCAGTGTTTCCATAGGCTGCTCCTAAGATTAAAATAATAAAGCATGCCGGCCTTGCTGTTGCCCCCAATTAGTAGCTCCAAGCTCAGGAAAGTCATCCCAGTTGACCACCAAAATAAGAAGTATTTCAGCTTCCAGTATCCTGTCGGCATTTCCTTCTGGTTCCTGCAGATTCAAGATCTGAAGTTTTAGTGTTTCTCAACCAACGCCATGGCCTCCAAACACACGGTGCATATGAATCAAGGACAAGGGGAAACAAGCTATGCTCACAACTCTACTATTCAGGTACCTTCTCCTCTCTCGATTAATTCTCTAATGTTCTTTGACACCTTTGGCTCATCAAAACTACTGCATCGAGCACTCCTTCAGTCTATCGCTTATATTACTGAGTTATACAGAAAAGTTGAGGACGTTAAGAACACCATTTATCAAAGACATACTAGACTAGATTTTTCTAAAGAACTATAACTCAATTGCAGAATGCTGAACAAAACAAGATGAAACCCCTGATAGAAGCGGCCATCCTTGACTTAGGCAGCAACAACAACACCTTGTTGCCGACAAAGATGGTGATTGCTGACCTGGGGTGCTCCTCTGGTCCAAACGCGCTAGTGCTGGTGTCAATCGCGGTGAAGGCCATCCATAGTTACTGCATTCAGTTCCAGCGGCCACCACCGGAAGTGTGTGTGCTTCTCAACGACCTACCTGACAATGACTTCAACACTGTGGTGAAGAGCCTGGTCAAGCTCCACAGCAATGATCCTGTTGTTGTAACCGGTGTTTCTTCAGGGTCGTTTTACGAGAGGCTCTTCACTAGTGGATCCTTGCATCTTGTCTGCTCGTCCAACAGCCTGCATTGGCTCTCAAAGGTGTGAGTTTGACACTGCTCGATGGGTTGATCCAGTTTACTCCGTCCATCCCAAATTAATTGACTCAACTTTGTCTAGATATGCATGTCTGCGTGCTTCTCAGCAACCATGCGTATCTTTGGATCAACTTAATTTGGGACAGAGGGAATATTACTTATCAACTTGGTAAGCAAAACCTTATCTTTACAGGCTCCTGAAGTTCTAACCAGTAACCAGATCTCAGCGTATGGTATGGATGAGTATGCTAGGCGTGAAAGTCTCCCAATGGTCTTGGAGGCTTATGGACAACAGTTCAGGAAAGATTTCACACTTTTCCTGGAATTAAGAGCCAAAGAGTTGGTCCCAGGAGGACGGATGGTTGTTTCTCTTCCAGGGAGGCGTTCTGATGAACTCGCCTCCAAATTCTCTCACATCTGGGAAGCCATAGCTCAGATTTTACGTGTCATGGCTTCAGAGGTATGTCGCTTTACCTTTTTAGTATAGTATTTTATGATTTGCAATTTTGCATACAAACAAGCGGGTTTTTGACATTCTGATATGATTGATAGGGTGTGATCAGCAAATTGAAGTTTGAGTCTTTCTACGTGCCGATGTATGCACCTTCCGACGAGGAGCTGAGGGAGATCATCCAAGAAGAGGGATCCTTTTCAATTAGTGAGATGCGGGTGCATGACCTTACAAGCGGTGGGGACAGCACACTCATTATCCCAAGCAGGTTCATAACTCTTTTGAGAGCTGTATTTGAGCCGATAATAGTCCAGCATTTTGGTAATGTCATGGATGAATTTGTGAGGACCGCGGAGCAGCGGTGGAGCCAGCCAGGCAGCTTGCAAGAAGAAATTTCTGGAAACCCGCGAGTTATGTTGGCTGTATCTCTCGCGAAAGCATGACCAGGTAACTGTTGTTGTTTCTATTTGTTTTTTTTCTAAAAGGTACATCCAATTTGATGGCACCAATTCATTTCCATTGACCTTTGTCTTTGTGGTTTGTGTAAATATAAGAATGGTGAGTGGTGACACCTCACTACGGGAGAGCTCCAGTCTGCCGACGGCTGCCAGCCGTCGGCACAGCAAAGAAGGCCGTCGGCATAGGCTGTGCCGACGGTGACCATCGGCGTAGCGTCGTCGGCATAGTTCTGGTCGGGGACTGCCCGATCACCGTCGGTACAGACTGGCCGTCGGCACAGATTGTTGTGCCAACGGTATAGTATTTCAAAATTTTCAAATTTTTTTTTGAAAAAAGATTCAAATTATGTTTTTTTTTTAAATATTTTTTTCCAATATTCTTTTTATTCTTTTTTACTTGTTAATCTTTCACAATCACACTTACACCTAATATTAGGTCAAATTGCACTTGTAGTCAAACTTCCCAGTTGGTCACCCATCCTCACACTACTCCCGCTCCAAAGACGCTTAACTTCTTGGTTCTCTTCGGATGAGCTTCCATGAAAGAAATGATGTCCTTGTTGTTAATACTACCATATCAATCATATTAACCCTTTGACCGTGCTGCCACATCTCTATATTTTTGAATTCTAAACAATTACTTAAGTAAACAACAATGAATATATATAAATAATAATAATATAGAATTTGAAAAACAATTAAATGATTTCATTTTTGTCTTTTTTATTTAATATGGAATAATTAATATCAGTAAATACGAATTTGGCAAATAATATGTCTAAATTGATCAGAAAAATGAGAGGAATACAAATATGACATCCATATCATATTTTGAACCTACAATTTAATTTACCCAAAAATCATGAGCAATAGATCAAGTACCTCTAGTTTAAATCTGGTTGACTTTATCGGAAATGAGGTGGGAAACGGCCTCGGCATGACATAGTTTGCCGAAATGAGGTCATATTTGGCACGTGTGTGGGACCTAGGATGGAAGCAAGACCTCGAATGCGGATTTCTAATCCGGCCCACGGGCAACCATCTTTTCATTTTTAGCGTGCCCAAACGGTTTTTATTTGTGAAGC
Organism: Lolium rigidum; assembly: GCF_022539505.1. Taxonomy (NCBI): domain Eukaryota; kingdom Viridiplantae; phylum Streptophyta; class Magnoliopsida; order Poales; family Poaceae; genus Lolium; species Lolium rigidum. The sequence goes on along the minus strand of NC_061513.1, from coordinate 33,916,025 downwards.
AGCTACATGGGGCGCATTTTAGTATGACGTGAAACCTCCGTGCGATTATAGTAGACCACCTACGCACCACATATCACATGATATGTGCACGCATTAGCTTTTTGGGAACACATGCGGCTTCCGGCGGTGTCCCGCCGAATCCGCTGGAAACTGACCGGATTTGAACTAGGGCTCAACTATCCGTCGCTCCAGAAATTCCGGAAAAAATGTTTTTAGTTCTAAGACGCATCATTATATGTGCTAATTTTTGTCCGTTTAGTTTTTCGCGAATGGGTGCACCCGCACGCCCGTACGGCGATACCGCATGTCCTGGGGGCCTATTTTGGCCGGATGGCAATTTGAACGAAGTCAAAAAATCCCACCGGAGCCGCGTGGCGTCATTTTATATGTCATAGTAACTATTCCGTTTGTCAAAACTGGGATGTGGCAATTATTTTGGAAAACCGTTCACGAAAAGAGCTATCACGTCCGGAGTTCTATGGATTTCAGGGGAAATGAGGTGGGAAACGGCCTCGGTATGGCATAATTTGCCGAAACGAGGTCATATTTGGCACGTGTGTGGGCCCTAGGATGGTAAGCAATACCCCGGACGTGGATTTCTAATCCGACCCACGAGCGACCATTTTTCATTTTTGGCGTGTGTGAAAGCCATGAAACCTCGAACATTATAGCTCATTTCTAAGAAAATTTATTTAGGTATTCGAATATTCCATTTTTGATATTTTTCTATGATAGATCTTGTTTTTCTGCAAAATTTGATATATTATACTTATTTTTCTCAGTTAGAATGATTTAGTTATGCTTTTTGGAGAAATAGGAAAAAGCTATGCCGACGGTTAAACCGTCGGCACAGGTCTGTAGTGGAAAAAAAAGGAAAAAAAATGTTGTGCCGACGGCCAGACTGGTCCTGTGCCGACGGCCAGAACTATGCCGACGGTGACCGTCGGCACATCCAGCCTGTACCGACGGCCAATTTAACGCTGACGGTCATCCTCGTCGCCGCGCTCCGGAGGCTACTGTGCCGACGGCCCCGACATTTGGCCGTCGGCACATCGCCAGGCCGTCGGCGTACGGCAATTCTCCCGTAGTGCCTCATACCCGTGTTAGGAAGTAACTCTGCATCTTCACATTTTAAAAGGTGACAACCAATGCATGTGCACTTATTACGTAAACAACATCTTGTGAATGTCTTCAGATATGCACAAGCAATATTGAATGAACTGTCATTTATATCCGTTATCAAAATACTGCTGCCAATGAACTCGCCCAACTAGCTAAGTGAGTGTGCAAGAATTGTGAAGTATGTTTTCTGCAAAGCTTGAGTTGTAGTTACTGGTTGACTGCTCGAGATTGAAAACACCTGCTCTCTTTTGTTTACAGATCAGTCACAAGGTGCTATTCATTTCTGAAGATTCTATTCGCATCAGGAGATTGAAAATGAGACACCAGAAAAACTTGCAAAAGATAGTATGGAGGATAATAGCAGAAACAAGAGTGAAGCTAAGCGCCCAGATTGGCTGAGATCATAGCACTTTTTCTTAGTTTCTTTAGTAGTTAAAATATTGCTCTCTTTTCTTGCAGAAAGATAACAAATGTGTTATTTGTTCCTGTAACTCCTTAGTCATATTACATTGTTTGTTTTGGTGACAACGGACACTACTATATGATCCATAACAATATGTGATCACTCCGATCTATTGTTCGTGTTCAGCCTATTGCGGCACAACACTTTATCGTGGAGCTCTTTTGCCATAAAATGGAGGTAGCCCTGCGGGGAGGCCATGTTGGCCCTGCGTTAGCAAAGCAGGTAGAAAGAGTAGCACTGGGAGAAAAAGAGGGCTGCCGCTTTTCCGGCTAGTAAACTTTGTACTAGTTTTCTCTTAAAGATCTGTGTACTTAACTGTTCGTTGGAGATCCCATGTAGAAGTACTCTTTACTTATTTTGCTTGACGGGGGGGCAGGCCGGGGTTAGTCCCGGACACCCATGACGAGAACGAAACTTTATCAACGAGACTCCATTCGCAAAGCAGTCCGGATGAACGATAACCAAAATGAGTGCGAGAAAGACCACTCAGAGCATCTCCACCTCGACGAGGCCCCCGAGCGATGTTTTTTTCATCCGGACGGTGAAATTCGGCCCAGTCGCGCTCCCGGTTTCTCGTTTTCGTCCGGATTTGGCCCTTCATCCATCCGGCGAGCCCACGCCATCCCCGGTCCCCCGGGGATCTATCGGGGACTCCGGACGAGTGAAAAACGGGGAAGGGCCCGATCTGTCGGCGGCTCGACACACGAACCCCACCGCCACCTCGCTCAAAATCTCCCCCACCCCTCGTATCTCTCTCGCCGCCGGCACCACCCCGCCGGCTTGTTGCCCAGATTCCGCCGTCCCTCCTTCTCCACATACCTATATTCCGCCGTCTTTCGACGAAGGCCTATCTGGCTGCTCCTCCGCCGGCCTGTTTTCCGACTTTGGCCTACTCCTCGTCGCTCGCGGCTCGGGTTGCCTCGACCACGCCCGTCAGGTGTTCGTCCATTTGCCTCGCCGGCCATGGACTCGGACGAAGAGGAGTAGCAGATGTTCGTCGAGCTTATGCGAGAAGAGATGGCAGCCACCGCCCAAGACGAGGAGCACATGATGATCCTCGGTTGCTTGTCAAGCATGTACGCCGGACTGGCAACTGGTCGACGTGGTGGGTCGGCACCAGGTCGCCGGAAGTGCAAGCCGAGACAACGAATGGAGGGCTACTGCATGTTGTACGCCGACTACTTCGCCGACAATCCATTGCATGGTGAGAGTGTTTTCCGGCATCGTTTCAGGATGAGCAGAAAGCTATTTCTGCAAATTGTGTATGCCATCCGAGACTTTGACCCCTACTTCAGATGCAAGGCGGATTGCACTGGTTTGGTAGGATTTTCGTCACTGCAGAAGTGCACAGTGGCTATGAGGATGCTGGCGTATGGAGCTCCCGGCAATGGTACAGATGACTATCTTCGGATGGCGGAGTCCACCGCGCTTGATTGTTTCTACCGGTTCTGCAGGGCCGTCATAGCAGTGTTCGGAGACTTTTACTTGAGATCACCCACTGTCGAAGACACTCAGAGGATCCTTGCAACAAATGAAGCTAGGGGTTTTCCAGGGATGTTTGGAAGCATTGACTGCATGCATTGGAAATGGAAGAACTGTCCGTTTGCGTGGCAGGGAATGTACAAGGGTCACAAAAACGGCTGCACTGTGATACTTGAAGCAGTGGCTACCCATGATCTCTGGGATTTGGCACTCTTTCTTTGGTATGCCCTGGATCCAACAATGACATCAACGTCCTAAACTGCTCCCCGATCTTTTCCAAGCTTGTTGAGGGTCATGCTCCCCCGGTGGACTATGTGATCAATGGTCGGCACTACAACAAAGGATACTACCTTGCAGACGGTATCTATCCAAAGTGGGCAACATTTGTGAAGACTGTCTCGAAATCTGGCACCCCAAAACTTTGCGAGTTTGTGAAGAAACAAGAAGCTTGCCGAAAAGACGTCGAGCGTGCATTTGGTGTCCTCCAGCAGAGATTTGCTGTCGTCCGGTTCCCTGCTATGACTTGGTCCAAAGATCAAATGTGGGCGGTGATGAACTGTTGTGTGTGCCTACACAATATGATTATTGAAAATGAGCGAAAACATCCGGTTCCTCTGGCTGAGCAACAAGCACCATATGAGAGAGAGGGACCTCTTGCACAGCCTAATCACCAGGTGCCGACATCATGGACCACCTTCATTGCTATGCGCCAGGAGATCCGAGACTCTACAATGCATCAACTGCTGCAAGATGATCTGGTGGAGCACATATGGACGCTCCGAGGCAACGCCAACGCCGACGCCAACTTGTGAAATTGTGTGCTTCATTTGTTTCAGCATTTCTTAAACATTGTACTGCTTTTCGCCGAATTTGTTTCAGAAATTTTCTGAATCTTGTTTGCCGAACTTGTTAAATTTTATGTCGAATTTGTTTGAAATATGTCAAATGCCCCAAGTTGGGGGTGTCTTGCCGGGGGACGGCTGGAACTTCGGCGCTCCCCAGGCCTAATTTTCCTCCAATCCGGACGAAACTTTCACCGAATTTGAGCGTGGGGAGTGCCAACGAGTGGAGATGCTCTCATCCGTATTCATTCACTTGAATAGTTTCTGGATATATTGCTTGTGTTATGGGACCAAGCCGGTGCACAAGGCTGTTTTATTATTTGGGGGAAGCCCCCGGGTAGACTGCTCGATTGATAGCCTGCTGCCAAAGAAGAGGAATCACGGGCAAGTTCGGCTGCGCCTGACTTGGTTTCACGCGTCCACCATGATTAATGCAGGGTGATCCCGTCGAAGCTCACGCGCTCGGCTAACTCAGCAGTGCGGGTAGAACTTAGGGCATCTTCAACGCGGCCACGTGATCGTTTGCGTCCATCGTGACCGATGCGTCTGGGTCCTACTCCAGCGGGGCGGCGTAAAGTGATCGGACCGTCCGCGGCGGCGCAAACCTAGCCCAATGACGTAGGCCCCACGCGTCAGTGGCAGGGAGGCCGATAACATTCCCGCCAGTGGCTATTCCTCGAGCGAAAAATCAAAATAGACCGGCGCGAAGTCCTGAAGCGATGGACATCCTCGCCGCCGTAGCCACCACCATGGATTCCGAGGTAACCCTCGCACCCGCCGCCACCCCAGACTCCCACATAGCCACGACCATAGCCACAATGGAGGCCGCAGCTCCGGCGGAAGCAAAGCGGGCCGCCACCGGCGGCCCGGACGGTAAGCCGAAGGCGGCAAAGAAGGTGTTGTCCAAGGAGGAGAAAGGCGTCGAGGCTGCGAAGCGTCGCGGTCGGTGCAAGAACCTGAAGGAAAGGAATGCAGCGGCCGCCGCAATGGACGCCGGCCACCAGGCGTGGCAGATGCAGATGAAAGCCGGCGTCGCGCAAGTAGGCCTCCATCCGACCTTAGCGGAGGCCTACATGCTCGTCAAGCGAGAGGGGATCACCGGCGTCGCTCCTCCGACGTCTTCAGTGAGCTCGGTAAGTTCCCAGCTGCGCCCTGGAACTCCCGCTCACTTGCATGTCCACCCGGTGTCGCGGTTCGCCTCCGGCATGGCGCCGGTGCAGTTCAACGGGGCGCCGGTTCCCGACCTCAACCGGACGCCTAGAAGCGGTGAGTCGTGCCCGGTCGTGACACACAAGACACGACAGCTGCCGGAGGAGAGCATGTCGGTGCCCTGCATCTTGTTTGACGAAATGGCACCAACTAACCCGACAATGGACGACCCGGTACGTGAGCTCTCTCAATGTGTGCGACTACCGTGTATCATGCGTCTGACGTCCGGTCATTCGTAGGCCTATTGGAATGACCGGAATGACAAAGACATCGAGGCCATGATCTTCGGCGGCGGCTTCGTTGGTGACGCCGGGGCCGGGACAGGCCCGCATGATGAGTGGGCACCGACGCCAGATGCATAGGACATCGATGGTGCGCCGCTGTTCACCGCCCAACCCACGCAGCCAACACCCGTCTGCATCAACGACTTCGCCAACAGGGCTTGTCCTCACCACGGACAATGCTACCAAGAAGAAGGGGGAGAGCCACAGGACACAAGGATTCATCGATGACGAGGACAAGTGTTTGTGCGACGCGTGGCTGGCAACAAGCCATAACTGTATTAATGGCGCCCAACAAAAGGGCAAGGTGTACTGGGCCAAGGTCATGCAGGAGTACAACGAGACAAAGATGCACCCGCCGTACCATATCCCAAGCCCTCGCACGTAAGAGTCTCTTGGAAAAATATGGAACTACATCAAACAAGAGACAAGCAAGTTCTGCTCGTCCATCGAACATACTAAGAGCCACCCCGTTAGCGGCACTGGCGTGATTTCAGTGGTAAACAAGAGACAACCATCATCATTCTATTCTATTTACATCATTGTATGTACATCATCAGCGGTGTTGGTGTGATTGCTGGTTTCCCGGGCCTTGGAGAGGCTCAAGGCAGTGCATAAGAAGGGCTACCATATATATGGTCCATTGCCGGGAGAAGCTCAAGGACGCGCAAAAGTGGCAGACAAGCTTTGCGTCCTACGATGAAGCTGTGAATAATGGGACAGCGGTTAACCTTGATGGCGAAGACGATGATCATGGCCGTCAAGCCCTTCCACCTCACCCCCGAGGCCATAAGGCTACCAAGGCCGATCTAGCCCGGGAGGCACATGCCATTGCATTCACCCATAGTCTGGAGAAGATGATGGCCGACAATCATGCCGCCTTGGCTGCTAGGGACGAGAAGAGGCGTCTGAAAAAAAAGGCCGCAGCTGCCATCTACGTCAACCTCACGAAAGAGGTCATTGAGGTTCAAAGGATGGACATCGAGGCCAAAAAAGCAGACGCCGAGGCCAAATTGCGTGACACCGAGGCTAGGAGGATGGACGCCGAGGCCAGGAGGATGGACGCCGACGCCAAGACCCGTGCATAGGATACAAGGATCATTCTAGCCGATTTGACCAGTGTCATCGACGACACAGAACCTGGTTCTTGAAGAGGCGCGCCGAAATCCGCGCGAGAGAGGCCTGATCACCGGCGCCATGCGCCCAGCACCATGGCCTCCTTTTGGACTTTTTATGCTGTTCAGGCTTTGTTGTGCCCCTTTTGGACTCCACTTTGCGCCGTACCATGCAAAGTGTGATGAACTTATTTCAGACATCAATTTGATGTAATTTGAGGCTATCATTTCGTGTAAATTTGAGCTAAATTTGAGGCTACAACCTCTTTTCTGGATTTTCTGAAACTGAATTGCCCCGTGCCAGAAATGCGTCGGTCCTCTGAAGCCACCCCCGACGCAAATGGACGCACGACTATTTCCGCGTCTGTCAGGCGATGCAAACGAACGCCCGCGAACAATTTGAGCGTCCAAAATACGTCGCCCCGTTAGATATGCCCTTACCAAGATGGTGCTTTCGTAGGTGCTCGATGTTCCACGAGTTACCTACCGACGTGCCATCCTCGGTTTCCAAGCGGACTGTTCCCCACCTAGAAACTTGAACCATCCGAAAGAGGCCCTCCCACTTTGGTTGCAATTTGTTGGAGTCCTTCCCGGAATGAGCCAGAGTAAGACTGCTCATAGTGGGAGTAACTTAGGTAGTAACATCACACATTTCAAGATATTTTGATGACATGGCATAGCAATAAATGAAAAAAAGAGGAAGATGGTAACTAGCTATATTACCATAACATCACACACCCCAAGATAAAATAAGTCTACAAACTAATAAATGAGACTTTGCATGATACCATCTCTAAGTTACTTTCCACTATGAAGCTAGTAACATGGACTAGTAACTTATGCATGACACCACCTTATGTTACTCTCCACTATGAGCAGCCTCATAGTGGTGTCAATTCAGTTGCGTGTTGAATCAACGCCACGAATTAAAAAATGCAACGCCACTAGAGAGCTATTAGGGCAAGTACAACGGTAGACGCTAAACTAGGCGCTTAGGTGAATAAAATAAATACCACAAAATAGGATTTACCTCCTAAGGGCAACTACAACGCAGCCGCTTATGTGCGGGCGCCAGGAAAATTTTCCCATCCGATCGGCAGTTATGCCATATGATCTTGGCCAGAAGGCGCTTAATTAAAGCAGTCAATGCAATAAGCTGCGCCTGACGTTTCCGCATGAAAATCGGAGGTAGTTAACCGAAGAATAGACGTCTGCAATTGGAGTCTGCGTTGGAACCTTGGACTCTTGGAGAGACGACATGATTAATTTCCATTTTCCCCTCAGCTCAAGCGCCGAAATAGGCGTCTCACATTGTAGATGCCCTAAGAGTCCCAACTCATAACGCTGGGCGCTATAAGGGGCGCAAAACCGTCCAGGTGCTAGCTGCCCAGCTGCCTCCCCGCTAGCTCGCACAGAAAAAAAAAACAATTAAGCGCTCGCTGCAACCTTTTGCGTCGACGCTGAGTCTGAAGCTGGGATTTCAGAATTTAACCATCATTCGGCCGGGATATCAATCCTGGCACCCATCTTAGCGCCCAGCGCTGTAGATGCCTTTATGTACTAGCGTAAGACGCTTCCTCTAGTTTTGGCTTGTAAGTAATGGCTCGGAATTAGACCTCGTTTGCCCGATAACGCTTTCACATTGTTTGGTGGTTTTGATATATATTTTTTATTTTAAGGTTTTTGCCATTTTTTGTTTTTTTTTTGAGAGCAACCACATATTTCATTAATCGAAAACCAAGTTACATGAAGCAACACATGTGGAAACTAAAAGACAAACCGGGATAAAATGATTATCCTGAATTTGCAGATAAAATCCAAAACGATCGAGAAATACAAAACGATCTCTAGGGTTTCCTGCAACCACCATAGCCAGCGGCCGCCGTCCAATTCCAACGCCGCCGAGACGAACGCAAGAAGAGACGTTGAGCCTCCACCTTTGCAAGATCCAAAAAAGCATCATCGCCAACGAGGCTTTGTGAGTCGATGAACAAGCCTGCTGCAAGCAGCGAGGCATATGTCGCTGTGGCACGTCGACCGGGGGACATCCCCGTGCTGTCTTGAACCAAGATACGCCGCCTCCCATCGACGAAGTCGGAGAAGAACGACATATCCACCACCTCCGGACAACATCTTCGCTCCAGAAGAACCACCTCGCCCCAGCCCCCAGCGCCGTCGTGGACAACGACAAACGCTAGTGACACGTCGAGAAACAGATCTCGCCAGATCTGAAGAACGGCGAGAAAACCAAGCTGCCGACCTGAAAGATCGACAAGCACACGTTGCCATTTTTTTGTTATTCCTCCATCTGTAACAGTAAATCCAGATTTATACAAACCTCAGATAATAGACAGAGGTAATACGTTCGATGCAGATATCAGGTTCCAACTTTGGAAAAGAAAATCTCATATCCCATCGATCGTCGCGTCAGCAACACCCAGATCACGGACTGTGTATCTGTAGTTAATTTTACTCACATGCCGACGTGTTTATCGATTAAGAAGTAGTGAGAATTTTGACTAATGACCCCAACTGAACGCAATAGCTTGGACCGATGCAATGGCGCCTCGACGTCGTGCAAAGTCCTCAAGCAAAGATCATCACTCACGTGTATATGCTCGTCATCGATATGTAAACACGCATTGTTATGTGAATCAACCCATGTTATCCATATATTACTCCATTATTACTTCCATATCAGTGCAGGACAGCTCGGTCGGTTGCTTCCAATTTAAGCTACACCACATCAGGACAGATCTTGATGTGTATGACACTAACTCTGAACTACTCTTCTTTCGATTCACATTACTTGATGATATTAATATAGGTGTATCTGAATAAATTTTAATTATAAATACATCTATTTTAGCATCAAATAATATGAATCGGAGTAAGTATTAATTAACTTACACCGGTTGACTCATGAACGTACATCGTGTGGTGAACATCCAATACACTCTGATCGATCCATCGATCGGCTATTGCGCATCACCGACACTCACTATCTGTAGTTAATTTCAACTACGATACGGATGTGATTAAGATATACTGACAGCTTTGATTAATTCAACGGAAAAGCTTGGACTGGTTTAATGGCGCCTGGAAGTCGTGCCATTGACATAATATAATGCGCATTAATTAGTTTTCACGAAAGTCTATCTTCACTAACTTAGATCAAAATTATTAAGAAAAATATCTATACATACATAACCGTATGTGTACTATATTGACTCATGAACGTACATCGTGTGGTGAACATCCAATACACTCTGATCGATCGGCTATTGCGCATCACCGACACTCACTATCTGTAGTTAATTTCAACTACGATACGGATGTGATTAAGATATACTGACAGCTTTGATTAATTCAACGGAAAAGCTTGGACTGGTTCAATGGCGCCTGGAAGTCGTGCCATTGACATAATATAATGCGCATTAGTTTTCACGAAAGTCTATCTTCACTAACTTAGATCAAAATTATTAAGAAAAATATCTATACATACATAACCGTATGTATACTATATTGAAGTAACTTCACAACAAATAACAGTATTGGTTTGATATTCTGGATGTTGATCTTTTTTGTATAAATTGATCAAAATTTTGCGTGGTTTAATTTTGAAAAAATCTTATAGGCACTACGAGAGTACTCCCTCCAAGGTTAATCTTTAACCAACTATTAATAATTTAATATTAATATATATAATCATATGTATATGAGTATATTAATATTGCATTACGATACTATTAAAACTACCTCCGTCCCGAAGCTTAAGATTTTTTTTTTTTGAAAAGTCAAACCAAGTAAAGTTTAACCAAAATTTTAGAATAATCTATCAACAAATAAAAAAAATTGTAGATACAATAGGAAAATATATTTTATTATATATTTAATAATATTAATTTTGTATTTTGCATGTTAATGATTTTTGGTAAAAACTTAGTCAAATTTGACATAGTTTGACTATAAAAATAATATAAGCCTTAAGCTTTGGGATGGAGATAGTATTATTTAAATTTCCTAAATAATATTATATTTTTACATATAATCAGTTAAATTTGGCAAAGTTTGACTTCAAACAATTTTTTTACGCGAAGCAATATGAAATAGTCTCTCCATTCCATATTATTTGTCGCAGATTTGAATGTACTCGCTCCGTCCCAAAATGTAAGGCGTCTAAGGATTAGTCAAAAGTCAACGTTTTTAAAGTTTGATCAACTTTATACACAAAAGTATGAATATTTACAACACTAAATCAATATCAATAGACTCAACATAAAGTATATTTTCTTAATATGTCAATTCGATATTGTAGATGTAAATATTTTTTCTAAATATTTGGTCAAAGTTAGTAAGGTTTGACTTTTGACCAATTCTTAGAGGCCTTACATTTTGTGACGGAGGGAGTACTATATTTAAATATGTCTAGGTATGTCTGAATTAGTGACAACTAATATGGTATAGAGGTAGTAGAAAACAGCAAATGAGAATCTTTAAGCAAACATCGTCACTGACGTATGCCGCAAACATCATCACTCGCTCATGCCAACCCATCAGATCTCCCCCTCTCCACTCTACATAAACCGACAGAACTAGCTCTCTATCAATCTCACAGCCTAGCTAGCTGCTCTAAGCAATGGCCGAGATGTGGCAACTCAAACCCCTTCTCCTGCTCATCGCCGTCTTGCTCGGCGCGCTGGCGTGCACGGTGGCCGGCGACGGCGGGATGCCACTGGTCATTCCCATCACCAAGGACGCGGACACCTTGCTGTACAGCGTCAGCGCCCCCGTCGCCGAGAACGACCAAATCACCAACCACCTCGTCCTCGACCTCTCCGGCCCCATCATCTGGTCCACCTGCCCAGATGGCTACGTCGCGCTGGGGTGTACCAGCCCCGCGTGCATGCAAGCGCACCGCTTCCACCCGCCCAACTGCCCGCAGACCGGCTACGGCAGGCCTGACGCCGACAATCCCCGCCGCTGCAAGTGCACCGCCCACCCGTACAACCCCGTCACCGGCGACACAGCGTCGGACGACATGACGGAGTTCACCACCTCCGTCAACGCCACCGACGGGTGGAACCCTATTTACACGGTGTCATTCATGGTATCAACGTCCTGCGCGCCGGAATCCTTGTTAACGGGGCTGCCGTGGAACAACGTTGGTGTCGTGGGGCTCGCGAGCTCCGCGCTCGCGCTCCCCGCGCAGATCGCGGATACGCAGAAGGTGCCCAACAAGTTCGCGCTCTGCCTCCCGAGCGCTGTCAGCAACGGCGTGGCCATCTTCGGCGGCGGCCCGCTCTTCCTACTCCCGCCAGGGACCCCGGACCTCTTCGCGACGCTGGCCGGTGACACGCCGCTCCGCAAGCATGGCAAGTCCACCGGCTACTACATCTCGGCGGACAAGGGCATTGCCGTGAACCAGATCCAAGTTCCGCTCGACGGCTATGGGGCGGCGCCGCTACTCATCGCGCTTTCCTCCACGATCCCGTACACGGCGCTCCGGTCAGACGTCTACCGCGCGTTCATCACGGCGTTCGACCAGGCCACGTCAGAGATGGCACGGATCAAGCCGGAGACTCCGCCGTTCGAGCTGTGCTACAACTCCACGCAGCTGAGGCAGATGCGGATGGGCTACGCCGTGCCGCAGATCGACCTGATGCTGGAGGGCGGCAAGAACTGGACATTGTTCGGCGGCAACACCATGGCAAGGGTGAACGACAACACGGCCTGCCTCGCGTTCGTGGAGATGAGGGAGGAGAACAAGCAATACGGGTACGGCGGCGGCCCCAAGGAGGCGCCAGCGGTGGTGATCGGAGGGTTCCAGATGGAGAACAACCTGCTGGTGTTCGACGTGGAGAATCAGCGCCTCGGGTTCAGCTCGCTGCTCTATGCCAAGCATACGACGTGCAGCAACTTCAACTTTCTCAAGTTTCCCATGCCTGCGTAGCGTGACTCGTTACAAATTTCTGCTCCGTGTGCCTGCGTGGGAGTATGATCTAGCTCTCTGGTTTCTCCACTGATCAAATTAGGTTCATTTTCGATGTTGCATTCTGGTAAGAAGAATAAAATGGGGTCACTTCGCGTAGTATCATGGATCATACAGTGAGGGCTTAAGCAACTTCATCATAGGATAGAAAAATTATAAGAATAAGAAGCATATGATTGAGATGTCATGGCTAGTTAAATTCTATGGAAAGATGAAGTGTTTGATCGTATCAAAAGAATTTTCCATGAGGTCTGACCTTTTACATGTTTTGTACTACAAGGCTATTATGCAACAAGATTTTTATAGCATATGTTCCTATGAATCAAACAAATTGTGTAGAAATTTTTCCCATAACATATAAATCCTACATAATTTCTATAAATATCCTATGAATTAAAGGAGCCCTGAATGCTCTAAGTAAGACCATTTTTTATTTATTTTTGCGTAGGCCACCACACAAGTCATGTCTGCAACATGTTGCGTGTAGTTAGAAAATATTCTCATGGACGTTGTAAGAATCAGTTTTTTTTTGTTTGCTACTTTCTTCTATTTTTTATTATATCATGGTCACTACTTTCATTTAAGTCTTCAGAATTTCATTTCTAAGTCGATGAATTTGAAACAACGGCCCCATCTAGGGCATGTTTTGTTGTTTCCTATTTTTCCCTCTTATAGAATGAGATGCAATACTCGATATATTGATCGGATGCATATGACGGTACATATATAGGCCACGTCCTCGACTATACAAGGAAGGAGGCGGGCCCAATAATAAATACAAAGATATGTATCGCTATACATAACTACAGAAGATACACATCCAGATATACAAGGATATGTATCTCAACACCTCTCACTGAGCCTCTAAAATAAGTTATGTATCCGTTTGGTTGCATCAAAAGGCATTTTACTGCATTCTGGCACAAAACTGAAGCCAGTTGTTTAGTTAACTGAAACCTATGTCTATTGTCTGGTTCTATGCAAAACGTGTGTTGTGATAGCCTCTGCCTCTAGTGATGAGGTTATCAGCTCATTTGTGGAGAACTAAGTTGCAATAACAAGATTAAAGTAGAAGCTAGCAGATTAAACCAGTCATAATAGTAGGCATAATAGCAGAAGGTTAAGAAGTATCCGATCTTGATCTCGTGACCTATGGCAAAGGTTGACCACCCTTGGTCTATGGCAACCCTTACGTTGACATCCTTTAGCCTCCACATCCAGTACAAGCTTGTGTTCGTATTAAGAACAATGGTCATTAGGATAGTGCCAAGGAACGAACAAAAGCCGACACGAATGGGAGGAAAATCCAACGCATGTGCTAAGATGACCTTGCAAAAACGGAGTGCAAAAACCTTCTAAGTGGCCAAACTTTGCCAGCCTTCCTCTCGCCCTCTTGGTGGCTCTACCTTCTCCGGCTTCCTTGGAGACTTCGCAAACGTCGGGGCAAGCAGTGCCATGGATCAACTTTCCAGTATAGCACAACAAAAATCCAAATAGAACAATAAAACACAGATTATGCAACACAACAAGTAATCTACAAATCATGCCCAGTCATGCCTCATACATACCAAAAATTAGATCCTAAAATTAATATCCCTACGATACGAGGGAGAATGCACATCACAACTAGTGTACACTATGATGTGTGGATTTCACACTGATTTTTACCTTTGATTGAACAAGATAATTCTCAAATTATTGATGAGATTATTTCACTAACCTGATGCTAGTCACTAATTGTTGCATAGATGTGAACATCTATTTGATTAATTGTTTCCTTGTATAAATGGACGTTTTATGATGATATCTGAGCATGTATGTTAATAACCAAATGATAGAGGAATGCCCGAGTCAATAGGACCTTAGGATGTTGTGAAACAAGATTTAACGAGCATGGGTATGGTCAACCCTCGACCGTACCATCTGGCTATACCCAGTGTCGTTGAAAGACCCACTAGAAAATACAATAGAAAACCTCTAAAACCCTACGCTGGTCCATTTCCCTGTAAGAAAAGAGAGGAACTGCAACCGCCACAGCAACACTTCTATTCCTCAAAAGAAAGCACTGTTATCACCACCATCTCCATAACCATTCCCCTAGTCGTCTACATTGCCATCCATACTTGTACTATGATTGCTTGGCGATTATTGACACCATAAGGCAATTTTATTATTCATCTGTGTGGATTTTAAATACAATATTTATGGTTATCGACCTAATCATGTCTGAGTAGTTCTCCTAGGCTGAGGGCTGAGGCCTACCTCGTAGATATGTGTTCTTTGACATTGGATTGTTGGTGTAGTGATTGCTTTACGTTTCATGTATTTTTTTCATTTGTCTTTTCCTCTATCCTAGGACATTCCTAGTACCCATTACCCTGAAAGACTGATGAAGGGAAATTTATTCGTAGAGGAGAGTGGGCGGATGCTCGCGAACCTTGGTGTGAGTAACGGGGAATGAGGTAGCTGAAAATAATTCTCTAGGGAAATTCGATGACATCACGGAACCTAATGCTTTGTTCTATTTATCTTAATAACTACGAGGACCCTAGACTGGGAGACGTCATAGGTCGCAAAGTTGTGAAGATATCCTCCATGCACATACTTCTCTTATAGGTCTGGCCAAGCAAATAACCATGTAGAATAAAGTAAGGTCAGTACATTGGACTCGCAAACCATCTCAAGATTATTAAAAAAAATGCAGTTGGCTGAGGGGAAGGATATATACTAAGGTTTCTTTGTGTAAAGCCAAGTTTTCCAAAGGATTCCCTTTATTTTGTTTATAACTCTACAAAATGGAAAACCCAAGTTTTGTGTATTTTTTCTACTTTCAAGGACCTTCCCGAACACAAAAGAACCTAGAAATTTTACCACCGAAGTATTTCACCATAGACAGACTAGGCCAAAAGGAAAAGGGAAAATGGCCAAGGGGAGGTCGAGAAGCCCAACTGAGCTATGGGGGTTCTCCCCTTTGACCGTCCGATCAACCACGATATTTTGTGTGCCACTCTGTCTTGACAAAAACCATCTACAAATAGCCCCTTGTATTTTATTTTGGGACGGATTGAGGCAGATATAAGGAGAGAAAAAAGGGTTTGTAGTCCGCCACCTGTAGAGTTTAGAGGGGGAAACGCTTCAGAACGTGCCTCTAGGGTGGTCCACCCCGTCTGGCATCATCACCATCTACATCAACATCTCCGTCATCTTCCCGCTGTGATCTTTTGGCTTACGACTTGTGATTTGTTTACGGTATGGACTATTGAACAAGTAGTTTTATGGAAGCATCCTTTCTTTCGAAAGACATGCGAATGAAATATGCATTCGACCCTTACAACCCGAGTCAAAGTCACATATCATAGGACATGACATGGACGAACATGTGTGATGCAATGTACTATAGCCTTAATCTATTGTGTCTCTATGTCTAGTTTTGAGTAGTAAGTTGGTCATGTCAATGATGAAATAGTTTTTTTGTGTATACACGTTTGTTCTTTTCTACGATATTCTTATGTACCGGTGTATGAGTGCATGCATATATTGGGGGAATGCATACATGCATCAATGTTGCATTTGGCTTGGAGGAGGGATGAAGATGATAGAAACCATGTCCCGATTCTTGGACTTGCATGTTTAATAGGGATAAACTAATGGGGACCTTAAAACTGAAAGCGGTAGCTGGCTTTTATGTCTTAATAATTCCCTTGTTTGTGCATGGAATTTTCCTTGTGATCAGTCACTAGGAGTGTAATTGCGTAGTTACACGGATGCACCTATTTATGGCTCCCACCTACAAGAAAAATGGACTTCGGTTTATATAAAAAGATAGTGCGATGGTTAGGAATAGCCTTAATTATTTCTTTGATCGCGCATGAAAGGGCCTAAGAGTTTAATCAACAAGTTCATATTCTAAATGCCTTGTTTGCCCAGGTCATAAGGTGTGTGACGACACCTAGTGTAGGTAGAAAAGAGGAAACGCGTGACGCACACAAAACTAGAACTCTATCATCTAGATGGTATAAAAAATTATGTGCTTCACTTAAAGACAACCAAAACAAATGAAACAACTATTTTCCTATAACATTTACTTCCTTGGGTTACCACTTGCTCACACATTTTCCGTGTTTTTAAATAATAATTCTCTAGTTGTTCAGTTTAGAATTTTCTAGTTAGTAGTGTTAAGTAAAAAAAAAACTTTCATCCTTTTAATGTATTGCATTGCACGAAACCCTAAACCATTGGGCTCCTAGTGATTTTCCTCTAGCTCCTAGTGATTTTGGAAACTCAATACTTATTAAATTATGATACAACAATTTCCTCCATGATGAGCGCAGATTGCACACCATTGGGGAACCCCAAGAGGAAGGTATGATGAGCACAACAGCAAGTTTTTCCTCAGTAAGAAAAACCAAGGTTTAATCGACTAATAGGAGAAAGGCGTGACTTCTGAAGGTGTTGCTAGCTAAGTATTGGCAGGACGCACTATCAGCGTCAGCAACAACGTGGAACCTGCACACAACAAACCAAAATACTTTGCCCTAACTTACATTGAGGTTGTCAATCTCACCGGTTTTCCTGAACAAACAGGATTAAACGTATCGAGTGGAAAGATGATGATTGTTTGCAGTGGAATTAAAGAGAACAGTGTTTGCAGAAAGTAAACAGAACAGGATGATTGTATCTGTGTAAAAGAAAGGACCGGGGTCCACAGTTCACTAGAGGTGTCTCTCCATAAAGATAAATAATAGGCTGGGTGAATAAATTACAGCTGGGCAATTGTCAGAATATAGACTATACATGACAAGATGATTACTATGAGATTCGTTTGGGCATTACAACATAATACATAGACCGTAATTCAACTGTGTCTATAACTAATAATCCACCTTCCGGTTATCGTCCGAACCCCTTCCAGTATTAAGTTGCAAGCAACAGATTGTCGCATTAAGCAATGTCTGTAAAGTAAACAATAGAATTACCCTTGGATAAAACATTGTTGTTTTCTCCCTAGTAGCAACATCATATAACAATTTTAGAAGTTATTATCACTCTTCCAGAAAACTAGAGGCATGAATC
The DNA here is from genome assembly GCF_022539505.1 of Lolium rigidum. NCBI lineage: Eukaryota > Viridiplantae > Streptophyta > Magnoliopsida > Poales > Poaceae > Lolium > Lolium rigidum. The sequence continues at coordinate 33,898,446 of NC_061513.1, read as the reverse complement.
TACTATCGAGCATAAATACTCCCTCTTGGAGTCACAAGCATTTACTTGGCCAGAGCAACTACTAGCAACAGAGAGCATGCAAGATCACAAATAGCATATGACAAGAATATATAATTCATCTCAACATAGTATTCAATTGAAAGGACGAGATGTCGCCTAGACGGGGGGTGAATAGGCGTTTTAAAACTCTTACGAATTTGTCTTGTAAGAATGCGGAATTAAACTAACGTTTATTTTACAAGCACAAATCCTAAATATGCTAGGCTTGACTAAGTGCAACAACAATAACTAGAGCTAACCAAGATAGGCACAAGATATATGTAGCACAAGTGATAGAAAGATATATGTACTTCAAGCACGATAGCATTCACAAGGAAAGTAAGCTCGGGTATAGAAATAACCGAGGCACGCGGAGACAAAGATGTATTCCCTTGTTCCCTTCCTTTGCAAGAAGGTACGTCACGTTTGGAGGGGTGGGGATCCCACGAAGGATTTCCCAACACCACGAAGGCTCACCCTATTCTCCGAGCCTATCCCACGAAGGAATAGCCCTTTCCTTATGGCTAGCTTTTCCTCCACTCCGAAGATGGCAAGCTCCACAACCACTTCACAAGCTCCACGAAGGAGAAGCTCGGTGATATGGGGTGGCCCGATCTTCTCAGTAAGCAACGGTGGTGATGATGATCACGGGGTGATGGCAGCGGAGAAAACACGACGATGTAGTGGATGATAACTTGTATGACGCAACGAGATCTCTCGATTGGTCCCTGTCGCCGTATGCAACAGCTCTCAACCCCGCAAGATATTCGCAACTCCACACACTTGCGCACGTAGCCGCCGACCACGAAGCGGTAAGTTGCAACCGTCTAATTCCCAATGGAACAGCGAGATCACACAAGACTTAAACATGATCTACACAATATCCAAGCAATATAGTGTAGGGAATTCAATAGTTTTGCAGAGCAAACAACTAAGAACTAGGGTTTATCTTAAACGTGGTCTAAAGCAACTAGGGGGCGTCCCGGGCACTTATATAGGTGTCCGGGACGAGTTCTGTCGAAAAGATACAAAAATAACCGACCCGAATAGATCCAGTCGAGACAGACTCGGATCGGTCCGGTCCGGGATCCGGCCGACCGGCCGTGGACCGGACGGCCCGGTCGGTGGTCCGGTCAACCGGGCCGTGGACCGGCGGTCCGGTCGGGGTCCGGTCAACCGGTCGGAAACCGGAAACCGCGGAGTTCCGGTCTCGCTCCGGTACGATAAATTTCCTCCGGTTGGTGGCCGGTTTACGACCGGTCGACCGGGCCGAGGACCGGGCGGCCCGGTCAGTGGCCGGTCAGACCGGGTTCTGACCGGCCCGGACTTCTTCTTCTCCTCTCGCGCATTCCTCCCGCTCCTCCCTCGCGCGTCCATGAGATATCTTCATGTCCAGCTCCATGTCCAGCCTTCACGGCCTTCTTGACGTCCGTCTTCACGTCCAAATGCTCCTCTCCTCGTGCGATGCATGTCTCCTCTTGATACCCGATGATACATAAGTAATAGGACTTAGGCAGTATAAAGTTCTCATCAATCAAAGTACCGTTTAGAAACAAGTTCACCCGTTGTTTAAGTAGCTTCGCACGAGCTCTTGTAATTGGTCCAATCCGAACTTCATTGGACTTGAGCTTCACAAAGAGGTTCATCTTCATTTGTTAATGACGGAGGTAGTAGTGAGGTAGGGATGTCCTCATCATCTCCCCCTTCAAAAGGCGTCGACCCCGACGCTCCAAGGTCTTCTCCGTCATATGGTGTCAAATCAGCAACATTGAAAGAATTACCGACACCAAACTCATCAACTCGGAAGATCTATCGAGTATGCATTATCATTGATCTTGGCAAGCACTTTGTAAGGACCAAGCACCACGCGGCTTCAACTTAGACTTCCGCAGCCTTCGGGAACCTATCCTTGCGAAAATGTACCTGCACCAAATCACCAGGCTTGAACAACATCTCTTTGCGCTTCTTGTTCATCCTTGCAAGCATTGCTCTTGCCTTTCTTCTCGATCAACTCTTTAGTCTTCACATGGATCTTACGCACAAAATCTGCCCTCTTGGATGCCTCCATATTAACTCTCTCATGTATGGGCAAAGGCAACAAGTCAAGTGGAGTAATGGGTTTGAAACCATACACCACCTCAAAAGGACACAGCTCCGTGGTAGAATGTACCGCCCCGTTGTAAGCAAACTCCACATGCGGCAAACACTATTCCCACTCCTTCAGGTTCTTCTTGATCATGGATCTCAACAAGCTTGTGACAAGGTTCGATTCACCACCTCAGTTTGACCATCAGTTTGAGGATGACAAGTAGTACTGAACAGTAGCTTTGTCCCGAGCTTTCCCCAAAGTGTCTTCCAGAAGTAGCTCATGAACTTTACATCACGATCAGAAACAATAGTCTTCGGGACTCCATGTAGTCGAACAATCTCCCTGAAAAACAGGTTAGCAATATGCGACGCATCGTCGCTTTTGTGGCAAGCAATAAAGTGTGACATTTTAGAAAATCTGTCCACTACCACAAATATAGAATCATGGCCTCTTTTAGTACGCGGCAAACCCAACACAAAATCCATACTTAGATCCTCCCATGGTGTAGTAGGTGCCGGTAACGGAGTATACAAACCGTGAGGCTTCAGCTTGGACTTGGACTTGTTGCAAGTAATGCATCTCCTCACATATCTATCCACGTCCCGCCTCATCTTTGGCCAATAAAAGTGGTCAGCTAGCATGAGTAGCGTCTTCTCACGCCCAAAGTGACCCATCAACCCTCCAGCATGTGATTCCTGCAATAAGAGCAAACGCACGTACGATTCTCGGAACACATAGTTTGTTAGCTCTAAACAAGAACCCATCATGTATGTGATATTTTTCCCATGCTTTACCAAGAGCACATAAGCGATATGGTTCAGCAAAATCATGATCAGTAGCATACAAATCACATAGTATCTCTAAACCAGGAATTTTAACATCAAGTTGAGTTAATAGCATATTCTTCCTAGATAGAGCATCAAGCAACAATGTTATCTTTTCCCTTCTTATGTTTAATGATGTATGGAAAAGACTCAATGAACTCAACCCACTTAGCTAGACGCTTATGCAAAGTAGATTGGGCTTTCGTAGTATTTTAAAGCTTCATGATCGAATGTATGATAAATTCTTTTGGCCACAAATAATGTTGCCAAACCTCAAGAACTCTAATTAAAGCATACAATTCTTTATCATATATAGGATAGTTC
>NC_061513.1:33873429-33895070 GCF_022539505.1 Lolium rigidum | reverse complement strand
TAATAAGTGCAAATAAGCAAGTATGTAAGAATCAATGCACAGTTGACACAAGTGCTTGCTTCTAAGATGGAAGGAAGTAGGTAAACTGACTCAACATAAAGTAAAAAAATGGCCCTTCGCAGAGGGAAGCATTGATTAAATCATGTGCTAGAGCTTTTTAAGTTTTGAAATCATATAGAGAGCATAAAAGTAAAGTTTTGAGAGGTGTTCGTTGTTGTCAACGAATGATAGTGGGCACTCTAACTACCTCATCAACCCGGACTTTCAAGAGCGGCTCCCATGAAGGACGTTATCTCTACCAGCAAGGTAGATCATCCCTCTTCTCTTTTGTTTACACATGTATTTTAGTTTCATTATTTATGGATGACACTCCTCCCAACCTTTTGCTTACACAAGCCATGGCTAACCGAATCCTCGGGTGCCTTCCAACATTCACATACCATGAAGGAGTGTCTATTTGCAAAATTAAGTTGCTTACTGATAGATCAGGGCAAAACATGTGAAGAGAATTATTAATGCAAGTTAATTAATTGGGGCTGGGAACCCCATTGCCAGCTCTTTTTGCAAAATTATTGGATAAGCGGATGAAGCCACTAGTCCATTGGTGAGAGTCTGTCAAGAGTAAATGACAAGGTTGAAAGATAAAACACCACATACTTCCTCATGAGCTATAAAACATCAACACAAATTAAGAAGCATTTTGAAGGTTTAAAGGTAGCACATGAAGTATTTACTTGGAATGGCAGGAAATACCACATAGTAGGTAGATATGGTGGACACAAATGGCATAGGTTTTGGCTTAAGGTTTTGGATGCACGAGAAGCATTTCCTCTCAGTACAAGGCTTTGGCTAGCAAGGTTGTTTGAAGCAAACACAAGTATACATCAAAACTTACATAAGAACATATTGCAAGCATTATAATACTCTACACTGTCTTCCTTGTTGCTCAAACACTTTTACCAGAAAATATCTAGACCTTAAGAGAGACCAATCATGCAAACCAATTTCAACAAGCTCTACGAGTAGTTCTCCACTAATAGGTTTAAACTACATGAAAAAAAACTTAATCATGATCTACTTGAGAGCTCAAAACAATTGCCAAGTGTCAAATTATTCAAGACAATATGAGGCATTTTCTGTTTCCAACCAAATAACCATAAGTGATGTAGCTTCCAACTTTTATCATTGAACATTAAAAGTAAAACGAAGAACAAGTGTTCATATGAAAAAGCGGAGCGTGTCTCTCTCCCAAACAAGGATTGCTAGGATCCGATCTTATTCAAACAAAAACAAAAATAAAAGCACATAGACGCTCCAAGTAAAGCACATATGATGTGACCGAATAAAAATATAGTTTCAATAGAAGAAACCTGATAAGTTGATGAAGAAGGGGATGCCTTGGGCATCCCCAAGCTTAGACGCTTGAGTCTTCTTGAAATATGCGGGGATGAACCACGGGGGCATCCCCAAGCTTAGACTTTTCACTCTTCTTGATCATATATCATCCTCCTCTCTTGACCCTTGAAAACTTCCTTCACACCAAACTTCTCATAAACTTCATTAGAGGGGTTAGTACTCAAAAAACTTGAATTCACATTGGTCCTGTAGTGACACATTGCAAGAACTCAATAAAACATTAGCTACAGCTCTCCACATCTAGAAAGCCTTGCTTAAAGTCCGCAAGAGACAATGCAAAAAACAGAGACAGAATACGCCAAAACAGAACAGCCGATAAAAGACGAATTTTAAAGAGGTACTTCCGTTGCTCAAATCAGAAAACTCAAAACTAATGAAAGTTGCGTACATATCTGAGGATCACGCACGTAAATTGGCAGATTTTTCTGAGTTACCTACAGAGAATCATACCCAAATTCGTGATAGATAGAAATCTGTTTCTGCGCAGAAATCCAAATCTAGTATCAACCTTCAATTAGAGGCTTCACTTGGCACAACATTGCAATAAAATAAAGATAAGGAGAGTTTGCTACAGTAGTAACAACTTCCAAGACACAACAAAACAGTAGCAAAATAAACACATGGGTTATCTCCCAAGAAGTGCTTTCTTTATAGCCATTAAGATGGGCTCAGCAGTTTTAACGATGCACTCGTAAGAAATAAGAGTTGAAGCAAAAGAGAGCATTAAAAAGTAAATTCAAAACACATTTAAGTCTAACCCACTTCCTATGCATAGGAATCTTGTACACAAATAAATTCATGAAGAACAAAGTGACAAGCATAAGAAGGTAAAACAAGAGTAACTTCAAAATTTTAAGCATATAGAGAGGTGTTTTAGTACCATGCAAATTTCTACAACTATATTTTCCTCTCTCATAATAATTTTCAGTAGCTTCATGAACAAACTCAATAATATAACTATCACATATAGCATGATTTTCATGATCCATAAACACATAATTTTTATCAAGCTCAAAAATAGTGCGATTAAAACTTTCAAACACACTTTTATCAATAATATAACAAGATGGTTGATCAATCTCAAGAGATATGGGACTCATAGATAATGTCAAGACCTCTCCAATCCCATTTTCATTAGTAGTACAATTAATATTATCAAGTAACATAGGACCATCATCAAGAGCTTTATCATAAACATTTGCTACGCAAAATTCTTTAGTACCATGCATTTCGACATCGGGCACAAACAAAGCATTATCATAAGATTTATCAAAGTAGCATGGATTATCATAAATAACGGTAGCATAATTATTCTCACAAGTTTTACTCATAGGGAATATTTCAAGAGAATCCACAGTAACATAACATTCAACCTCTTTCGGTAAGCATGGAGGACAATCAAATAGTGTAAGAGATAAAGAGTTACTCTCATTAGAAGGTTGGCATGGGTAGCTAATCCATTCTTCCTCCTTTTGTTCATCACTCTCCTCTTCTTTTTCATCCAATGAGCTTTCGAGTTCATCAATTTCCTCCTCTTTTTCATCCAATGATCTTTCGAGTTCATCAAATTCTTCTTCCACGAGGTCCCTGCAAATTGTGAGTGCATTCTTGTGCATTAATGAGTCTCTCTTTATAATCAATGATATAAGGATTATCAGTGTAACTTTCATTGCAAAAATTAAGGATAGAAGAGACATAATCTTTAAGGTCCTTACAAACAACACAAGTTTCATAATTTTTAACCATGAAGGATTCTATCTCGAGAGGCTCCCATAAATATGACAAATTGTTCTACCTCTTCAAACCCAAAATGAATATAGCTATTCCGATTATAGTTCTTAATTAAAAATTCCTCACTAAAGCCACATTGAAATTTAAGATGTTTAGTGTCCTGTTGAGAGCAACAGAGTTTATATCATGGCGTTTAAGCAAGATTTTAGCAATTGTATTCAATTTTTCTATCACAGCACTCATCACTTTACCAGTTCTTGATTCTCTATAATTATTATAATATTCTATAAGCTCCAAGTAGGTTGTTGGTTCTCCAATAACAGCAGTTTTTAATTTTTAGGTTTTTCAATTTTTTATGGATTTTTGGGTATATAAGAAAAGTAAAACAAGACAAAAAGAAACTAAGCAAAAGTAAACTAAGCAAAATAATACCAGACAGAAATAAACTAAGCAAAACAAAATAAAATAAAACAGAAACAGAGAGAGAGGTAGAGTGTACTCCCCAGGTGAACTTATGAGTAGAGCTATGCCTCCCCAGCAACGGCGCCAGAAAACAGTCTTGATAACCCACAAGTATAGGGGATCGCGGCAGTCTTCGAGGGAAGTAAAACCCAAATTTATTGATTCGACACAAGGGGAGGTAAAGAATACTTATAAGCCTTAACAACTGAGTTGTCAATTCGAGTTGCACCTGGAAAAACACTAATAACGAGGGTGATGTGAAAGCGACGAGTAGTATGAGAGCAATAGTAACGAGTAACACGGCAGCAGTAGCAATAACACGAGAGCAATGGCACCGGAAAATAGTTGATACTACTTCCAATGACATGTAGAACGAGTATATAATGATGAAAGATGGACCGGGGTTCCCAGCTATCTACACTAGTGGTAACTCTCCAATAACAAGTGTTGGGTGAACAAATTACAGTAGGGCAATTGATAGGATTCAAAGCATTAAGTTAGAACATCCGACTTATTAATCATGTAGGCATGTTTTCCATATATAGTCGTACGTGCTCGCAATGAGAAACTTGCACAACATCTTTTGTCCTACCAGCCGGTGGCGGCAGGGCCTCAAGGGAATCTACTTGGATATTAAGGTACTCCTTTTAATAGAGCACCGGAGCAAAGCATTAACACTCCGTGAAAACATGTGATCCTCACATCACCGCCATCCCCTCCGGTTGTCCCGATTTCTGTCACTTCGGGGCCTTTGGTTCCGGACAGTGACATGTGCATACAACTTGTAGATACAATCTAAGCAATAATTATAGAGCTTAAATATAAGATCATGCCACTCGGGCCCTAGTGACAAGCATTAAGCATAACAAGATTTCAGCAACAATAACTTCACAAACTTTATAGATAGACTAATCATAATGTATCATCCATCGGATCCCAACAAACACAACACCGATTACATCAGATGGATCTCAATCATGTAAGGCAGCTCATGAGATCATTGTATTGAAGTACATGGGATAGAGAGTACCAACTAGCTACTGCTAGAAGCCGTAGTCCATGGGGGAACTACTCACGGAGCATGATGGAGGCAATGGCGTCGATGGAGATGGCTTCCGGGGGCACTTCCCCGTCCCGGTAGGGTGTCGGAACAGAGACTTCTGTCCCCCGAATTGGAGTTTCGTGATGGCGGCGCCGCCCCTGGAGTCTTTTGCGGAGTTTCGTCAAAAGGTGTCGCATTTTTAGGTCGAAAGGGCTTATATAGGCGAAGAGGCGGCGCAGGAGGGGCAACAGGGTGCCCTCCCCATAGGCCAGCGCGGCCAGGGTGGAGCCCGCGCGGCCCTGTCCTGTGGGGTCCCCCTGGCTCGCCTCCGACTCTCCTTCGGTGTTCTGGGGCCTTCCGGGAAAAATAAGATGTTTGGCGTTGATTTCGTCCAATTTCGAGAATATTGCCCGAACAGCCTTTCTGGAACCAAAAACAGCGAGAAAACGAGAGCTGGCACTTCGGCATCTTGTTAATAGGTTAGTTCCGGAAAATGCATAAAAACATTATAAAGTGCAAGCAAAACATGTAAGTATTGTCATAAAACAAGCATGGAACATCAGAAATTATAGGTACGTTGGAGACGTATCGGCTGCTTACCCGCCGGAGGTGAGTGGGGGCGGCGTCGGCTCACGTGAAGGAGGTGTAGGTGAAGCACCACCACCACCACCGCCGCCACCGCCACCACCACCGTAGGGGGTGGACTTGTTTGCCTTGGCGCCTCGCCTGAAACTTGATAAACTTCTTTTGCCATAGAATGAAATGGCGCTTGACATCTCCAAGTCTTCTCTCCCCTTCGGGTGTAGCAATGTCAATCTCCGGGTCGTCAAACCACGGGACTATGTCCTCCACCGTGACACGAGCATAGCCATCTTGAATGGGCTTGTTGTGGTGGAGTGCTCCGGAGTTCACATGGTAAAGCATCTGCCGATGGCTACCTTCATGGACATGTTCCCAATTGGATAATACGAGATGACATTCTTTCATCTCCTTTACATCGTCCACGGGGTAGCGAGGAGGCTCCGGTGCGGTAATTTCGATCGCCGGAGGCTCCGGTGCGGTAATTTCGATCGTCGGTGCACCAGCCGGTGGGGCCTCCGTGGAAGCCACGCCGCTTCTCCGCTGCTGGCTTCCGAGATCCAATGGATGATCTTCATGCTTGCGCCCGAGCTGCATCTCTTTCGGCTACTAGTACACTCACGGTTTTCTTCATCACATCCATTTCCGATGCCAAGCTGCGCCACAACATACTGCTTCCCGATCCATCTTTCTCTTACGGCTTCGTAACCGTACGGGTCATCGTTGCGGGAGAACCCTATTTTCCACGGAATGTGCCCCATGCCTCGTACACGTCCTCCGTGTTCGGGATTCCCGAGGGCTTTTGTCGGCGCGTCGTTCTCTCTGTTGAACTTGATCTTCCCCTCTTGAGCATCCCTCATTGCGTCAATAAGGGCTTGGGTGGGTTTAATTATTTTGCCCCGGTAAACACACTCCCCTGTCTCCGGGTTCAGCGTTCCCCCATGCCCGTACCACCAGCTTTTAGCCCTTGGGTCCCATCCCTCCGTACCTGGACGGATTCCTCGCGCCCTCAGCTCGTTCTCCATCTTCTCCCACCTAGGCTCCCAAAGGCGATACCCTCCTGGCCCCATAATATGATTGTACTCCTTCTTAGCCGCATTTTCCTTATTTTTTTTTGATATTTGAATGAACCGCTCCGATTTCTTTTGCTTCACAAATTCTGGCCAATCATGTTTCAGTTTCTCATATTGTCCTTTGAAATCCGGAGTCTTGTTCTTCTTGACAAAGTCATGGGCTAGATTTTGCTTGAATTTCCGGAATGCGTCGGCCATCTTATGAAGAGCGAACTGTTTGACTAGCCTCCTCCACTCCTTGTTTTCCTCAATCTTGTTACCCTCCTCATCGAATTTGTTGTATTCCGGAGGTAGAACGAAATGTTCCATAAGCTTTTTGAAGCAATCTTTTTTTGTTCTCTTATCGACAAAAGTGGAACCAATTCGTGCCTTCTTTGGCTCATTCCACTAGTGGACGGTGATCGAGACGTTGTCTCTAACAACGGCTCCGCATTGGTTGATAAACTTGGTGGCGTTCTTGCGGGGCTCCAGCGGCCTGCCGGTTGCACTGTCGACAACCTCGATGGTGCATGTTTCTCCTTATTTCGACGTCTTGGTTGCGCCACGCTTTGACGACGTACTCGATTGTTTCGACGATCCGGCCGAGGGCTAAAATAAGAAAGAGAGTCGCGCGCGTTAGTACACACATATTTATTCAAATCAGTTAGTTTGTATCACCAGAGGCTCAATGTATATATATACCTTGGCGCCGGAGGTGGTTGCTACTTCCATTTGAAGATCGTCGTTTATCGACGTTTGTTCGGCATCATCTTGCTGACGGCCTTCATCTTCACCATCAAGGTTCAGATAAGAAGAGATATCATCTTCTTCTTGTTCGGTCGGCACATATAGAATATCGCCGTTTATGATGCCGAACATATGGTCTTCAGCGTCCGGATCATAGTTGTCCATAATCGGGTCAGCTCTATCGTCCGCCATATGCTAGTCCTGAAAACATGTAGTAAAAACAAATTAATTGTGTATATGCATTATCACATCTCTTCTACATATAAAGAGAGAGGGCGATGAGGGAGGCGAGAGGGGGGACGCAGTGACCGCGTGACCGAGAGACCGGTGGCTGTGGTGAAAGGGCGGTGGCGAAAGGGCGGTGGCGGTGCCCGCGTGACCGAGAGACCGGTGGCATGGCATGGTAGGAACTAATACCTACATATGCACATGTAATATTCTTATCTAATGCATGGCATGGTAGGATCTGGCTGAAATCATGATATTTATTTTTGGCCACTTAAATACCCTCATAGTATTCGAATACCAATAAGCCCCGACAGGTGACTTCCTCCGGTTATCATTATGAGATTATTTTTTACTATCTGTCATAAAGACCAAGATAATGATATTCCATTCATTTGCAGAAAGTTGTTTGGTTACTTAGTCTTTAGTTTTATGCTCTCATTGTGTTCATCCAATTTGCACCGCGAGTATTCTTTGTTCACATTCTTACATTTTTATGGAAAAACTTCATGTGAACATGATAGACTGATTGTTCACGATGGTTAGGAATTGAGGAAGAAGCTTACACATGGTCAAATATCATGAAAATGAACTTGCAAATTTTCTAAAACTTGCAAATTTAAAAAATTGTTTTTTTTGTTAATTTTATTTTTGTTTGTACACTTCTTTTTGTTAATTAAGAAGAACAAAAAAAAGTTGGGCTCCCGGCCTCGATCTGTACGACGTCGCCCTCCTCTCTCTTTCTCCCCTCTCTGTCACGGGCGCGCGGCGGCGCGCGGCGATCACGGCCGGTGCGGCGGCGGTGCGTGCGCGGCCGGCGGCGCGGTCACGGTGGCACACGGGCGGTGCGGTGCGCGGCGGCGGTCACGGGCGGTGCGGGCGCGGCGCGGCGGTCACGGGTGCGGCGGCGGCACACGCGCGTACGGGCGCGGCGGCGGTCCACGGCGGACGGCGGCCGGGATCGTTTTGGGATGCAGCAGGGCGGCGGCGCGGCGAGACTTACGGGCGACAGAAGAGGAGGGCGCGGCGGCGGCGGTCACGGGCGGCGCGGCGAGACGTCGTTGGCAGCGTCGTCGAGGGCGCGCGGCAGCAGCCTGACGGCGACGAAGAGGAGGATCGCGCGCGTTCGAGATGAAGACGAAGTGAACCGCCTGCGCGCGACGCACAGGTATTTATAGGGAGGGACCTTTAGTCGCGGTTGGGGACCCCAACCGCGACTAAAAGGGTACCTTTAGTCGCGGTTGGCGACCCCAACCGCGACTAAAGGGTATTTTCGCCGCGTTTTAGTTTCCCGCGGAAAAATGCCCTTTAGTCGCGGTTGGTGAGGCCAACCGCGACTAAAGCTATTTTTCAAATTTCTTTTCTTTTTCAGAAATATATCAATAAAAATAAAACTAATTAAATTCAAAATTTTAAAAATACAAATAATATATCAAAAAATTCATAAAAATAAAACTAATTCAATTCAAAATTTTAAAAATACAAATAATATATCAAAAAATTCATAAAAATAAAACTAATTCATTTCAAAATCTTAAAAATACAAATAATATATCAAAAAATTCATAAAAATAAAACTAATTCAATTCAAAATCTTAAAAATACAAATAATATATCAAAAAATTCATAAAAATAAAACTAATTCAATTCAAAATCTTAAAAATACAAATAATATATCAAAAAATTCATAAAAATAAAACTAATTCAATTCGAAATCTTAAAAATACAAATATTATATCAATAAATTCAGAAAAATAAAACTAATTCATTTAAAAATCTTAAAAATACAAATATTATATCAACAAATTCAGAAAAATAAAACTAATTCATTTAAAAATCTTAAAAATACAAATAATATATCAATAAATTCAGAAAAATAAAACTAAATCCCGGCCACCTCTGGATTCCTCTTCTTCCCGCCATTTCTTCCCTGTCTTCCCGCCTCTTTCTTCCAGCCTCTTTCTTCCCGCCTCTTTCTTCCCGCCACTTTCTTCCCGCCACTTTCTTCCCGCCTCTTTCTTCCCGCCACTTTCTTCCCGCCTCCTATCTTCCCGCTCCCATTTTTCCTGCCATTTGTCACTACATATAGGTAGCCAGGCTTGGCCAGCATTATCACATCTCTACAATCTCTCATTACTCTCTCATGGCTTCCACCGCACCCACTCTAACCTACCAGCAGGTGGAGGAGCTTTGCGCCTCGAACTACCCTTGCCCACCGGGCTACCGCGTCCCCGCCGGCTGGAGCCTAAGCGTCGGCGGCGTGCCGGTCCCTCCCGTCCCTCATGGTACTGCGCGCATCACGAACCACTACTACCTCGACCTCACGCCGGAGCGGCGGATGAATCCCGGCTGGCATCCCGATAACCGAGCATACTTGGGACGCCTTCTTCATCAACCGGCGTGAGAGGGCACTCGCCGGGTATGAGGAGGACGGTCTGCCTCCCAGGAACTTCCACGAGGCCGGCCGTCGGCTATGGTGGTACGGCCGGACTCGCAGAGCGTCATGGACTACATCACGGCCGGCGATATCCCCGCTCGCGCTACCCTCGGTTCGAGCCACGAGCGCCGCCCGGCGACGGCGGCGACGAGCAGCGATGACGACGGCGGCAACTTAGAAGACGACGACTACCGGTACAACGGCGGCGGCTATGAAGACTACGAGTATGCATATTATACGCCTAGAGCGGGAGTATGACTAAATCACTCCAAATTTCATGTATCATCAGTGCTATCTCGAATCAATCGAATCATTCGAAAATGGACACCAAACACATCACGGGTAATATAATTCACATGATCCATTCAATAAAGTTTGGTACAATAAATTATTACACATCATTTCTTCCCTTGTGTCCCTGCTTGCTTACGATTGTGCCGTATCCATGGAGCATCCTCATCATTTAACTTAATGCTTGGGTCGGTGTTCACTTTGAAGGGCGGAATTTCACCAAACATATTATAATCTTCGACATGTCTTGTCTTGTCCTCCACTCCCACGATGTTTCTTTTCCCTGAAAGAACAATGTGGCGCTTTGGATCATCGCATGATGTACTGATCGTTTTCTTATCTTTCCGTTTCCTCGGTTTGCTACTCATGTCCTTGACATAGAAAACCTGAGTGACATCTTTCGCTAGGACGAATGGTTCGTCAAGGTAACCAAGATTGTTGAAATCCACCATTGTCATTCCGTATTGCTTGGTCCACCTTTACCCCACCTCTGTTAGCTTGAACCATTTGCACCGGAACAAAGGGACCTTAAAGGAGGGTCCATAGTCAAGTTCCCATATCTCCTCTATGTAACCATAATATGTGACCTTTTGCCCATTCTCGGTTGCTTGCATCAAAGCGGACACCACTTGTTTTGGTTGGTGCTCTTTTTATCTTGGGCGATCGTGTAAAATGTATTCCCATTTATCTTGTACCCTTGGAAAGTCGCTATAGTCGAAGATGGTGTCTTGGCCAACATGTACAGCTGATCTACAACATCATCGTCATTCATTAAATGTTTTCTCAACCAACTGCCGAAAGTATCCATGTGGGCCTTCCTAATCCAGGATTCAGGCTTCCCCGGGTTGTCCGAGCGTAAAATATTCTTGTGTTTCTCAAAGTACGGAGCCACCAAGCTGGAATTGGTCGGAAGCTGTGTGGTGTGCTTAAGTCGAGAGAATGGCCGTCCATACATATCGTTGATTTCATTCCGATCGTGCCTTTTCCACTTAGTCTCCCCTCGTGCCGCGATCGAGGAAGACCAATCGGCTTAAGGTCGGGAACAAAGTCAACACAAAACTCAATTACCTCCTCATTTCCATAGCCCTTGGCGATGCTTCCTTACGGCCTAGCACGGTTACGAACATATTTCTTTAATACTCCCATGAACCTCTCGAAGGGGAACATATTGTGTAGAAATACGGGACCGAGAATGGAAATCTCTTCGACTAGGTGAACCGGGAGGTGCGTCATAATATTGAAGAAGGATGGCGGGAACACCAACTCGAAACGACAAGACATTGGACCACATCATTCACGTAACCGTGGTAGAACTTCTGGATTGATTACCTTCGAGAGATTGCATTGAGGAATGCACATAGCTTCACAATGGCTACTCGAACATTTTCCGGCAGGAGCCCCTCAAAGCAATCGGAAGCAATTACGTCATAATCACGTGGCGGTCGTGAGACTTCGGGTTTTGGAACTTTTCTCCGCCATGTTTATTATTCCCTTTATATTGGACGAGAATCCAGACGGGACCTTCATACTTGCTCAGGCATTCAAAAAAGATGACCTTCTCTTCTTTGGTCGGAGCGTAGTCGGCACAACCTTGAAACCATTCCGGATGCCGGTCATCGAGGTCTTTCAAACGTTCTCTGGTCCTGCCATGCTTCCTTTGTATCATTTGTCTTCCCATACACGCCCAAGAAGCTTAGGAGGTTCACGCAAATATTCTTCGTAACGTGCATCACGTCGATTGCGGAGCGGACATCTAGGACTTTCCAATATTCTAGCTCCCGGAATATAGATTTCTTCTTCCACATGGCTGCGTGCCCGTCGGCTCCCTTCGGAACTGATTGTCCGCCGAGGACCCTTTCCAAAGATGACTTTCAAATCCTTGACCATATCAAATACCTCAGCACCGGTGCGTTCGCGAGCTTCGTACGGTGATCTGCCCTTGCCGTTGTAATGCTTGCCTTTCTTTCTTCTTGGATGAATTTTCGGAAGAAATCGACGATGCCCAAGGTACACGTTCTTCTTACAATTTGGCAAATGTACACTTTCGAGTCTCATGTAAGCAGTGCGTGCATGCATTGTATCCCTTATTTGACAGTCCCGAAAGGTTACTAAGAGGAGGCCAATCGTTGATGGTTACGAAAAGCAACGCTCGTAGGTCAAATTCCTCTTCTTTGTGCTCATCCCACACACGGACACCAGGTCTGCCCCACAGCTGTAAAAGTTCATCAACTAATGGCCTTAGGTACACATCGATGTCGTTGCTCGGGTTGCTTCGGACCTTGGATGAGCAACGGCATCATAATGAACTTCCGCTTCATGCACAACCAAGGAGGAAGGTTGTAGATGCATAGAGTCACGGGCCGGGTGCTATTGCTCGGGCTACGCTCGCCAAAAGGATTCATGCCATCTGTACTTAGACCAAATCTTATGTTCCTTGCGTCAGCTGCAAAATCTTTGAACTCTATGTCGATCTTTCTCCATTGCATTCCATCTGCGGGATGTCTCAACTCCCCGTCCGACTTACGGTCCTCTTTGTGCCATCGGAACAACTTGGCATGCTCTTTGTTCCTGAACAGACGTTTCAACCGTGGTATTATAGGAGCATACCACATCACCTTGGCGGGAACCCTCTTCCTGGGTTTCTCGCCCTCAACATCGTCACTGGGGTCATCGCCTCCGATCTTATAACACAATGCGAGTGCATACCGGACATTCATTCAAATTCTCGTATTCACCGCGGTAGAGGATGCAGTCGTCGATGCATGCATGTATCTTCAGAACCTCTAAACCTAGAGGGCAGACAACCTTCTTTGCTTCGTACGTACGGGCGGGCAACTCGTTATTCTTTGGAAACATATTCTTCAACATTTTCAGCAAGTTTTCAAATGCCGAGTCAGCTACACCCGCTTGTGCCTTCCATTTCAGCAAATCCGAGTGTGCAGCCCAGCTTTTTCAGATCATTATCGCATCCTGGGTACATCGACTTTGTGTGATCCTCTAACATGCGATCCAAATTCTCCCTCTCCTTTTCAGTTTCGCAGCGTCTCCGTGCATCAGCAATGGTCCGACCAAGATCATCAACGGGCTCATCACGTGCCTCTTCTTCACGTTCCCCTTCACCTTCCCCTTCACCTTCAGCATCCTCCATGAAAGTATCACCGAAATGAGCAAGATAGTTTTCATCGATGAAATCATCCCCTTCTTCATCTTCTTCCATTATAACCCCTCTTTCTCCATGCTTGGTCCAACAATTATAGCTTGGCATGAAACCGTGCTGAAGCGAGTGCGGGTGAACTTCTCTTGAGGAAGAGTAACCCTTCGATTCTTACGGTCAACACATGGACAGATAACAAAACCCTTACAGCTTGTTCGCATTAGCCACTACGAGAAAATCTTTCAAACCCGTAGTGAACTCGCCGGAGAGTCGGTTACCGTACATCCATTGCCGATTCATCTGCATTATTATAATATAAAATATATAATTAACCATCATGCATTTGTTAAACTAACTAGCTATATACAATATAAATTAAACAATGAACTACACACATGCATATTTTATCAATGACACACATGCATGAAAGGTTCAAGTTGCTAACCGCGATCGAGGAGGAAAAAATAAATGAGGAAGCTCAAGTGTGGCTCCAACACTTCATATCATGTTTGTTTCATGCTCTTGGGGCATTTTATCAAACACCTTGTGTGCATAAGAGGAACCAAAAGCAAACCTACACCCCCTTGTGAAGCTTGTGAAGAGAAGTGGCACCAAATGGCTAAGTCTTTGTGAGCTGAGGCCCTTTTATAGGGATGGGCCTTTAGTCCCGGTTGGCCGGCCAACCGCGACTAAAGGCCTTCGGTCCGAGCTCGAGGACCTTTAGTCGCGGTTGGCACGGCCAACCGCGACTAAAGCCCCTCCCGTCCACCGGCTGGCCGGCGGGCGTGCTTGGGCCCAGCTCTTTAGTCGCGGTTCGCCACCCGAACCGCGACTAAAGACCCCATTAGTCGTGGTTCCTATATTTTAGCGACTAATGGGGCTGGACGGAACGCCATTTTTCTACCAGTGGAAGTTTGTATAAACCACCTAGAGAGGAAATCATTGGAAGCCCCGGCAATAACAAGCAATTGAAGAGGAGGAAGATAACTGCGATTTTGGTCATAAGATTTCTATCCCACAGATGGGTAATCGTGGACGGGCGTAGGAGAGTAGGAGGAATAGTAAAGACTGGTGAGCAGTGAAGGATCTTCCTGAGGAGATGGAAAAACAGAGCTTGTCGTTCCTAGGGTGTAGTAGTTCTTATCTAGTAGCTTGTCAAGTTCTACTTAAATTTGGATTTTTTTTTGACAATCAATACCACATATATTCATAATAATAAATAATACATGGTAAAGATACACGAGTTGTCTCCAACGATTACAAAATAAAGTCTAGAAGACACTAGCAAATCTTCGAGGTCTTCAAACTATTTCTTCTTCCAAGACACAATCTTGTACTTTCCTGAAAGCAGCCAAAGATAGATAACAAACCATAGACCTCTAAATATCAACAAAGGTTCTTCCATAATTTTAATTTGAGCCACAATGCTAAATCTGCGTGCACGCGCGCAACCATTAAAGTAGTCAATCAACATCGGCAAGAGTACCAACACCAGTATGTCAGGGAATAAAAACCGATCAGCCTTGTCGACGTTGATGGAGAGCCAAGAGTACCAATCACCGTTGTCGAGGACCTAGCAACATGGACAAAAACTGTGAGGATAATCCTCCTCGCGGCAACCATGAGAAAAGATCCAAGATCGATCTGGCGAAGCAAGATCTGAACACCCATACCTAGATAGAAGTAATCTTTCAACACCACCATTGACGTTGGGAAGGAGATCTCGTCGTCGAACGAAAGGCCGAAGATCACTTATTGTAGACGATGACATCTTCATTGCGGGGAAACCAACAAGAAACCATCGACCAAAACCCTAACATAGACTACTGAAAAAACTACTTTCATTGAAAATTCCACGTATAGATCGGGTTTCCCACTCCTTCCAACGCCGGTGAAGCCGGCCGGAGGAGGGGGAACCGATCTATGGAGGAGGCTGAAGTGGAGGTGGATAGGATTTTTTTCTGTGGAGCCGGCGGCTAGCGAGACAATCTTCTCTGGATCTGATGGAGGAGATCAGATTTGAAACAGTGCCTTATATATATATATGGATGTGTCTAAGTCTCAGTCGGCTGAGACATAGCTTATATCTCAGTCGAATAACATGATGCGGGCCTAAACAAAGTATAAACAGCAGCAAACACGAATCTTCAAGTAGAAACAAAATCCAACGATGGAGCACGTGACTGACACATAAGCTACGTCTCAGCTAGCTGAAACTTAGCAATTCCCTATATATATTGCTTTTGGATGATGTAAAAACTGATTTTTTATTTTCTATGGAAAGTGGAATGGGGATGCGGCTAGTTGATCTAAAAAAAAATGAAACTTCGTACTCCCTTAGTCCCATGGAAAATGTCAGAGCGCCCGTCTATTCATTTTAACTTTTACAGAAAACGTCCTAAGAATTTAATTCTTCTCCGTTTTGGTCCTTCCAATCTGAAATCCAAATCCCGTTCTTCTCCGCGTCCGTCCTCCCCAGCCGTCCCTCGCCGCCGTACGCAGCTCCGCCGCCGTCCACTCCCTCGCGGAAGGAGGGCGACCTCTGCCGCTTGTGCTGGCCGGGCCGGTGGGGCGCAGAGGAGCTCCCGCCCGACTCGGCCTGCAACCCCCAACCAACTCCGCCATGCCCACGTCCGGCTCACGGCCGTCCGCTCCCTCTCGAAGGGAGGAGCCCCTATGCAGAGGAACTCCTGCCCGACTTGGCCTGAACCTAGCCGCCTCCTCCATGCCGATGTCCGGCTGTAGTCGCTCGCCCACCTTCGACTGCATCGCTCGCCTTGCCAGAGCAGCAGACTCGCGTGGAGGAGACCACCGGCCTTCACAGCTCCTACCTGACTCGGCAGTTCGCAGCTTGTAGAAGAGGACCTCAATTGTCGGGCATCATATGGCAGAAGCAGCAGCTGCAGCTCAATCTGAGGACCTCACCGTCGTGGAGAGGATCTGGGAGTCGGTCTTCCCCTTCCGGGTGCACACCCGAGCCACTCGGCGCAATATCTAGACCCACCCCTGACCCCAGCTAGTTGCAGCTTTGAAGAAAATGGAGAACCAGAGCGAGAACCTGACAGAGACTAAGGCCAAAGGAAACAGGAAGATGAGGTAATCCTAGTACAGCAATGTATTATCCTGTGACCAATGTCTTCTGCAATGGTCATACCTGCTTGCTTCTACCTGTATTCTGATGTTTGTCTCTGCTGAAGTGTCAAGTGAAGAATTTCTGTATTCTTTTATCTTCACACGATTGTAGAAATTAGGGGAGAGATTTGAACAGCAGGATAGTTGCAGAGATTAGCAGAGTAACATATTTGCAGATTAGCAGAGTAACATACTTGCAGATTCGTGCAAATTGTAGAACGTCTAATATTGTTCGATGGAGGACACAAGATTTAATTTCAGAAGTTAGGACTCCGTTGGAGAAGAATTAAATTCATACGGGGTTTTGTAAAACTTCATTTCTATTAGCCGTCCGACACTCTCCGTGGGATGGAGGGAGTAATTTTGTTTCATGTTGAATTGGTTGTGTACATAGGCTGTAGGGAAGCAGATATGTTGGATACTTCAGGTAAATGAAAAATTGTTGCTGAATTGTTTCATGTTGAATTGGTACCATTGAATGAATGAATACTACATGCTGAATTGTTTCATGTTGTGTTGGAAATGCACCTTAACTGCAAATCGTTGATGGTAACTGCAATGTTTTCATTTGTTTGGTAGGTGTTGGAGCAACCGAGCGGATAGTCACCGGTGTTCTCCAAACAAGGGGACGAGGGTGACAAGTCTGGACCGAGGCTGCTTCGCTAGCTGTGTATGCTTCGACCCTATCCGTGTTGTCTCTGGTGGAGTTTTCTGCCATCCGGATTACCCTGTGTCTGTGTCCTCTTCCCTGGAGCTGAGCAAGAGCATGCATGTGACAAGTTCCAGCGTTTGGCCACCTTGAGCCCTATTCTGTGAGAAGAAATTCTGTGGCGCACCAAACCTAACATGCCCCACAGAATATCAAGATTTTGTGACGTATGTTGGGTTTGGTGCGCCACAGAATTCTCTGACTTAGCTATTTACGCGGTTCGCTCCTATTCTTCTTCCCCAACTCTAGCATTCTACCCCAACTCAACCGCTGCTCGCCGCGCCCCTGCTCAACCCCTGCCGACGCCGTCGCTCGTCCCCCGCGCTCGCCCAACCGCCGCGCTCGCCCAACCTCCGCGCTCGCCCTCGTAACCTCGCCGTAGCTAGCCTCCCGCTGCACCACCGCTGCGCTAGCCTCGCCGCCTCACTGCCGGAGAGAGAGGAGATCGAGGAGAGAAGGAGCAGGAGCAGGACGACTGCGCGCCCAGGAGGAGAGGAGGAGCAGGAGCAGGACGCCGCCCGCATCCTCATCGAAGACCACCGCATCGAGCAGGACGCTGCCCGCATCCTCGTCGACGAGCACCACTTCCCTGCAGGTGAGCCTCTCCCTCTCCCCTCTCCCCCTCCGCTGACTACTTTGTTAACTAGTATAGCCATGGATTCAACATATTACAGGAAATGATGTCTTGCTTGACCTAAGTACACTTGGGCATATCATATTGAGAATAAAAGCAATTTTTCTTCATGTGAGAATTATTTAGAGCCTGCATTTCTTGTGTATGCTTCACGGTACAAGTACCGACAGTAGTATATATATACATATGCTTTTTTGAGCTAGTCTGATGACTCGTGATGAAATATCTATGTATAAAAAAGGCAAACCTGGAGTCTTTGAGCATTAGCTTTTTTGTTTGATGTGAAGTACTACGGTTACCGGGAGTGTGTAGTAACCATGATGTTCTTAATATGAAGAGATTAAAGGGCAAAGCTAGCAGACCTCATATCTTGGTGCAAGCACCAATGCTCTTTGTCATGACCATGGATTCAACTTTGTTCCACACAGAACTCATCACCATCCTTGCATGGCTCACCCACACTTGCCATCCCCCCTTCTACTTTGTCCCTTAGCTTTGATAATGTTTTTCCAAGAACAAGAACACAAGACCATTACTGTTGTAGGAAAGATTCCATGCTTTGATTCTCTTATTTAACAGAATATAAAGAGAAATGATTCCTCTGTGAGAGAATTGATCAGTCATATGATAAGTATGCTCAATGGGTCTTGTCCATCAGGATACTTACACGTTGCACGGAGTCTTCAATAAAGAACACAATGAGCATTGTGTGATAAATAAATGTGTCTAGAAAAATATAGTAGGAAAAGTCTCTGGTTAATATAATTGTTAATTCAGATAGTTTTTCATCCGGCTGTAGAATTATTGATAGATCACTGTCCATGAATTTTAGGTGTGATCTGATCTATTCCCAGACGTTAAATGAATCCTTTCCAAAGGTCAAAAGAATTGTCTCGCTTGCATTGTCTTTGCTAATTTATTTTGTAGCTCACTGCTCGTACTACATGTTTGTTATTTTCAAGTTGTTAAATATATGTGGCTCATATACAGGGAAAACAATGTTGGTAATCCATCATATCATTGTGTTATATCAATGTACATAGTATCTGAGAAGCTAGTGCACTATAATAAACATGTATTGCTGTAAGGTTTAAATGATGTCCTGAATTATTTAAATATATTGATGTAAGGTTTATTGCTGCTGGTGCACATTAATTAAGTGTATGTGCTGGTGGACCTGATGGTGTGTATGTGCTGCTGATGGTGATGGACCTGATGGTGTGTATGTGCTGGTGATGGTGATGGACCTGATGGCGTATGTGTATGTGCTGGTGATGGTGATGGACCTGATGGTGTGTATGTGTATGTGCTGGTGATGGACCTGATGGTGGTAATGTGCTGTGTATGCATGGTGTGTGTATGTTGCAGGGATTTCAAATGAGATGCCCATTTCTCCGGAAACGTTGATTCACTTTCGTTTCGGTTGAGAAATGGGGCTCCTAGGTCCAAAAATTACCAAAGGTCATGCTGAATTTTTCGGCCGACAATTGTACTAATAGATTTACTCCTTTTCTTTATAGAAAATGCAAACATGTCGGCCAACGACAACGTGGCCACCACTTCTAAGGCCGCCATGAGCCTCGAAGAACAAGCAAGAGCGAACGCCGAGTTCTGGGAAGTCCCCTCCCGTCAAGATGAGGTGGAGGTGGAGGCGGAGGAAGTCGGAGCTGACCAGCGGATTAGTTAAGCCGGGGAGGAGGATGAACCCACCAGCACCGACGGCGGCGACCACACGGCGGGTGACGAGACCGATGACAGTAGCGGCAACCTGGCCGTGCTCGCCAACACCACCGACGAGAAGGAAGAAGAAGAAGGAAAGGAAAGATCGGAAGCAGACGGTGCTCGCCAACACCACCGACGAGATCACTAAAGTCTCGGAAAGTGGCCTTCCGTTAGAGCCTGCGGATGTGGCCGTTGGGTACGGCATGCAACTCGGGTGGATCGGCTGGGAAAGCATGTCCATCAACAAGAAGAAACTCAGAAGTGAAGCCAACCAACGTTTGGTCGAAAACTGCCTGATGAAGCTTCACCGACGGTACATGTTCCCGGCCGAATACAATAACTTGTGAAAATCGAGCAAGGTTAATAGATTAGCCATTACGAAGATGGCGAACGCCCTGAGAGTTGGAGAAGCCGGGTGAAGACCAAGATTGACAAAGGTGAAAGCTGGGATTGGATTAGGAGGGGTGAGCCGATGCTGGACGAAGCAGAATTCGAGAAATTCAAGGCAGAGATGGCTACTGACGATGCCAAATCATGGACGGAGTGGGGTCAGCAAATGCGGGAGCTGAATATAGGTAAATACCGGCTTGGAAGCGGCGGTTATAGAGGAAAAATTCCCATTTGGGAAAAGGAGGATGCCGAGCTTGCACATCATGGGCTACCAAACCCATGGTTAAAAATCACCGACTTGCAGGTTTGGTTCTTTGTCCGGGCCCGCTACTATCTGTACAAGTCAACCATGGAATTCGTTACCGACGATCCCGATGTGAAGATGTTTGAGGAAAAGCTGGTAAGGAATTTACCTGCGGTCCATTGCGTTCATATTACATAATGTGAAGGCAATTTTCTAAATGTTCTCACCTTTTCTTTTCTGCAGAACGAGGAATTGGCGGCCGCACGCGCGGAGGAATCATCGTCCCAGGGCTCGATGGAGCCGTGGAACACACCTTTCAACAGGGCGACCAACGCCTACAAGAAGAGGCCGAAGTTCGAGCCGCCGATGTCGGCTGGCCGTGTCTCCGGCTTCGGTACAAGCATGAAGTTTCGCGAGTACTACAAAGAGGACGCCAAGAAGAGAAAGGAGAGGAAGACCCAGATGTCGGCTAAGGATAAGCCGAGGTGAAGAGCTGTGGCAAAAGGTTGAGGTACTAGAGGCAAAACAGGCAAAACAGCTGGATAAAGCCGAGGTGGACAAGATGTTTGAGCAGAAGCTCCGCGAGCTTCTACCCCCTCGGCTCATGGAGGGGATATCTGCGTGGAATGCGGCCATTCAGGTGGGGCCGATACAGGTGCCTAGCGCCGACGGCAGCAACTCGAGCTTCAACGTGTCGCCGAATCTAGTTACCCCACTGACAAGGTATTAACTTGTCAATGCCTACGAGTTGTAGACTAGGGTTTCGTTGGATGTAGAGGGCAAGTAGATCTCGAAGGTTTCAGCCGAAAAGTACTCGACGATGTAAAAACTAGGGTTTGTGAAACAATGATTCGATGCTTTCTTTGTCCCTCGACTCCCCCTTATATATGAGGTGGAGCTGAGGGATTCGTGATACACAAGTTTACGAGATCGGGAGGGTTTCTAACCCATCCCGTAAGATTACAAATAATGACTCCTATTACAACTCTAGCTTTCCTTAATAGTATCTTGGGCTTCAGGATCTTCTTATCCTTCGGGTCGTGGGCCTTCAGTAAACCCCAGGTACCATCTTCGGCAGGCCCATTGGGGATGCCTATGTCAGTAGCCCCCGAGATTTTGCTTGAATCGCAGAGTCAGGGAAAATCTCCACCTTTATATTTATTCGATAACTCTGAACTTTACCACATATCTTTTCATACAAATTTCTATATTGCACAGGGATAATTGTCGGGGGGAAGACCCCGGGTAGGGCAATGGACGCGGAGCAGCCGGCTGACCACTGGCCGGCTCGCGGCAAAGGCCGGCTGAGGAGCAGCCGGCCGGCGCCGTGGCCGGCTGGTCCGGAAGCTGGCTGGCTCTAGGTCCTAGTCGGCACGGCTACGGCCGCCAATGCTTGTAGCTGGGCCGGCTTCTACAAGCCATATCCGGCGGGAGTCTGTTCCTCGGACCGACTCGAGGCCGGCGAGTCTTGCCTTGGAAGGAACCGGGTTGGTGATCCGGGTTCCCAAAGTCCACGCTGACTTCATCTTCCGTAAAGCGCGGGGCGCCTTGTGGAGCAATAGTGCCACGCGCCGGACAGGCCGTCGGGGCTTACGACGATCCGTGCGGCTACGGTGGGCGACGGCGACAGGGGACATCTCCTCTCCATACGCGGCCGTGGCAGCCGGATGGGAC
>NC_061513.1:33821380-33873329 GCF_022539505.1 Lolium rigidum | reverse complement strand
CGCGCGCGTGCCGAAGGCCGCGGGGTCGCGCCCTCCTGCCTCGCTGGAAGCGGCGACGCGATCGCGCGTGAGCCTCGCCGAGAGCCGCCGCCCGGGCAAACTTGATAGGGAGCCCTAGCCGGGACAAGCGTAGAGATAGATAAGTACATGAAAGGAAGGAAAGAAAAGGAATCAAACAAACAAAGGAGGAGAAAGAGTCACCCGGCTTGCTCCGGGACCATCTCTCGGGCCGCCGCCGCCGCGCGCTCTCTGGCCCCCGCCCTCCGTAGCGGCGGTGGACCCGCCTGACGGCCCGCTTCGTGCCCTTCGCGCCGGAGTCGCCGTGGCGCCGTAGGCGGCCTCGTACGCAGGCACCGCGCGGGATGGGCCCCGTGCCGAATCGCCGCCGGCCCCCCCCGCGGCTGCTCCCCGCTCCCGCTCATGCTCGTGCGAAGGGGGGCGGGTTGTGGCTCCCCCGGCCGCCTAGATCCAGACGCTCCGGGCAGGTCGTCGTCACCGACTTGGTCGCCGGCCGGGTCAGCCGGGTCGACGTGATCCGGCGCCCACCTTCGTCGCCAAGTCGCCGTCCTCGATGCCTCGGCGCGTCGAAAAGCTAGAAAGACAGAACAAGCATGAACATGTGACAAGCCGGAAGTCGGCAAAAGAAAAAGTCGGCCCCGCAGCCGCAAGCGAAACGGCAAAGACATGAGGCTTACCACGCGCCAGCGGTGCTCCCGGCCGCAGGGCGACCAGCCCGTAATCCCGCTTGTCCGTTCATGTTGGCCTTGGTGATGTTGTTCACCCGGCTGGCCACTCCGGGCCTTGGAGAGCGCCGCCCTTCGACGTGCGGTTCCGATCGAGCCGGCCGGACATGTGGCCGATCTTGTGGGCGCGCCATCCGGAGCGGCATGCACCCGGCGCACGACGTAGGTGCAGTAGGAGGTCCTCGCAGCCCCCGCCCGGCCACCCGTGACGCACGTCGCCCAGAAAGTCCCACGCGAGGTTCACCTCGCGCGCTCCGGTCCGTCGAGCTTGGCGTTGTGGCCCTGGGCTTGAGCCCGGCCGACCGGCGGAGCCGGGTTGTATTCCGGCAAGCTGAGCCGGCCAGCAAGCGCCAGCTCGTCGTTGCGCACGTAGAAGGAATGACATTTGCCGATTCTTCACCAGAGTCGACGGCGGGGATCTTGCGGGAAGGACGTACCAGTGCCGAGGTGTAGATAGAGGCGGCGCCGCAGGTCCTCGCAGCGGCCCTCGGCCGGTTTGGGCCTTCAAGTAGAAGAGCCGGCTCCAGAACCCACATGCCGGCCACAAGCCGGCGTGAGCCTTCCATGGAAGGCCACGAAGCAGCTCGGGAGGAGGATCACGGCGTTGGCCTGGCAGATGCAGGCGGGGTTGGTCGAAGTGGTCGAGGAACCGGCGGAAGAAGCTGGAGGCCGGCAGGCCCAGTCCGCGGCCGAGGTGCGCGCCGAAGACGACGCGCTCGCCGGGCTCCGGCTCGAGGCTCCACCTCGCGCCCGGCGCGCCTGCGTGATCGACCGCTCGCGGGATCCGCGGCGGAGGCGCACCAGGCCGTGCGATGTCGTCCTCCCGCATGTAGGAGCCCCTCCACGAGCCGCCGGGCCGGCGCCATCGACGGACGAGGAAGAGGATGAGGTCCGAGGAGAGGCTGAAGGGCGAGGAAGAGCCTCTGCCGACCGCGGCGACGATCAGCGGCGGCTGAAGGGCGCGCCGTCGAGGTGCGCGTGGCCCCGTGGCGCCGGATTGGCGGGGTTGCGGCGGCGCCGCGAGGATCGGTCGGTGCACCGCTCGCCGGAGCTCGCCGAGAACGGAAGAAGGATTCGCCGGGCAGTAGAGGTGCTCGAGCGCACAGAAGCGATGCGGAGACGGGAGCGCGAGGAGGAAGAGAATGGCAAGTGGCCGCCTCGATGCCTCCCCCGCGGCATTTATAGCCCTCACCGCCGGGCGGCTGGCCTCCAAGTGGCCGGTCGTGGGCCGCAGCTCTCCGGATTTACCGCGCCGTAACTGCGCGTAACTCCTCCCACAACCGCTGCCGTTACCGAAACTGCCACACCACGCCGCCCACTACCGCACCGGATCCGGCGGGACATTGATGTGACCAGACGAACCGACCGCCAGGCCAGGCGTCAGACCAGTCAAGTCGGGCGCGGGGCCCGAGGCGGCGGAGACTCCGGCGCGCCGCAAGCCGGAGCCGGACAATAAGTTCAACCCGGACCAAAATTCATCAGCAAGGCGGAGACGCCATCAGACCTTGCGAGAAAGCAAAAACTGTACCAAGTGTAAAAAGCGGCCGGCTAGAAGCAGCCGGCAGGAACGAGCCGGATGAGGGCGCAGCCGGCTGAATGGAAATTCTCAGTCGGCCCCTCCAAGTGCCGCCAAGTACATTCAAGAAGCCAGGAAAACCTGCCTAGGTCCTTCTAGGCGCAGGACCTTGCCAGCTTCGGGGGCTAATGTCGGGGGGAAGACCCCGGGTAGGGCAATGGACGCGGAGCAGCCGGCTGACCACTGGCCGGCTCGCGGCAAAGGCCGGCTGAGGAGCAGCCGGCTGGCGCCGTGGCCGGCGGGTCCGGAAGCCGGCTGGCTCTAGGTCCTAGTCGGCCTGGCTACGGCCGCCAATGCTGGAGGCTGGGCCGGCTTCTACAAGCCATAGCCGACCGGGGGTCTGTTCCTCAGACCGACTCGAGGCTGGCGAGTCTTGCACTGGAAGGAACCGGGTTGGTGATCCGGGTTCCCAAAGTCCACGCTGACTTCATCTTCCGTAAAGCGCGGGGCACTGTGGAGCAATAGTGCCACGCGCCGGACAGGCCGTCAGGGCTTACGACGATCCGTACTGGCTACAGTGGCTGACGGCGACAGGGACATCTCCTCTCCATACCGCTGACCGTGGCAGCCGGATGGGACAGGCCACGATGCCTCAACCACTCCTGACGTCACCGCCTCGGGAAGGAGCGGAAGCCGGAGCCGGCCAAGCCGGCCAGTAAACTATAGGGTCTTTTATGTAAAGTGCCGGTGCCTATATAAGCCGCACTACCCCCTCTCGTGCAGGGGATCGATCATTTATTGCTTTCACCCACCTACAGAGCTGCCCTGTGAGAGAGACCATCGTCTCCCTTAGCCTCTCAGGGCCAGCCGGACACAGCTCTAGGAGCACCATTGTACTGTGTGATATCATATACACTCTAGCAGGAGTAGAGGTTTTACCTCCATCGGAGGGCCTCGAACCTGGGTACGTCGCCGTGTCGCTCGTGCCCATACCCGCTTCCGGATACCGCCGTGAGATCTCTCAGGAGCCCCTTCGATTAGCCACCCTATGGCATATGCCGTGACAATACCACGACAATAATGGTAGTTGGGGCTAGTTCATCTGACGGATCAGGTACTAGTTAACTGCTCTAGTGGCAATCCGCAAAAACCTACTTCAAGATCACGTCCCTGGACATGATCTCGGGATACTGGTGTAAACTTCGACGGAGTGCTGCTTAAGGTCTTACCATGCCGTCGAGTCCCGAGTCATATTTTATCGGGTACCTAACGCGTCCGTTAGGATTTTTCTTCGTATCTGTTGATACGGAAAAAAGTAGCAAACCGACGTCACAGACGGCGCCACGCCACTCAGAACGGATCTGGGGTCTTACCTTCGCAAAGTTTTGCGGTATTCAGAAATTGTTCGCAACTTTGGCATTCTGAGAATATATTGTCGAGTGCTTATTCGGCTGTTGGAATAGCACATTTTATTGAGTCAACGGATGACTTATATTGCTCTCCCGATGGGAGTATATGTAGAGTTATTTATATAACTCGAAATATGCTCACTTTTTCTTCTTCTTTTTCTCTCTCTTTTTTATAATTTCATCGGGCACGCGAACAGCGTTCCCGATGGGAGTAGCCCCCGAGGCTACAGCCAAGGACTAGTGCTTGGTTGCAGGCTCAACATTCTAATGCCTCATATCGCTATATTGTCATTCTTTCTCGAATTTTTATATCTATCGGGTGCGCGAACAGCGCTCCCGATGGGAGTAGCCCCCGAGGCTATGAACAAATGCTTGCGTTTGGTCATAGGCTCTCGCCATTTCTATTTTGCCATACTCGAATATTTCTTTTTTCCAAAGTAGCCCCCGAGCATTTGAGCAAAAACTTGTATTTGATCAAAGGCTCTCGAAGTAATCAATAAGCTTCTGCTGTCTCCGTAATGGCTCCCACGGCGTCGCCTATAACATTGGCGGCGTTGTCATCTGCGTCCGCCCTGACATCGAATATTTCGACGTCAAATTCCCTGACTCAGTACAAGGGTGGCGCAAAAAATGTTGTACATTCACGAGGAGAATCATGGCTCTGTTGAAGACAACATCCCTCCTTTTGATGGTACCGAGAAAATCTGTCGCCGTCGTTCCTGGGATGCGGAGGCTACCGACGAAGAAAAAGCGGCGACAGAAGCCTTGATGACACACATCCACCAACTCCAAAATACCCGAGGACAAGAACTGTCGGGTATCCAAATCACGGCGTACTTCCTTAGGACAGGGTACAACCTCTGCAAGCTCGAAAAAATCCCCTCTGGAAGTATGCTGGCGACAAAGATGAGGATCGCTTGTCGGTGGATTTGCCGGTCAAAGATTTGGAAAAACTTGTCCGAAAGATCTCTTCCCTCAACAAGAAAGATCCTATCCCCTCGTCTTGTCGCGTAAAGCCGTATAGCGCCACCAACGCACTCCCTGAGGTAATTTTATGCATGGACTATTTTTCTCGAGTACGTATTTTTGTTGACATCCTTTCCATAACTTTTTGTCGACATTCTTCTTTTTGCAGAACCATCCAAATCTTGTTTCTCTTCCTCCCCTTCCTGAAGGTGGAGAGGTCGAAGAACGGGCCGTTGTCACCGATGACAACCAGGGTACTTCTCGCCCTGAGAGTGAAACCGCGGGTTCTCAAAAATCTGCGGTATCCTCCGAAAAGGAAGAATCCGAGGCTACCGGATCAGCGCACTCTCCTCCCCCAGCTGTTTCTCCCAAGAACAAGAGAAAAAGGGATGAAGTTTTCGACTCCGGCCCCTCCAAGACCGACACACCTCCTGCCGAGGAAGTTGTTCCTTCTGAAAAAAGGATAACTTTCGACCCTTACACTGATGCTCTTGTCAGCTCGTAAGTTCATGCCGCTGCTTATTGTTTGCCATTGATTTTTTCGACTATATTGTTTACTTGTCTTGTCGCCTTTTTGTAGTGATGATGAGGATGAAATTCAACCTATTGACGCGACTGCTCGAACGAGTATGTCTCAGACTTTAATTGTTTCTGAAGCTCATCTTGATGAGGATGAAACTTCGCCTTCTCGACGAGATGCAGAACATCCGACTCCAATTGCAAGCCCCCGAGCCTCTTCACCAAAGAAAGCTAGGGTAGAACCAGCCAAGGAACCCCTTCTGCTGGCTGGTAGTTCCACGACTCCTTCATTGGATGATGTAAGTTTTTCACTGTTGTTTTTCCAGAATATTTCAGCATTTGTCGACTCCCCTTTGTTTCTTGCGTAGTCCTATCGAACTTTTCCTTCTATATTGACTTTTCTTTTTTTCTTTTGCTCTTTCTCCAGCATGTGATGAAGGAATTTGTTCGCCTCGGTACCCAATTCGTCGGGTACCGTGATCATGCCAGTAAACTTGAAGGTACTACTTTTCCTTTCCCTCTCTACTATACATACTCCTTCATTGTTTTGCCATGACGTTTACCGTCGTTTTATTTTTACCAGAATCTCTTGCCAAAGCTAACAAATGCGCTGACGCTCTTGCTGCTAAGTTAGAGCAAAGCGAAACAGCTCGCAAGAAAGCTAAAGCAGATGCCGCCGCCATCAAAGACCTTCGAAAAAGGCTTCATGAGGCGGAAACTTCTTTGAGTGAGCATATAACCGAACAATCTGCTCGCGAAGAAGCAATTATCAGGCGCTTAGAATCGCAGAGCCGTCGCTTTGTCAGTAAGTGCCCAAACTATTTTGATTTCCTTGAACGTATTATTCTTTGCTTGTTTGTTTGACCAATAATATTTTGCCTTAGCAGGAAAAATGTGTCAAGAATATGAACTTGAAGATCCTGACAATGATCCCCTTCTTGACGCGCTTTTTCTCCTTGAGATTCATGGAGACGAAGCACGTGACGGCCTTGCTGAAGTTGGGGCGGGACTGTCGCGGCTTTACACTTACTTCTTCCCGAATAAAGAGGAACCCGCGCCTTTCCTTGCTCTCGCCAAATGCTTCAATTCTCAAGAAGATCTTGGGCTCAAACTTCGCCAAGAGGGTTTGAAGGTTGGCGTTGAAGGCACTATTGCCCTTGTTGCTGACAGCCAACAAAATGTCGACTGGACTAGGGTTGGCGACACGCAGGAGATGGAGACCAAGAAGTGGCAGTCACTGATCAAGGCTGCGAAGCCAAACTCGAAGAGGATCTTCGCCTATCTTGGATGCAAGCCAACTCCAGCTCCGAGTTCATCAAAGCCGGAGGTCAAGTAGACCACCTTTGCCTTCTCTATTGTTCTCTTTTGATGCTGTCGCCTTTTATAGTTTTGGCGACAATTGTCCCCTTGGTTCATTAGGAACCATCCTTTTGTAATAGCTATGTACATATGTCGAATATCAATGGAAATCTATTTTGCTGGATGATTGATGTCGAGCCTTTTCTTTCAGTTGATGTTCGATAACTATACTCCAACTCCTGCTCCTTCCGATATTTTGCCTACTTCTCGCTCGAAGAAAGCGCTTGTTAATACTGAACTTGGTGAAGATTCCTCGAGTAAGAATTTATCGCAAGATTTGGAAGAACTTCGTCAACAACTTCAGTCTATCAAAAAACAGTCACTTATGGTAATGGAGCAATCTCGAAAATCTTCCAAGAGGGAAAAAATTGCTCTGCAATAGGCGCAGGAAGCCATAGCTGCCAAGGAAACTGCTCTGGCTGAAGCCGCGAAAGCTGCTTCTCGAGAAAACACCCTGCTTGAATTAATGATTGAGGCAAGCTCGGAAATGGCGGGTATCCTTCTTAGGCTAATCCTTCTTTCCCTTTTTGTACTTTGCCTGTTTTCTGCCTTCAACTGATATATTGTCACCAAATAGGTCCCTTTTTGGATGCTGAGGCGGAGGATCAAAGAGTGGATACAAGATCAAATTTACTTATTAACTTAGGACTTGATCATGGCATCCTTTTCTGGGCCACCCCAGAACGTACCCGACAAATTGTAAGATTCCAAGACCGCTCGTGCCAAGTTCGGGAATTTCTTGAATTTTGTTCCAGCACTTTATCCAAGATTTTCAATGCTATGTTTCCTCGGAATGTTCAACCAAAATCTCTCCACGAACTAATGGAGAAATTTAAGGATGTGCAGAAGATCCATGGCTTTGTGAAAGCTCAACTGATAGCTGGCGCCAAGGTTACCCTTATTATGCTTCAAATCTACCACCCCAAACTTGATATGACAAAGGTAGTGGAAACTGTTCATGCTAAGCTGCGGCAACGACGAAGAGGTGTTGACAAAATCAATGCACGAATTACCCCAGTAGCTGAGGAAATAATTGATGACCTTCTTCGGATGGACGCCGACTTTTTGCGTGACGGCCATTATGCCGATTTTCTGGGTGCTGCTCCCGAAGAAGCTAGAGTAAACATGGACGACCTGTTGGGTCGCAACTGAATTTGTATTTTGTCGATAAGAACTATAACTTTGCTGTATGTATATTGTAAATTGTACATATATATTTTCTTCCCTCAAGCCCCCGAGCGTCTCAGCGGTGAACTGCTATATTATTTTTGCGAGGTTAAACCAAGGCAAACAAATTGTAATGAGTATACTATTTTTGTGGGTACTAGCCCCCGAGTCTTTTGTTCTCTCTTTTTTTTATTGCTATTTTGTACCTTCCTTGTATCTGGCGAGGTATTTGGTACCAATGCGAAATATTTTTGCCAGTTAGATTCATCTATATTGTATATATATATTGTAACTTCGAGGCGTAAGCCCCCGAGCATGTCGAAGAAAAAGATATATATCTCCACTATCTTTATTATATTGCAGCACCGCGAGCCCGCCTCATTAAAAACCTTTTCCGGACCCACTCGGTGCCCCGAAAAGGAAAAGAGTGCGTCTGAAAACTCGCGGGCGTTTCAGTACATTGTATTTTTACAAGGAGGACTATATTTCGGCACTAAGCGTAGAAACGCCTTAGCTGTGCCACGTTCCAGGGGTTTTTCTCGGGATCCCCTGTCTTCTTATCCTTGATCCTGTATGCTCCTCCTTCGATGACTTCCGTGACGATGTAAGGGCCAAGCCATGGTGATTCGAGTTTTTCAGTATTCTTTTGATTGAGTCGCAGAACTAGGTCTCCCACCTGAAAGGATCTTGGTCGCAACCGTCGACTGTGATAGTTTTTCAGGTCTTGCTGGTACTTGGTTACCCGTGATAGTACTTCGTCTCGAGCTTCGTCTAATGCATCGACATCGTCCTCTAATGCTCTTCTGGAAGTTTCCTCATCGTACTCCGTGACTCTTGGAGAATCATGCTCTATTTCTATCGGCAGTACTGCCTCTGCTCCATGGACTAGAAAGAAAGGAGTCTCCTGCGTCGCTGTATTTGGCGTTGTTCGAATACTCCACAACACACTTGGCAGCTCCTCTGGCCAGGTGTGTCGAGCTTTTTCCAATGGTCCTAACAAGCGCTTCTTGATACCGTTGCAGATGATACCATTGGCTTTCTCGACCTGGCCGTTGGTTTGTGGATACGCAACTGACGCGAAGTGCAATTTGATGCCTACCTCTGCACAGTATGTCTTGAATTCCTTGGATGTGAAGTTACTGCCATTGTCCGTGACAATGCTGTGAGGTACTCCGAAGCGAAAAACAATGCTCTTCACAAATTTTATTGCTGACGCTGCATCTGGTGAATTTATCGGCTTCGCTTCTATCCACTTGGTGAATTTGTCGACAGCGACGAGCATGTACTCGTATCCTTCTGGCGAAGCTTTGTGTAACTTTCCCACCATATCGAGACCCCATTGAGCAAAGGGCCAAGATAAGGGTATTGGCATCAACTCTGCTACCGGAGAGTGAGGTTTTGCGGCAAATCTCTGGCACGCGTCACAAGTTCGTACTATTTCCTTCGCGTCCTCAATTGCCGTCAACCAGTAAAATCCAGCTCGGAAAACCTTGGCGGCAATAGCTCGACTACTCGCGTGATGACCACATATTCCTTCGTGTACATCCTTCAAGATTATCCTTCCTTCTTCGGGTGTAACGCACCGCTGTAACACACCCGAGATACTGCGTTTATATAGCTCCCCTTTGACCACTGTAAAGGCCTTGGACAGTGTAATAACTCGCCTTGCTTCAACTGGATCATCGGGTATTGTTTTCCTTAGGATGTATGATATGTACGCCTGCATCCATGGAACTTGCACCATCAGTACTAGATCCTGTGCCTCTTCTTCTTCCAATTAATATTTCTTTCGCAGCCCCCGAGGGTTTCTCATCCTTCTCCTTCTTTATTGATTTCTTCGGCTTTGTGGATCTCTCTCTTATCTCCTCCCAGAACACGCCCGGAGGAATCGCGAGACACTGCGACCCGATGTTTGCGAGAACATCGGCTTCATCATTGCTCAACCTGCTGATGTGATTTACTTCGCACCCATCAAATAACTTCTCGAGCTCGTTGTATACTTCCTTGTATGCTACCATGCTATCATTGACTGCATCACATTGGTTCATGACTTGCTGAGCCACCAATTGTGAGTCGCCAAAGATTTTTAATCGGGTTGCACCACAAGCTTTCGCCATCTTCATCCCGTGTATAAGAGCTTCATATTCTGCCTCATTGTTAGACGCATTTGGGAACGTCATCCGTAAGACGTATTTTAATTTGTCGCCTTCAGGTGATATGAGTATCATGCCTGCTCCAGCTCCCTCTAACCTCTTGGACCCGTCAAAGTTCATAGTCCAGGTTCTCGATAGATCCGGGGGTCCTGTATTTTGCAGCTCCATCCACTCTGCGATGAAGTCTGGTAGAATTTGCGACTTTATTGCTTTTCTTTTTTCATACGTGATGTCCCGAGGAGAAAGTTCTATTCCCCAAAGGGAGACACGACCTGTAGCTTCTGGATTGTTTAGTATATTGGATAAAGGCGCTTCATTGACCACTATTATCGGATGAGCCGAAAAATAGTGGCGCAATTTTCTTGCGGTTGTGAACACTCCGTATGCTAGCTTCTGGTACTGTGGGTACCTCTGTTTTGAAGGCGATAATACTTCACTAATGAAATATACTGGCCTCTGTACTCCATGGAGTTTTCCTTCTTCTTCTCTTTTGACAACTAGCGCCGTGCTGACCACCTGGGGTGTAGCCGCAATGTATAACAGGAGGGGTTCCTTCTCTTTTGGCGCCACCAAGATTGGTGGTGTCGAAATTGCGCGTTTAAGATCCTCGAAAGCTCTATCTGCTTCTTCGTTCCACTGGAACTTATCTCCTTGTTTGATTAGGGCGTAGAACGGTAACGCCTTTTCTCCCGATCCGGCGACGAATCCGCTTAAAGCTGCGACTCGCCCGGCTAGTCGCTGTATTTCTTTCAACTTTGTTGGCTTCCTCATTGTTACGATAGCTTGGATTTTTTCGGGATTAGCTTCGATCCCTCTTGCTGAGACTAGGAACCCGAGAAGTTCTCCTGCAGGGACGCCGAAAGAACACTTCGTCGGATTCAATTTGAGACAAAACTTGTCGAGGTTGTCGAAGGTTTCCTTCAAGTCCTCGATTAGCGTGTCCCCCTTTTTTGATGTTATGATGATGTCGTCGATGTACACTTGTACATTTTTCCCGATCTGTGTTGCTAAGCACTTCTGCATCATCCGCTGATATGTTGCTCCCGCGTTTTTCAAACCAAAGGGCATTGTTCTATAACAAAACATGCCATAAGGTGTGATGAACGCTATTTTGACCTCGTCCTCTTCTTTCAATCTGATCTGGTTATAACCAGAGTAAGCATCCAGGAAGGAAAGACGTTCACATCCTGCCGTGGAGTCGATAATTTGATCGATCCTCGGGAGGGGAAAGTGATCCTTTGGACAATGTTTGTTGAGACACGTAAAGTCGACACACATGCGAAGGACTTTAGTGTTTTTCTTCGGGACCAATACTGGGTTTGCTACCCACGTGGCCTCTGTGTGCAGCTCCTTGATGAAACCAGCTTCTCTCAATCGATCAATCTCCGACAGCATAGCTTTGCAGTTTGGCTCCGAGAAACGCCGCAAAGGTTGCTTGATTGGTCTCGCTAGTGGATCCAAGTTTAGGTGGTGCTCGGCAAGTTCCCTGGGTACTCTTGGCATGTCAGCTAGACACCATGCGAAGATTTTCCAGTGCTCACGGAGGAACTCGACGAGCGCGCTTTCCTATGCGAGGTCCATGTTTGTCGCGATGGACGTCGTTTTCTTCGGATCTGTCGGGTGAATCTGCACCTCCTTGGAATCTTTTGCGGTGTTGAAGGTTGATTCCTTGTTGGGCCTCCCTACGTCTGGCAGCACATCATAGTCAGTTGTAAGCCTTGACGCCATGTATTCTGCTTGCATCCCGAAAGTTTCTGACAGTCGATGAAAATCCTTGTCACATTTATCGGCTAGCGCGAAGCTTTTCCTTTGACTGTGATTGGTCCCTTAGGTCCAGGTAACCTCCAAAGCAGATACGTGTAATGTGGTACCGCCATAAACCTGGCATATGTTGGTCGTCCCAACAAAGCGTGATACTGCGACGGGAATCCACAACTTCGAATTCCAACCTTTCTATCCTGTAGTTTTCTCGGGTCCCAAACTGAACGTCGAGATTGATCCTCCCTAATGGGTAACTTGGCTTCTCTGGTGTGATGCCATGGAAACGTGTGTCGGTTGGTTTCAGATTTTCTAGGGAGATGTTCATCTTCCTTAGCGTATCTGCGTACATAAGGTTTAAGCTGCTGCCGCCATCTATAAACACTCGAGATACGTCGAATCCCGCAATTACCGCCGGTAAGATAAGTGCTGATTGCCCTGGTCGAGGAACTTGCTGCGGGTGATCCGCTATTGTGAAGCCAATGTCTTGCCCTGACCAATTTAAGTACTCAACCGTTGGTGGAAGCATCTTCTCTGTCATGAACACTTGCCGCGAGATTACCTTCTGGGCCCTATTAGATGGCCTAGCTTTCTGAATCATCGAGACCGCACCATTGGAGTTAGGATCAACATATGGAGGTGGCTGTGGTGCTGCCGCTATTCTGAGCTGATGTCGATTTTCGTCCGTGATCGCGGGAGGAGGTGGCAAGTGGATCTCACTCCTGGGCCCCTGGGGTTTCTATTTGTTACTTGAGCATTGGCTATCCCTGCAACCCGCAGCATTGCTTGGAAATTGCGCCAGTCTTTCTACAGATGTCCTGACTGCCTTTTCCCATTGCTATCGAGGTAAAAATGCATCTGGCATGGCCCGTTCATCATATCTTCGGGAGTTACAAAAGTTCTTTGAAACCTTGACCCGCTATTTTGCCTGTTATTCCGAGAGTCATCTCTATTGTCGCCTTGCTGTGCATTGCTCCTCTGATAATCATCTCTATTGTTTCCTCCATTGTTTCCCCGAAACCCAGCCGATATTTGGCCAGGGGCATCGTAACTCGAGAATTGTCGAGGAAATCGGCGCCTATTTTGAAAATTTCGACTGCGGTCCTCCTCTGGTGACCTGTGTCGTTTATTATGTACTGCGTCTTCGCCATCTGCCCATCTGTTTGCTATCTCCATTAATGCTGATATTGTCCTCGGGTTTGTTCTTCCCAAGTCCTCCACAAAATCTCCTCGTCGAACTCCTGCTACAAACGCATCTATCGCTCTCTCGTCAGATATATTTTCTGCCGAGTTTTTGATGATGTTCCACCTTTGAATGTACTTCCTCATTGATTCATCATGCTTTTGTCGACATGACCTCAACTCCTCTAGTGTCGTAGGTTTTTTGCAGGTTGATCGGAAGTTCTTGACAAACACATCCTCAAAACTGTCCCAGCTGTCGATGGAGCCTGGGGGAAGCTTCTTTATCCACGATCTGGTGGCTCCGCTTAAGTGTATTGGAATGCTCTGCATGGCTGTTGCTCTGGTTCCACCTATCAATTTTATCGTCTTGAGGTAATCGACTAGCCAATCCTCGGGATCTTGCAGGCCGTCAAATTTCTTGAAACTATCGGGTAGCTTGAATCCTGATGGGACTCGAGTTTTTCGGACCCGTCGCGTGAAACACGGGAGTCCACACATATCCTCTTTAGCAAGTTCTGGTGAATGCCGATGTTCTCTTCTATCTTGTCGCGCTCTATCTACCCTGGCCTGAGTCGCCGTATCTCTGACTCCACTTGCTCTTGGTGGATCTTGCACTGCTGCAAGAGGGTCTCGGGCTATTTTGTCTTGCAGTTCCTTCGGGAGGTGTGGCTGCGAACGCTGCTCCCATGGCTCCACATCCTGCCATGGCCATGTTATACAACGCTTCTCTTGGATCCCCGGGAGGTGGCCTGGATGCTAGGATGAAAGCTTGCGTTGCCATGTATCCTGCTTCTGGTGTTTTTGGGATGATATTCCCCCTCGTGTCGATTGACATAAAAGACATATCGAGGTTTTGAATTAAAGTCTCTCTTTCAGCCTCAGGTATATTTTGCAGCCGAGATCTTGCTCTCCTTCGAGCTTCTCTGTGGCTGTCTCCCGAAGTTCCTGATTGTCGACTTAACTCCGCTCTTCGCCTGCTTGATGCAGAAGCTGCCTCCTTTCTTCTATTCAGAGCACCTGTCTGTTTTTCCAATTCTCTTCCAGCTCGAGCAAGCCTATATTGGTAGCCCTGCAATTCTTCAGTCGTAGCAGTTGTCGCCATTGGTTCTGAGCCATCCATAGCTCTTGCGGCTCTATCCCATGCTGCTTGTGGGAGTTGAACCCTAATACATGGTGTAGGCCCAACATATTTATTGCCCAAACCTCGCCTTAGGTCAGAGGGATCGACATATGGATTTCCCAATTCGTCGAAAGCCTCTGATGTCTCCTCCTGATCGCGACTTGCTTCTCCAATGGCGTAATTCTGATGATATGTTGGATTCTGAACCTTGCTGGGTTTGGTGACACCATCATAGAGATTGGTGAAGACCTTTCCAATGGTGATGGATTTGTCGATGAAGTTGAAGCTGTCGGTGTCGCTCGAGTCATCGCTTATATAGGAGTCCACGGATGACTCGAAGGATATGTCGCTGAAGATCTTGGCGAGTTTTTCGCTTGCCTTGGTGTTGATGAAGCGTGGCGACAAAATGTCAACACCCGGATTTTTAAGTCCAGATGCCTATTATGCCATTCCTCGCAATCCCAGGAATATTGTTTTTGCGAGACATAATAGATTGATATCACAACACATCATTCATTACAACACATAATCGTCTTACAACAAAGGATCACATGATCCAGTTTTAATACATCATAGTGGATCTAGAGATCCTATTACAAAACACATAGCGGAAGCGAAGTAGTAGCGGTCATGGTCCATCTGTTCCACAGGCAACTGTTGACGTCAGGAGTAGTCCTAGTTGTCGTAGACGTCCTGCTGTCCATCTTCCTCATACTGCTGTTCCTCTACATAGTCTGGCCATTTGAATAGCCAGGGACAAAGCCGTGAGTACTTTAAAGTACTCGCAAACTAATACTAATGTAAGTACTAACAATTCTGGTAAGGGGGTGCTAAGCTCTAAGTTTATTTGCATAAAGCCGATTTTAGTTCACAAACATTTAGTAAAAGCCTCTTCATTTGCTTACTAACTGAAGTGGGAACATTAGTGTCATTCCCACAACTCGGTTGTGATTCAATTCAAATTCACCATTCACCTTTCAAGTTCAAGTCACAAGTCATATGTCACATTTTAAAAATGGTCTGATGACGGAACAGTATGGCCTTTCCAACCGTCCATAACCGTGGACGCGGCTATTCGAATAGTTCTACACTCTGCAGAGGTCGTACACTTGTGCCACAACATTTGCAATAATCCGTCAGGGTTAATCGGCCCTGATTTATCACACTCCGTGTGCGGACTACCAACCATAACCTTTCACTTACATACCCTAGTATAGGCACCTCTCCCCATGAGCTTGGCCTCCCGGTGAAGACAAACCGTCGGCCCGGGAACTGCACGGGGCTTGGGCCGGACATTCACCTCATATTCACGTCATATCACATCATTTCTTTTGTTGTAGAGGCAGCTTTCGGCATAACCCCGATGACGCTTGTTTAGAGGGAACCCATACTAAGATACATAAACTTCTAGTTAAGCCCTACCCATATCAGGTATTGTGGGGGTACTTGCAAAATTGGAATGGTATCGCATCCGAACCCAACCATCAGTTTTGTAAAGTTCACCATGTCATTCACAAGTCATAATCACCTTCAAAAACTTTCAATAGAATGACTCATCATTCCAAGGTTTTCAAAGTCATTTCATTTCACAAGTTCCCATCTAGAGTAGTCAATTTCATTTGTTAGCACTAGCAACTAGTCATGAGGGGTGCTAACTAGCTTATAGCTTTATAGGCTAAGTTTGATGCTCTAGTTCTTCTATAAATCTAGACCCGAGTGAATCATGAATCAAAAAGTAACTTTGATAAATCAAAATCAATAAAGCTTGTAAAGTAAAAGCTTGGGATGGGATCATTAAACATAAAGTATGATGTAGTGGTGCCTTGCTCTATCGAGCTTTGCACTTGGGTAACTTGCAAGAATATTAGCTTGCATAGGTGTTAGCTTGCCTTGGTTGTTGAGGTGGTCAAAGTGATCTTCTTCTCCTTCCTCTTCGTAGAAGACCTCCTCCTCCCTGATAGTCTCTGGTACTAGCGTCTAAAATACGAATACGAGGATACAATCACCAAACAATTCATTGGCTATTCCAAACATCACATATATTCACACAAACTATTCTATTCACACAATTAATACAATTTGGTGCATTGGTGGTCTTGCTTTGAGGGAAAATAACTTCCTCTCATTTTATATGTAAATGATAGTTTCCATATAGTTCTTGAGGAATAATTTCCTCTCATTGAATCTTCTTTAAGATTTAATTTCTCAAACCATCACACATGAATTTATGTTGACCTAAGTCAACCATTCATTATCATCATTTGAGAAAATGATTTAAATGAGGTAGAGATACCTCATACTATTTAACACTTCTACAAATGATTTAGAAATCTCCAAGTATTTCATATGAGAGCATTTGACCAGGGGTCCAAACTTCATATGAAAGTACTTGGGACAAGATTTAAATGAAGTGAAACACTTCATACAATTTACACAACTTAAACTAGCATCACACATTACTATGGAGTGGGTAGATGTGTTTTTCTTATTTAAGGAAAATAAGTTCCTCTCATACTAACTTAGGTGTTACTTTTAATTACTTAGAGAAATAATTTCCTCTCATTATCTTATTAAAATTTAATTTCTCTTATGAATAATATATGACCTAGATTGACCAAAGTCAACCTCTTCATACTTATCATCTGAGAAAATGATTTAAATGAGGTGAAGCACCTCATACAATTTAATACTAACATGGTAGTGATTTAATGTCACCAAATAACTCAATATGAGATTTTATAGACCATGGTCACTACCTCATGTTGAATTACTTGAGAACAAGATTTAAATGAGAGGAAAACCTCTCATATGATTTAACACATAGTTGTAACTAAGTTAAAAACTACCATTAAGGTGATTTAATATCATCAACAATTCATATGAGACATATATGACCAGAGTCTCTACCTCATTTTGAATTGTTCATGACAAGATTTAAGTGAGAGAAAAACTCCCCTATGAATTATTAATAGTTTTGGACAATATTTTTGACTAGAACTAGCCATATAGTCCTTTAATTAATCTAGGCCATGATAATTCAAAGTAAGCATGGTATATTTTTGCATAAACAATTAGTACAAGTGTAATGTGAGTTATAGGAGTTGGAATTAACTTAAAATCATTTGTGGTTGATTTTTAGTAATTATTCTAAGGCAGAAAAGTCCATGTTTTGTTTATTTTGCTACTTTAATTCTACAACAGATATGGGTTTGAATCCAATGGCATTGTGTAGAGAAAACTCTAAGCTTTCCAAATATATAAAATTTGTAAAATTTGGCCAAGTAGATTTGGAGTTATTCAATTTATAGCAAAGCATCTGATAGCAAATTATCTAAAAAGAAATAAACGTAATTTGAATTCAAACAGGGGCGGGAAAGAAGTGGGCCGGCCCAGATGCGGCCTGGGCCACGCATGCATGGCGCATGCACGTCGGGCACGCGCGGAGCACGCGGATCGTCGGATGACGATCCGACGGCGCCGGGCCGTCGTCTTCCTCCCGAACCGGGGATCTTGCGGGGGCCATAACTTTCACCTCGGAGCTCGGATTAAGGCGGGGTTGGTTGCGTTGGAAAGCTCTCTTCAAGGGCTACAAGATGGGGTAGGAGTTGGAGGCTATGGTGACAAAAATCTGGGCAGTTTTGAGGGTGGCCGCCGGGTGCATTCCGGTGATGTTTGGGGCCGTGGAGAGGCAAGGAGGGAGGAGGAGAGGCTCGAGGAGGGAGAGGAGGATGTTTCTATGTGTGGTGGTGCTGTCCAAGGCGAGAGGAGGGGTTTATATAGCGTGCAGGGGCGGGAACGCGACGGGGCGGCCATGGCGGCATGTGGCGAGGTCGACATGGTTCACGCGCGTCCGCCGGCACGGGAGCGTGTCTCGGCGGGATGCTGCCGTCTCGTGGTGCACGCTGGTGAAGGGAGAGGGCGAGAGGGGCCCCGGGTCGACGGCGCTGGTCGACGCACGGTCGTGTCCAATGCATGTCGGGGCACGACCCGTTCCCGGCGGTGGTGGGTCTCTCTCCGACCAGGGCTAGGCTAGGCAGGCTCAGTAGGGTGTGAGGGAGTAGGGGGACATGGTAGGCCAGGCTAGATAGGTGGGGAGAGAGGGAGAGAGGGGTGCCATGTGTGGCATGGCCGGCATGGCCATGCACATGCATCTCTAGGGTCTCCCTTAGGGTTGCTGTGCTGCTGTGAGGAGGAGAGGGGACCAGGGGACAGGGTAGAGTGGTTTAGGGCCTTAGGGTTGGGTGTAGGACACTATTTCAAATAGTGTGGGTTGTCCCCTATTTATGTTTCATCAAATTTTGCCCAAATTTGGTTGAGTTCATATGGCTGCAAAATTTGAAAATGGTGTGTTTGGTTAAGTTGTAATTGACCAGAGACAACTATGTGTGGTGGTGGAATTTTAAAAATCCAAGAATTGCAAAATTTGACCAAGTGAGATTGTTGCATATGTTAAAAAGTTCCAACTTTGCATGAGCATAGTTTTTGATCCAAGATGAATTTGGCATGGTTGTCTTTACAAAAGTTGTTCATCTTGATGTCCTCTTGGATGACATGCAAAGAGTTGAGAAAGTTTAGTTTGAAAATATTGAATTGCAAGGGCTCAAAGTAGTGACCAGAATATAAATGGCAGATTTGACCAATATCATATGTGAGCCAAATTTGAATTTGAAATTCATTTGAATTGTGTTTCTTTGATTCCAAAAGTTGTAATAAGTGTTTAGTATCATTATTCAACTCTTGGTGAAGGCCAAATTGGTCTAGGTCAAATATTTGGAAAAATGGCATAAACCATATGTGAGGGTTTTGTGAATTTCTAACTATTTATTCTTTTATTTTTCTTGGCCTCACTTTGACAAGGGTGAGGTTTATTTGATGTTAGATTGTGTGGGGACAAAGGTTCAAACCATTTTGAGGCAATGGGGGTGTCTAGGTCAAGATTTGCAAAATTGGCTAAATGTGTATGTGAGTGAAAATGGAATTTTCTCACTATTTGATTTCTCTCCATTTGATTTGACTTTTCTTGACTCTAATGTGATTCTTATTAGTTTAGAAACATTTTCAAACCATTGAAACTATTTCAAATGGTCTTGCTCAAAGATTTGTAAAATTGGCCATAATACATGAGAGGTGATGTGTCAAATTTCATTAAACTTGTAAATTGTTCCCATTGCTTTACTTGGGCATGGGTTAGGGTCAATTTAGGGTTAGATTAGGTTTAGAGATGGTTTCACACCATTTGGTCAAAGTAGAAGTGCATAGGACAAGAATTGGTGAAAATGGCTATGTGTCACATATGCCTCTATGCATATGTGGCATTTGATTTTTAGTTTGACTAGGCTTGACCCAATTGATGTTGTTGAGTGTTGAAATGGTATATAGGAGTGATCCAACCATTCACTACAAGTCTTAGGGTCAAGATCCTCAATTTCACAAATTTGATATTTTGCTCTCATATGCCTCTATGGCATTATTACTTTCTTTTCAAAATCTTTTGTTTCACTTTGGATTGTGTTTGAGAAGTACTAGATAAGGTTTGTGAAGG
This sequence comes from Lolium rigidum, assembly GCF_022539505.1. Lineage (NCBI taxonomy): Eukaryota > Viridiplantae > Streptophyta > Magnoliopsida > Poales > Poaceae > Lolium > Lolium rigidum. The sequence goes on along the minus strand of NC_061513.1, from coordinate 33,853,895 downwards.
TTTTCCAATCCTCTAAATAAAGTAGAAAGGCCTAGGGTAAAGTTTTACAAAAATAGCCATAGGCACATATACCTCTCTGCATATGTTTGATTTTATTTTCTTTCTCACTTGAATTGGTTGGTAAGTGCTTTGTTGAGTGTGTTGAGGTATTTCAATTCATCTACTCAAGGTAGACAAGGCAAAGCTCATTATTTTCAACAAGTATCCATAGGCTTGCATATGCCTTTTTCTTAAATAAGATCTTTCCTTTTTATTTTATTTCTCAAAGATTGATGACACGATGGATGAGGTTTAGGGTTTAATAAGTTTTGCAGTGGTTCACCATTATTTTAGCAAAGTAAGAAAAGTAGAGTTCAAAACCTCCATATTAGGGCTATAGGCCCACATATGGCTTTTTCTTTAATTTAGGTTTCTCAAAATAGATCCAAATGATTTTTGAGAAGGTTAGGGTTTAGGGTTTTTCTTATTTGATTTCTTTCTCTTTTAATTTCATTTGGTTTGTGATCTTCACTTGATCACTTTAGGGTTTTAGGGTTTATCACATAAGCATAATAACACTCATCATGGCAAAAACACAAGTAATAGGTATGAGCACTAAGCATAGCACTCTATTTAAGAAAAGTTTTTGTTGGTTCTCATTTTTGGAAAAAGGAAATTTATTTTCTCTTTGTTTTGAAATTTGAGATGTTACAAACCCTTCCCCCTTAAACAAATCTCGTCCCGAGATTTTAAGAAAAGTTAGGTTCCTAAGAGAGATTGGGCGATATGATTTAACAGGAAGACATACTTGGCATGGCCTGAGGTGCTTCTTGGGCTTCTGTGGTAGTCATGTTGTAGAAGCGGCCGTTGTTGTTCTGGTTCTTTCTTGCGGCAAAGCGGCGCTGGTTCTGAGCAGGTGCAGCGGTGTTGGCGGCAATCTTGGCGAGTCTCTTGGGGCACTCATTGGAGTAGATGATAAGATAAGAGGGAAATTTCTATGGTTTGTTTGAGTTAAAGTTCAAGAAGTTTCAAAAGTTCAAAACTTGAAAATTTGAGTAGTGTTGAAGGGGTAAAACCAACAACACTTTTTCATTCATGCCAAACATCACACATTACAAAGCTAACACACCGTTGGTTTGAAGAACCATTCATTCGCTCTACGGTACAAGGGGATCCTGATACAAACTCACTCTAGTGCTCTCTTCCGTAGGTGTGAGTTCTACTAAAGTGATCAAGTGTGCAAAATTTTAGGTAGAATTTCAAGAAAAAGTAGAGCATGGATTTCTTATTTTTAAAAGATCTCAAGGATAAGAGTGAGAATAATTTTTCATAAATATCTACTTCATTGGTTTTGAAACTAAGTTTTTCAGACGTCCATTCTAACTAGGGTCTCCTAAGGTCAAACAATGGCTCTGATACCAACTTGTCAACACCCGGATTTTTAAGTCCAGATGCCTATTATGCCATTCCTCGCAATCCCGGGAATATTGTTTTTGCGAGACATAATAGATTGATATCACAACACATCATTCATTACAACACATAATCGTCTTACAACAAAGGATCACATGATCCAGTCTTAATACATCATAGTGGATCTAGAGATCCTATTACAAAACACATAGCGGAAGCGAAGTAGTAGCGGTCATGGTCCATCTGTTCCACGAGCAACTGTTGACGTCAGGAGTAGTCCTAGTTGTCGTAGACGTCCTGCTGTCCATCTTCCTCATACTGCTGTTCCTCTACATAGTCTGGCCATTTGAATAGCCAGGGACAAAGCCGTGAGTACTTTAAAGTACTCGCAAACTAATACTAATGTAAGTACTAACAATTCTGGTAAGGGGGTGCTAAGCTCTAAGTTTATTTGCATAAAGCCGATTTTAGTTCACAAACATTTAGTAAAAGCCTCTTCATTTGCTAACTAACTGAAGTGGGAACATTAGTGTCATTCCCACAACTCGGTTGTGATTCAATTCAAATTCACCATTCACCTTTCAAGTTCAAGTCACAAGTCATATGTCACATTTTAAAAATGGTCTGATGACGGAACAGTATGGCCTTTCCAACCGTCCATAACCGTGGACGCGGCTATTCGAATAGTTCTACACTCTGCAGAGGTCGTACACTTGTGCCACAACATTTGCAATAATCCGTCGGGGTTAAGCGGCCCTGATTTATCACACTCCGTGTGCGGACTACCAACCATAACCTTTCACTTACATACCCTAGTATAGGCACCTCTCCCCATGAGCTTGGCCTCCCAGTGAAGACAAACTGTCAGCCTGGGAACTGCACAGGGCTTGGGCCGGACATTCACCTCATATTCACGTCATATCACATCATTTCTTTTGTTGTAGACGCAGCTTTCGGCATAACCCCGATGACGCTTGTTTAGAGGGAACCCATACTAAGATACATAAACTTCTAGTTAAGCCCTACCCATATCAGGTATTGTGGGGGTACTTGCAAAATTGGAATGGTATCGCATCCGAACCCAACCATCGGTTTTTGTAAAGTTCACCATGTCATTCACAAGTCATAATCACCTTCAAAAACTTTCAATAGAATGACTCATCATTCCAAGGTTTTCAAAGTCATTTCATTTCACAAGTTCCCATCTAGAGTAGTCAATTTCATTTGTTAGCACTAGCAACTAGTCATGAGGGGTGCTAACTAGCTTATAGCTTTATAGGCTAAGTTTGATGCTCTTGTTCTTCTATAAATCTAGACCCAGTGAATCATGAATCAAAAAGTAACTTTGATAAATCAAAATCAATAAAGCTTGTAAAGTAAAAGCTTGGGATGGGATCATTAAACATAAAGTATGATGTAGTGGTGCCTTGCTCTATCGAGCTTTGCACTTGGGTAACTTGCAAGAATATTAGCTTGCATAGGTGTTAGCTTGCCTTGGTTGTTGAGGTGGTCAAAGTGATCTTCTTCTCCTTCCTCTTCGTAGAAGACCTCCTCCTCCTGATAGTCTCTGGTACTAGCGTCTAAAATACGAATACGAGGATACAATCACCAAACAATTCATTGGCTATTCCAAACATCACATATATTCACACAAACTATTCTATTCACACAATTAATACAATTTGGTGCATTGGTGGTCTTGCTTTGAGGGAAAATAACTTCCTCTCATTTTATATGTAAATGATAGTTTCCATATAGTTCTTGAGGAATAATTTCCTCTCATTGAATCTTCTTTAAGATTTAATTTCTCAAACCATCACACATGAATTTATGTTGACCTAAGTCAACCATTCATTATCATCATTTGAGAAAATGATTTAAATGAGGTAGAGATACCTCATACTATTTAACACTTCTACAAATGATTTAGAAATCTCCAAGTATTTCATATGAGAGCATTTGACCAGGGGTCCAAACTTCATATGAAAGTACTTGGGACAAGATTTAAATGAAGTGAAACACTTCATACAATTTACACAACTTAAACTAGCATCACACATTACTATGGAGTGGGTAGATGTGTTTTTCTTATTTAAGGAAAATAAGTTCCTCTCATACTAACTTAGGTGTTACTTTTAATTACTTAGAGAAATAATTTCCTCTCATTATCTTATTAAAATTTAATTTCTCTTATGAATAATATATGACCTAGATTGACCAAAGTCAACCTCTTCATACTTATCATCTGAGAAAATGATTTAAATGAGGTGAAGCACCTCATACAATTTAATACTAACATGGTAGTGATTTAATGTCACCAAATAACTCAATATGAGATTTTATAGACCATGGTCACTACCTCATGTTGAATTACTTGAGAACAAGATTTAAATGAGAGGAAAACCTCTCATATGATTTAACACATAGTTGTAACTAAGTTAAAAACTACCATTAAGGTGATTTAATATCATCAACAATTCATATGAGACATATATGACCAGAGTCTCTACCTCATTTTGAATTGTTCATGACAAGATTTAAGTGAGAGAAAAACTCCCCTATGAATTATTAATAGTTTTGGACAATATTTTTGACTAGAACTAGCCATATAGTCCTTTAATTAATCTAGGCCATGATCATTCAAAGTAAGCATGGTATATTTTTGCATAAACAATTAGTACAAGTGTAATGTGAGTTATAGGAGTTGGAATTAACTTAAAATCATTTGTGGTTGATTTTTAGTAATTATTCTAAGGCAGAAAAGTCCATGTCTTGTTTATTTTGCTACTTTAATTCTACAACAGATATGGGTTTGAATCCAATGGCACTGTGTAGAGAAAACTCTAAGCTTTCCAAATATATAAAATTTGTAAAATTTTGCCAAGTAGATTTGGAGTTATTCAATTTATAGCAAAGCATCTGATAGCAAATTATCTAAAAAGAAATAAACGTAATTTGAATTCAAACAGGGGGCGGGAAAGAAGTGGGCCGGCCCAGATGCGGCCTGGGCCACGCATGCATGGCGCATGCACGTCGGGCACGCGCGGAGCACGCAGATCGTCGGATGACGATCCGACGGCGCTGGGCCGTCGTCTTCCTCCCGAACCAGGGATCTTGCGGGGGCCATAACTTTCACCTCGGAGCTCGGATTAAGGCGGGGTTGGTTGCGTTGGAAAGCTCTCTTCAAGGGCTACAAGATGGGGTAGGAGTTGGAGGCTATGGTGACAAAAATCTGGGCAGTTTTGAGGGTGGCCGCCGGGTGCATTCCGGTGATGTTTGGGGCCGTGGAGAGGCAAGGAGGGAGGAGGAGAGGCTCGAGGAGAGAGAGGAGGATGTTTCTATGTGTGGTGGTGCTGTCCAAGGCGAGAGGAGGGGTTTATATAGCGTGCAGGGGCGGGAACGCGACGGGCGGCCATGGCGGCATGTGGCGAGGTCGACATGGTTACGGCGCGTCCGCCGGCACGGGAGCGTGTCGGGCGGGATGCTGCCGTCTCGTGGTGCACGCTGGTGAAGGGAGAGGGCGAGAGGGGCCCCGGGTCGACGGCGCTGGTCGACGCACGGTCGTGTCCAATGCATGTCGGGGCACGACCCGTTCCCGGCGGTGGCGGGTCTCTCTCCGACCGGGGCTAGGCTAGGCGGGCTCGGTAGGGTGTGAGGGAGTAGGGGGACATGGTAGGCCAGGCTAGATAGGTGGGGAGAGAGGGAGAGAGGGGTGCCATGTGTGGCATGGCCGGCATGGCCATGCACATGCATCTCTAGGGTCTCCCTTAGGGTTGTCTGTGCTGCTGTGAGGAGGAGAGGGGACCAGGGGACAGGGTAGAGTGGTTTAGGGCCTTAGGGTTGGGTGTAGGACACTATTTCAAATAGTGTGGGTTGTCCCCTATTTATGTTTCATCAAATTTTGCCCAAATTTGGTTGAGTTCATATGGCTACAAAATTTGAAAATGGTGTGTTTGGTTAAGTTGTAATTGACCAGAGACAACTATGTGTGGTGGTGGAATTTTAAAAATCCAAGAATTGCAAAATTTGACCAAGTGAGATTGTTGCATATGTTAAAAAGTTCCAACTTTGCATGAGCATAGTTTTTGATCCAAGATGAATTTGGCATGGTTGTCTTTACAAAAGTTGTTCATCTTGATGTCCTCTTGGATGACATGCAAAGAGTTGTGAAAGTTTAGTTTGAAAATATTGAATTGCAAGGGCTCAAAGTAGTGACCAGAATATAAATGGCAGATTTGACCAATATCATATGTGAGCCAAATTTGAATTTGAAATTCATTTGAATTGTGTTTCTTTGATTCCAAAAGTTGTAATAAGTGTTTAGTATCATTATTCAACTCTTGGTGAAGGCCAAATTGGTCTAGGTCAAATATTTGGAAAAATGGCATAAACCATATGTGAGGGTTTTGTGAATTTCTAACTATTTATTCTTTTATTTTTCTTGGCCTCACTTTGACAAGGGTGAGGTTTATTTGATGTTAGATTGTGTGGGGACAAAGGTTCAAACCATTTTGAGGCAATGGGGGTGTCTAGGTCAAGATTTGCAAAATTGGCTAAATGTGTATGTGAGTGAAAATGGAATTTTCTCACTATTTGATTTCTCTCCATTTGATTTGACTTTTCTTGACTCTAATGTGATTCTTATTAGTTTAGAAACATTTTCAAACCATTGAAACTATTTCAAATGGTCTTGCTCAAAGATTTGTAAAATTGGCCATAATACATGAGAGGTGATGTGTCAAATTTCATTAAACTTGTAAATTGTTCCCATTGCTTTACTTGGGCATGGGTTAGGGTCAATTTAGGGTTAGATTAGGTTTAGAGATGGTTTCACACCATTTGGTCAAAGTAGAAGTGCATAGGACAAGAATTGGTGAAAATGGCTATGTGTCACATATGCCTCTATGCATATGTGGCATTTGATTTTTAGTTTGACTAGGCTTGACCCAATTGATGTTGTTGAGTGTTGAAATGGTATATAGGAGTGATCCAACCATTCACTACAAGTCTTAGGGTCAAGATCCTCAATTTCACAAATTTGATATTTTGCTCTCATATGCCTCTATGGCATTATTACTTTCTTTTCAAAATCTTTTGTTTCACTTTGGATTGTGTTTGAGAAGTACTAGATAAGGTTTGTGAAGGTTTTCCAATCCTCTAAATAAAGTAGAAAGGCCTAGGGTAAAGTTTTACAAAAATAGCCATAGGCACATATACCTCTCTGCATATGTTTGATTTTATTTTCTTTCTCACTTGAATTGGTTGGTAAGTGCTTTGTTGAGTGTGTTGAGGTATTTCAATTCATCTACTCAAGGTAGACAAGGCAAAGCTCATTATTTTCAACAAGTATCCATAGGCTTGCATATGCCTTTTTCTTAAATAAGATCTTTCCTTTTTATTTTATTTCTCAAAGATTGATGACACGATGGATGAGGTTTAGGGTTTAATAAGTTTTGCAGTGGTTCACCATTATTTTAGCAAAGTAAGAAAAGTAGAGTTCAAAACCTCCATATTAGGGCTATAGGCCCACATATGGCTTTTTCTTTAATTTAGGTTTCTCAAAATAGATCCAAATGATTTTTGAGAAGGTTAGGGTTTAGGGTTTTTCTTATTTGATTTCTTTCTCTTTTAATTTCATTTGGTTTGTGATCTTCACTTGATCACTTTAGGGTTTTAGGGTTTATCACATAAGCATAATAACACTCATCATGGCAAAAACACAAGTAATAGGTATGAGCACTAAGCATAGCACTCTATTTAAGAAAAGTTTTTGTTGGTTCTCATTTTTGGAAAAAGGAAATTTATTTTCTCTTTGTTTTGAAATTTGAGATGTTACACAAAATCTCCTCGTCGCCTGACTCGATGGATGATGCTGAGCTCGAAAAATCAGGATCAACCGCCGATAATCTCGACGAGATCGGAACTTCGAGACGATACGCTCCTTCTTTCTCGACGCGGAAGTGAAACTTTCCGAACGTCATCTCCATGGGCTCCTCCAGATACGCATATGCATCCAAATGGGGGGGCGGGTGAGGAACAAAATCAACGAGACCAGTTTCGATCTGTTTACCTCTGTCCATGATGTTGCTTGCTACCGATGAAGTCGACGATCTTGAACGTGCCATCGAGATCAGCTCTTTGTCGCCTCTAAATCCCACAGACGGCGCCAATTGACAATGTATTAACTTGTCAATGCCTACGAGTTGTAGACTAGGGTTTCGTTGGATGTAGAGGGCAAGTAGATCTCGAAGGTTTCAGCCGAAAAGTACTCGACGATGTAAAAACTAGGGTTTGTGAAACAATGATTCGATGCTTTCTTTGTCCCTCGACTCACCCTTATATAGGAGGTGGAGCCGAGGGATTCGTGATACACAAGTTTACAGAGTCCGGGAGGGTTTCTAACCCATCCCGTAAGATTACAAACAATGACTCCTATTACAACTCTAGCTTTCCTTAATAGTATCTTGGGCTTCCGGATCTTCTTATCCTTCGGGTCGTGGGCCTTCAGTAAACCCCGGGTACCATCTTCGGCAGGCCCATTGGGGATGCCTATGTCAGTAGCCCCCGAGATTTTGCTTGAATCGCAGAGTCAGGGAAAATCTCCACCTTTATATTTATTCGATAACTCTGAACTTTACCACATATCTTTTCATACGACCGAACAGCCACACGAAGCAGAACATGCCAATGGACGATGTCGTGATGAGGGTCAGTTTGGGTCGGGTGTTGCCGGGTGCAAAGACATGGACCCCCCCAATACAACCTCCAGGAGCCGACGACCACCTGACCCTTGAAAAATGCCATGGCTGTACCATGACATGGCCAAAGATCCAGATTCGTCTTGGGGGTCACTCCACCGGCGCCACCTCGATCGTCCGGCCGCCTCGGAAGGCACCTCCCGTCGTTTCCGCCACAACAAGCCGTCACAGAAAACTGATGGGAGTTCAACCTCGTTACCGACAAGTACTCTTTACTCGTACCGTGATATGTCATCTCTTGTGACCTAGTCACATGATTGCAAGCTAATTAGACGACATTCCACCAAGAGGGCCTAGAGTATATCTATCCGTCATCGGGATGGACAAATCCCACTCTTGATCCATATGCCTCAACTCACACTTTCCGGATACTTAATCCCATCTTTATAACCACCCATTTACGCAATGGCGTTTGATGTAATCAAAGCATCCTTCCGGTGTAAGTGATTTATATGATCTCATGGTCGAAGGACTAGGTAACTATGTATTGAAAGCTTATAGCAAGTTGAACTTAATGACTTGATCTCATGCTATGCTTACTATGGGTGTGTCCATCACATCATTCACCTAATGATATGATCTTGTTATTAATAACATCCAATGTTCATGATCAGGAAACCATGATCATCTATTAATCAACAAGCTAGTTAAATGAGAGGCTTACTAGGGACTCTGGTTGTTTACACAACACACATGTATTAATGTTTCTGGTTAATACAATTATAGCATGGGGTGTAAACATTTATCATGAACACTAAGATATAACAATAACTATTTTATTATTGCCTCTCGGGCATATCTTCAACAGTCTCCCACTTGCACTAGAGTCAATAATCTAGTTTACATTTGTAAAGATATAACACCTTGGCCTTCTGGTGCTTATCATGTTTTGCTCACGGGAGAGGTTTCAGTCAACGGATCTGACACGCTCAGAAACGTATGTATTTTGTAATTCATTTGCATCTCAACGCATCATTCATTTTCCAAATCAGTCGGCATTAATCATATATGTTCAGTCTTCTGGTGGAACCTTAATTCCGCGATCTGAAATATGTCACTAATATTGTCATACACAATATAGCTTCAAAGTTCTGACACTATCAGAACTACACCAAGTTCTCAAAGAACTCCTCGACTTAAAACTCCTCAGTCATTGTCAAAACAATGACATACTCTGCCTCGTTTGTAGAATCCGTCACAATATTTAGAACTCATCTAAATCTAGCATAGACTTCTTCTAGCTCATTGTGCTACCTTTTAAACAACACTTAGCCTAATTGAGATTGAAATTTTATTTTTATATGTGACCAAACTAATATCGGTGCAACACCTTACAACGATTTTGTTTGTCATTATCCATACAAAACTATATATATATCCTTGGTTCTTCTAAAGCACTTAGGGATATTCTTACTATTGTCCAATGATCATTACATGAATCATTCGGGTATATGCTCTTAACACTTTAGAGCACTGGACATCTGATTTTGTACATATTATTCGTGATCTAAAATCACTCATGTGTTTTTACTCATCGAGTGTCAAATACACTCAAGTCTTGTTAAACCTTCACATGGAAAAGAACACCTTCTTAATATTTTTATATTGAACTACTTCAATATTCATTCTATGTACTTTAACTTAAACTTATTATGTGTTTCAATCTATCTTCATTGATATTGACACTAAATATGTTTCAGTCCATATCCTTTCATTGAAGTTAATTCTCAATGAAACCTTTTAATCACATCAAGTATATAATTACATCATTTATAATCAATGATATGTCATCCACGTATTATATTATAACTATGTCTCAGCGCTCCCACTTAATTTCTTGCGAATGCAAGCATCGTCATTGTTTCTGATGAAATCAAAACTCTTTGATTATTTCATTTGTTGAAGATTCCAACTCCGTGATACTTACTTCATCCAGTGAAGTTTGTATACCTATCTAGTATTCCATGGACTAGCAAAACTCTTTGGTTTGTATCTAGTATACATCCTTCATACACACTTCTGGTAAGGAATGTATTTCTGTCATCCTACTATCATATCTCATAAAAGAAATATGTAGCAATTACTAGAATAATCCACATAGACTATAAGTATCGCTACAGAAGATCTAATCTTATCGTAGTCAACTCTTTTGAACTTTGTCGTAAACAACTTTTCGACAAGTCGAGCTTCTTCAAGGATATTCCATCCAAGTCCATCAATTTTATAGATCCATTTACTTTCAAAAAGTATTCACCTATCTTGGATTTCATGGCGCATAGCCATTTTAACGGAGCCAGGGCCTATCATAACTTCTTTGTATGTAGTTGGTTAATCATTGTTCAAAATCAATCCTTTGTCCATAAATCATTTATTTGATCACAAAGTAAACCGCATATACAAGGTTCAATAGGTACTTTGATCTCCATGACTATAACACTTTGTAGACATGGGAGCCATGATCGTCGTGGCCGCTTGCGGAACCATTTCCGATGCTGCGCTACTCTGATCATCATGCTCAGGTTCATCAACCTTATCAAGTTCTATTGTCCTCCCACCCAAATACTTTGCTAGAAACAATTTCTTGGAAATAAGCAAGAAACATCGACAAACACTTTTGTCTTTGACTTCATAGTGGAAAGAATTCCCAATTTGTTCTCTGGGATAACCAACAAAGACATTCATCCGATTTTCGTTGTAAACTCATTTACTTATGCTATGCATACCAAAATTTTAAGAAAAAACTATTAGGGTTTATACCCATGCCATAACTCATATGGTGTTATTTCAACAGATTTATGATGACGCTCTATTTAGTGTAAAAGCGGTAGTCTCTAAAGCATAATCCACAAAATATAATGGCATCATTTTATTTTATCTCATCATTAATCCAACAAGGTTTGGATACGTCTTTCGAATACTCCATCATAACTATGGTGTTCCGAGAAACGTGAGTTGTGGAACAATTTCATAACTCTCTTAGATGTTCGCTAAAAAACGCAATTCAAATATTTCCACCATGATCCAATCATAGATATTTGACTTTTCTATTACGATGATTTCCACTTCATGCTAAAATTTATTTGAATCTCTTCAAATGTTTCAAACTTCTTCCTCATCGAATAAATATATCCATATATATACACTCAATTCATTGTTGGAAGTTTACATGAAGTAGAAGAATCTTCCGCTGACAACTATGCCCAATGAACCACATATATCATCATGTATGTTTCCACTAAGTTAGTTGCCCGTTCAACTCTTGGCCTATGAACGGTATTTCAATCATTTTCTTTAGAAAAAATTTGCAAGTGCCAAACGATTCAAAAATCAAATGACTCCAAAAACCCATTTGCATGGAGTCTCTTCATCTGTTCCTTTCTAACATGACCTAAATGGCGGTTCTACAAATAAGTGGAATTCAAATCATTTGCCTTATGGCATTTTAGCGTCAGTGTTATGCATGTGTGTTTCACCATTAAGATTTATAATAACTTATCCATCGTACACGGAGTACGGTCATAACTTTGAACAACTCATTGTTTTTATTTGACCAGAGCTAAATAAAAATTATTAAGTTTTTTATTATATATCTGAAGGGCTAGGTAGAATGCTAAGGATGAACATAATAACACTTTATTTTGTCCAGACGTGCATTATTACCACATTCCTTATCAGTCACTTAGGCCACTGTATTCTTGTATTGCGTTGTGTTGTATGACATCTCATACCAACCAATATGGTACTTATACCCAAGAATTCCATTGTGTGACCAATCAAAGAATACATTTCATAACATGTATATCATCTATATACACCTGAGCTAGACTTTCTAGTATTTTCTTACTTTCTGCCAAAATCCTTTCCTCGTATTTCTGAAAACACTTCAACATCAATAACTTCTAGGCTTGTTGATCAAATACCAATAACCTTGAGGTTCGCAATTTGAAGTTGATCATCACATGACAAGTGTTCCGGATTTCACTATTAGTAATTTTTTAATGTGATGAACAATTTCACTCATAATTTTACCCATCAAATCATGACAACTTCATGATGAAGCTACTATGGCTTTCATGGATATGCGAATAATGTTAGTGCCCAACTAGTTGGAGGATCGAGACGCCTAGCGTCTTCAACCTTCGTACATTCCCATAAAACTTATGAGTTTATGTAGTCTCACTAAATTATATTCTAGGGATTTCTATTTTCGTGCCCCTGGTTCGTTAATTGTGCTCAGTTTTCCCCAGCTCCTTAGTTTTTCCTCAGTTTTCTCCTCCCTCCCTCGTAGACGCTCAGACGGGAGGGTTGCCGTCAGGTGATACGTCTCCGACGTATCGATAATTTCTTATGTTCCATGCCACATTATTGATGATATCTACATGTTTATACACATTATATGTCGTATTTATGCATTTTCCGGCACTAACCTATTAACAAGATGCCGAAGAGCCGATTGCTTGTTTTCTGCTGTTTTTGGTTTCAGAAATCCTAGTAAGGAAATATTCTCGGAATTGGACGAAATCAACGCCCAGGGGCCTATTTTTGCACGAAGCTTCCAGAAGACCGAGGGGGAAAGGAAGTGGGGCCACGAGGCGCCGCCACAACAGGGCGGCGCGGCCTGGGCCCTGGCCGCGCGGCCCTGGTGTGTGGGGCCCTCGTGTGGCCCCCCGCGTTGCCCTTCCGCCTACTTAAAGCCTTCGTCGCGAAACCCCCGCACCGAGAGCCACGATACGGAAAACCTTCCAGAGACGCCGCCGCCAATCCCATCTCGGGGGATTCAGGAGATCGCCTCCGGCACCCTGCCGGAGAGGGGAATCATCTCCCGGAGGAGTCTTCACCGCCATGGTCGCCTCCGGAGTGATGAGTGAGTAGTTCACCCCTGGACTATGGGTCCATAGCAGTAGCTAGATGGTTGTCTTCTCCTCATGTGCTTCATTGTTGGATCTTGTGAGCTGCCTAACATGATCAAGATCATCTATCCGTAATGCTATATGTTGTGTTTGTCGGGATCCGATGGATAGAGAATACTATGTTATGTTGATTATCAATCTATTACCTATGTGTTGTTTATGATCTTGCATGCTCTCCGTTATTAGTAGAGGCTCCGGCCAAGTTTTTGCTCTTAACTCCAAGAGGGAGTATTTATGCTCGATAGTGGGTTCATGCCTCCATTAAATCTGGGACAGTGATGAGAAAGTTCTAAGGTTGTGGATGTGCTGTTGCCACTAGGGATAAAACATTGATGCTATGTCCAAGGATGTAGTTATTGATTACATTACGCACCATACTTAATGCAATTGTCTCGTTGTTTACAACTTAATACTGGAAGGGGTTCGGATGATAACCTGAAGGTGGACTTTTTAGGCATAGATGCATGCTGGATAGCGGTCTACGTACTTTGTCGTAATGCCCAATTAAATCTCACAATACTCATCATGTCATGTATGTGCATGGTTATGCCCTCTCTATTTGTCAATTGCCCGACTGTAATTTGTTCACCCAAAATGCTATTTATCTTATGGGAGAGACACCTCTAGTGAACTGTGGACCCCGGTCCATTCTTTTACATTGAATACAATCTATCGCAATACTTGTTCTACTGTTTTCTCGCAAACAATCATCATCCACACTATACATCTAATCCTTTGTTACAGACAAGTCGGTGAGATTGACAACCTCACTCGTTTCGTTGGGGCAAAGTACTTTGGTTGTGTTGTGCAGGTTCCACGTTGGCGCCGGAATCCCCGGTGTTGCGCCGCACTACATCCCGCCGCCATCAACCTTCAACGTGCTTCTTGGCTCCTACTGGTTCGATAAACCTTGGTTTCTTACCGAGGGAAAACTTGCCGCTGTACGCATCACACCTTCCTCTTGGGGTTCCCAACGGACGCGTGATGTACGCGTATCAAGCTCTTTTTCTGGCGCCGTTGCCGGGGAGATCAAGACACGCTGCAAGGGGAGTCTCCACAATCCAATCTCTTTACTTTGTTTTTGTCTTGCTTTATTTTGTTTACTACTTTGTTTGCTGCATTATATCAAAACACAAAAAAATTAGTTGCTAGCTTTACTTTATTTACTGTCTTGCACTCTATATCTAAAACACAAAAAAATTAGTTACTTGCATTTACTTTATCTAGTTTACTTTATTTACTACTGCTAAAATGGCTACTCCTGAAAATACTAAGTTGTGTGACTTCACAACCACAAATAATAATGATTTCTTATGCACACCTATTGCTCCACCTGCTACTACAGCAGAATTCTTTGAAATTAAACCTGCTTTACTCGAATCTTGTTATGAGAGAGCAATTTTCTCGGTGTTAGTTCCGATGATGCTGCTGCCCATCTCAATAATTTTGTTGAATTGTGTGAAATGCAAAAGTATAAAGATGTAGATGGTGACATTATAAAATTAAAATTGTTTCCTTTCTCATTAAGAGGAAGAGCTAAAGATTGGTTGCTATCTCTGCCTAAGAATAGTATTGATTCATGGACTAAATGCAAGGATGCTTTTATTGGTAGATATTATCCCCCTGCTAAAATTATATCTTTGAGAAGTAGCATAATGAATTTTAAACAATTGGATAATGAGCATGTTGCATAAGCTTGGGAAAGAATGAAATCCTTGGTTAAAAACTGCCCAACCCATGGACTGACTACTTGGATGATCATCCAAACCTTTTATGCAGGACTGAACTTTTCTTCGCGGAACCTATTGGATTCAGCTGCTGGAGGTACCTTTATGTCCATCACTCTTGGTGAAGCAACAAAGCTTCTTGACAATATGATGATTAATTACTCTGAATGGCACACGGAAAGAGTTCCACAAGGTAAGAAGGTAAATTCTGTCGAAGAAACCTCCTCCTTGAGTGATAAGATTGATGCTATTATGTCTATGCTTGTGAATGGTAGGACTAATGTTGATCTTAATAATGTTCCATTAGCTTCATTGGTTGCCCAAAGAGAACATGTTGATATAAATTTCATTAAAGATAACAATTACAATAATTCTAGGCCATATCCCGCTAATGGTAACTCTTATGGTAGATATGTTTCACCTAATGAGGAAAAGATGTTAGAAATTGAAAGATCCACCAAGAGCTTTATCCAATCACAATATGAGCAAAACAAATTGTTTACTAAAACCATGAATGAACAATCTACCTTGTTGAAGAAAATAGGAAATCAACTTGAAAATTTGAATATGGAGATTTCTGGGTTGCAAACTAAACTTGCAAATGCTGAAAACCGAATCTCATACATGTCTGCGTCACAATCTTCTTTAATTAATAATATGGCTGCTAAACCTGAGGATATTGAAAATAAAATTGTTACTACAGCAAATGCCATCCAAGTTATAATTAATGAGAATATAAGATTAATGGCTAAATTGCATGCTAGGTGGGAAAGAGAGGAAAATGAAAAACTAGCCAAAGAGAATAATGTAGCTAAAGTATGACTATTACCACCACTAGTAATGTTAATGATTCACATGTTGCTGCACCTCCTACTATCAATGGTAAAATAATTGGTGTTGGCAATGTTTCTACTCCTAATGCAAAGCCTGCAAAACTGCAAAAAACTGCTAAAACTGCTGAAACTGCCTGTGATAAAACTGCTGAAATTTTTTCCAACATTGGGGATGATGATCCCATTGCTTTAGATTATAATGGTTTGGATTTTGATGATTGCCACATCTCTGAAGTTATAAAGTTCTTACAAAAACTTGCTAAGAGTCCTAATGCTAGTGCTATAAACTTGGCTTTCACAAAACATATTACAAATGCTCTCATAAAAGCTAGAGAAGAGAAACTAGAACGTGAAGCTTCTATTCCTAGGAAGCTAGAATATGGTTGGGAGCCCATCATTAAGATGAAGGTCAATGACTTTGATTGTAATGCTTTATGTGATCTTGGTGCAAGTATTTCTGTTATGCCTAAGAAGATTTATAATATGCTTGACTTGCCACCATTGAAAAACTGTTATTTGGATGTTAATCTTGCTGATCATTCTACAAAGAAACCTTTGGGGAGAGTTGATAATGTTCGCATTACCGTTAACAATAACCTTGTCCCCGTTGATTTTGTTGTCTTGGATATTGAATGCAATGCATCTTGCCCCATTATATTGGGAAGACCTTTTCATCGAACTGTTGGAGCTATCATTGATATGAAGGAAGGTAATATTAAATATCAATTTCCTCTCAAGAAAGGTATGGAATACTTCCCTAGAAAGAGAATGAAGTTAACTTTTGATTCTATTATTAGAACAAGTTATGATGTTGATGCTTCATCTCTTGATAATACTTGATACACACTTTCTGCGCCTAGCTGAAAGGCGTTAAAGAAAAGCGCTTATGGGAGACAACCCATGTTTTTACTACAGTACTTTATTTTATATTTGAGTCTTGGAAGTTTTTTACTACTGTAGCAACCTATCCTTATCTTAGTTTTGTGCATTGTTGTGCCAAGTAAAGTCTTTGATAGTAAGGTTCATACTAGATTTGGATTACTGCGC
Organism: Lolium rigidum; assembly: GCF_022539505.1. NCBI lineage: Eukaryota > Viridiplantae > Streptophyta > Magnoliopsida > Poales > Poaceae > Lolium > Lolium rigidum. The sequence goes on along the minus strand of NC_061513.1, from coordinate 33,837,228 downwards.
AGAAACAGATTTCTTTGCTGTCACGAATTTCGACCTGCCTCTCTGTACGTAGCTCAGAAAAATATGCCAATTTTCGTGCGTGATCCTCAGATATGTACGCAACTTTCATTAAATTTGGGCATTTTCATTTGAGCAAGTCTGGTGCCACTTTAAAATTCGTCTTTATGAACTGTTCTGTTTTGACAGATTCTGCCTTTTATTTCGCATTGCCTCTTTTGCTATGTTGGATGAATTTCTTTGATCCATTAATGTCCAAGTAGCTTTGTGCAATGTCCAGAAGTGTTAAGAATGATTATGTCACCTCTGAACATATAAATTTTTATTGTGCACTAACCCTCTAATGAGTTGTTTCGAGTTTGGTGTGGAGGAAGTTTTCAAGGATCAAGAGAGGGAGATGATACAATATGATCAAGGAGAGTGAAAGCTCTAAGCTTGGGGATGCCCCGGTGGTTCACCCCTGCATATTTTAAGAAGACTCAAGCGTCTAAGCTTGGGGATGCCCAAGGCATCCCCTTCTTCATCGATAACATTATCAGGTTCCTCCCCTGAAACTATATTTTTATTCCATCACATCTTATGTACTTGGCTTGGAGCGTCGGTTTGTTTTTGTTTTTGTTTTTATTTGAATAAAATGGATCCTAGCATTCATTGTGTGGGAGAGAGACACGCTCCGCTATTGCATATGGACAAATATGTCCTTAGGCTTTACTCATAGTATTCATGGCGAAGGTTGAATCTTCTTCGTTAAATTGTTATATGGTTGGAATCGGGAAATGATACATGTAGTAATTCTAAAATGTCTTGAATAATTTGATACTTGGCAATTGTTGTGCTCATGTTTAAGCTCTTGCATCATATACTTTGCACCCATTAATGAAGAAATACATAGAGCTTGCTAAAATTTGGTTTGCATATTTGGTCTCTCTAAAGTCTAGATAATTTCTAGTATTGAGTTTTGAACAACAAGGAAGACGGTGTAGAGTCTTATAATGTTTTCAATATGTCTTCTATGTGAGTTTTGCTGCACCGGTTCATCCTTGTGTTTGTTTCAAATAACCTTGCTAGCCTAAACCTTGTATCGAGAGGGAATACTTCTCATGCATCCAAAATCCTTGAGCCAACCACTATGCCATTTGTGTCCACCATACCTACCTACTACATGGTATTTCTCCGCCATTCCAAAGTAAATTGCTTGAGTGCTACCTTTAAAATTTCCATCATTCGCCTTTGCAATATATAGCTCATGGGACAAAATAGCCTTAAAAACTATTGTGGTATTGAATATGTACTTATGCACTTTATCTCTTATTAAGTTGCTTGTTGTGCGATAACCATGTTCCCGGGGACGCCATCAACTCTTTGTTGAATATCATGTGAGTTGCTATGCATGTCCGTCTTGTCTGAAGTAAGGGAGATTTACCACTCATTTAATGGTTAGAGCATGCATATTGTTAGAGAAGAACATTGGGCCGCTAACTAAAGCCATGAATCATGGTGGAAGTTTCAGTCTTGGACATATATCCTTAATCTCATATGAGAACATTAATTGTTGCTACATGCTTATGCATTAAAGAGGAGTCCATTATCTGTTGTTTATGTTGTCCCGGTATGGATGTCTAAGTTGAGAATAATCAAAAGCGAGAAATCCAAATGCGAGCTTTCTCCTTAGACCTTTGTACAGGTGGCATAGAGGTACCCCTTTGTGACACTTGGTTAAAACATGTGTATTGCGATGATAATCCCGGTAATCCAAGCTAATTAGGACAAGGTGCGGGCACTATTAGTATACTATGCATGAGGCTTGCAACTTGTAAGATATAATTTACATGATACATATGCTTTATTACTATCGTTGACAAAATTGTTTCATGTTTTCAAAACCAAAGCTCTAGCACAAATATAGCAATCGATGCTTTCCTCTTTTAAGGACCATTCTTTTACTTTTATGTTGAGTCAGTTCACCTATTTCTCTCCACCTCAAGAAGCAAACACTTGTGTGAATTGTGCATTGATTCCTACATACTTGCATATTGCACTTGTTATATTACTTTACATTGACAATATCCATGAGATATACATGTTATAAGTTGAAAGCAACCGCTGAAACTTAATCTTCCTTTGTGTTGCTTCAATACCTTTACTTTGATTTATTGCTTTATGAGTTAACTCTTATGCAAGACTTATTGATGCTTGTCTTGAAGTACTATTCATGAAAAGTCTTTGCTTTATGATTCAGTTGTTTACTCATGTCATTACCATTGTTTTGATCGCTGCATTCATTACATATGCTTACAATAGTATGATCAAGGTTATGATGGCATGTCACTCCAGTAAATTATCTTTGTTATCGTTTACCTGCTCGGGACGAGCAGGAACTAAGCTTGGGGATGCCGATACGTCTCCGACGTATCGATAATTTCTTATGTTCCATGCCACATTATTGATGATATCTACATGTTTTATACACATTATATGTCGTATTTATGCATTTTCCGGCACTAACCTATTAACGAGATGCCGAAGAGCCGCTTGTTGTTTTCTCGCTGTTTTTGGTTTCAGAAATCCTAGTAAGGAAATATTCTCGGAATTGGACGAAATCAACGCCTAGGGGCCTATTTTTGCACGAAGCTTCCAGAAGACCGAGGGGGAAAGGAAGTGGGGCCACGAGGCGCCGCCACAACAGGGCGGCGCGGCCTGGGCCCTGGCCGCGCGGCCCTGGTGTGTGGAGCCCTCGTGTGGCCCCCCGCGTTGCCCTTCCGCCTACTTAAAGCCTCCGTCGCGAAACCCCCAGTACCGAGAGTCACGATACGGAAAACCTTCCAGAGACGCCGCCGGCGCTAATCCCATCTCGGGGGATTCAGGAGATCGCCTCCGGCACCCTGCCGGAGAGGGGAATCATCTCCCGGAGGACTCTTCACCGCCATGGTCGCCACCGGAGTGATGAGTGAGTAGTTCACCCCTGGACTATGGGTCCATAGCAGTAGCTAGATGGTTGTCTTCTCCTCATGTGCTTCATTGTTGGATCTTGTGAGCTGCCTAACATGATCAAGATCATCTATCTGTAATGCTATATGTTGTGTTTGTCGGGATCCGATGGATAGAGAATACTATGTTATGTTGATTATCAATCTATTACCTATGTGTTGTTTATGATCTTGCATGCTCTCCGTTATTAGTAGAGGCTCGGCCAAGTTTTTGCTCTTAACTCCAAGAGGGAATATTTATGCTCGATAGTGGGTTCATGCCTCCATTAAATCCGGGACGAGTGACGTAAAGTTCTAAGGTTGTGGATGTGCTTGTTGCCACTAGGGATAAAACATTGATGCTATGTCCAAGGATGTAGTTATTGATTACATTACGCACCATACTTAATGCAATTGTCTCGTTGTTTACAACTTAATACTCGGAAGGGGTTCGGATGATAACCTCGAAGGTGGACTTTTTAGGCATAGATGCATGCTCGGATAGCGGTCTATGTACTTTGTCGTAATGCCCAATTAAATCTCACAATACTCATCATGTCATGTATGTGCATGGTTATGCCCTCTCTATTTGTCAATTGCCCGACCGTAATTTGTTCACCCAACATGCTATTTATCTTATGGGAGAGACACCTCTAGTGAACCGTGGACCCCGGTCCATTCTTTTACATTGAATACAATCTCATCGCAATACTTGTTCTACCGTTTTCTCGCAAACAATCATCATCCACACTATACATCTAATCCTTTGTTACAGCAAGCCGGTGAGATTGACAACCTCACTGTTTCGTTGGGGCAAAGTACTTTGGTTGTGTTGTGCAGGTTCCACGTTGGCGCCGGAATCCCCGGTGTTGCGCCGCACTACATCCCGCCGCCATCAACCTTCAACGTGCTTCTTGGCTCCTACTGGTTCGATAAACCTTGGTTTCTTACTGAGGGAAAACTTGCCGCTGTACGCATCACACCTTCCTCTTGGGGTTCCCAACGGACGCGTGCTGTACGCGTATCATCAGGTCAGAGGCCTTACCATTACCGTTAATCTGACGGGTGGGGCTGCACAGAGGGCAGTTCCTCTCTGGCCGTCTCGTGCTGACGGGTAGCCATCCATCAGTCGCTGACGCGTGGGCCGTTTTATTTCCTGATTGTATACGCGATGCTGCCAATGACAAATGGGGCCGCTCTATAGGGCTACCGCAGCCAATGACCAGTGGGGTCGTCTATTTTTCAGGAAAAGACATATATAACCGCTCTGTGGGGCTGCCGCAGCCAATGACTAGTGGGGTCATCTATTTTTCAGGAAAAGACATATATTGCCGCTCTGTGGGGCTGCCGCAGCCAATAACCAGTGGGGTCTTCTATTTATTTAGAGAAAATCATATATTCCCGCTCTGTGGGGCCTCCGCAGCCAATGACCGCTGGGGTCGTGTATTTATTTAGAGAATATCATATAGAGCTGCTCTGTGGGGCCGCCTCAGCCAATGGCAGGTGACTATTTTCGCAGCTTAATCTAAAGTGAATCTTATGCTAAACATGGTGCTTCCCGACGGTGACCTAGTAGTGGCGGCGAGCATAGCCGTTCTGACCATGCCGATATCAGCATCGTTTGGAGGCTGTGGTGCTCGAATCATGGTGGAAATTGCGATATAATTTTTTTAATGCATAATATATAGGAAAATAGCTAGATCTCTAAATCGATGCATATGAAACTACATATATATTCTTGGTCATAATCCCGTTATCTAAAGGGGATGGATGCATGGCTTCACGTCGTCGTCGCTTTCATCGTCAGTATCTTCGTCGTCCGAGTAGTAGTACTTCCTGCACATTGTTCCGTCGAACACCTTCACTGTGAGCACATCATCGCCTTCATATTTGAAGTGTACGAAGTAGCCGAAATCCACACCGTGCGCGATGGCGAAATTCTCCCAGCCCTTGTCGAGGTACATCCGGCCTTGACCGTCAAATAGGACCTCCACAGTCCAGAGACGAGGACCACGATCCACCTGCTCGCAGATATACCTTAGCCGGCTCCCGGCCGTCAAGATAGTCCGCAAACTTTTTTGGGAGTGCTCGCAAAGAGATCGAGCGCCGATCGTTTGAAATTAAAGGTTTTTTAGAACATGCCCATAATTAATCACATGCATCATATATGTGGGAACGCGTACGTACCTTCTTGACCAAAGGGTCTTCATAGACGACGATGAAGAATTCCTCTATGATCAATGGCATTGTTGACGGTGGTGGTGGCAATGATGATGATCCACCACCCCGGCCGCCCCTTCCCCTTCCCTTTCTGGTCCGCGTCCGAGACGTGGAAGCCATGGCAATCGATCAAGTGTATGTGAACGAAGAAGAGAGAGGCAGAACCTATTGACACAAGGGATGGCCGTTGTGGGTGTTTATAAGGGAGAGATGACCGTTGTAGGGGTTTACACAATAAATTAAGGAGGAGGTGACCGTTGTGGGGGTTTACACAATAAATTAAGGAGGGCATGACCGTTGTGGGGGTAGTCATCTAGGTTTTGTGTTTAGTCAAAAAATTTAAACTTTGACCACATATATAGGAAAAAGTAGTAGCATTTATGACACTAATTTAGTATCCCGAGATTCGTTTTGAAATGTAGTTTCAAATTATGCCAAAATCTCATCATATATGTTGCTACTTTTTTATTTACGGTTGGTCAAAACTTAAAATATTTGACTTAGTACAAAAGCTAAAAGTACACTTATTTGTGGACGGAGGGAGTATATCTCAACAAAAAAGTAATGCGGACTATCTTGACGGAAATGGAACTTCGTGATATAGTTTATCATTTTACCGTGAAAAGTAATGCCTAAAAGAAATGGTAATTCATGATAGTTTATCATTTTACCGTAATGGCTACAAGAAATCGGTGATTGTTCATCATTTTTTGCGTGAAAAGTAATGGCTACAAGAAATGGGTGATGGTGTATCATTTTTTGCGTGGAAACTAATGGCTACAACAAATTGGTGATGGTGTATCATTTTTTGCGTGAAAAGTAATGGCTACAACAAATGGGTGATGGTGTATCATTTTTAAGTGAAAAGTACAAATCGGTGATGGTTTATCATTTTTTGCGTGAAAAATAATGCCTAAAAGAGTTTATAATTTAGCTCGTGAAAAATAATGCAGAAAACCAAACTTTAGCGTACTAGGTAACCGCCCTTTAGCATACATAGAGGGTGGAAGCTAACCGCCGACAGAGAGAGAGAGGGTGGTGGCCCCAACCAGAGAGAGATAGGGGTTATCCTGCCCGTTAAATCATACGATCAACGGTCGGCGGGCACGATCCGCGTGACATGGGCTAGACCAATAAGGGCAATGTTGGGCGTCTGTGAGAATTTGTGAAGGAAGAGGGCAAAACTGAGTAGTATCAAGAAACCAAGGGCAAGTGAGTAGTAAACAGACTAAGGGATTCAAATATGAGATTTAAAAAATGAAAAATGCGTGTTTTGTACAATGAAACCCATCTTGGCCTACCTTAAACTATTTGCAATACAAATATACATGAGTGTGAAAATTATGGTCTCATTCAGACAAAGTATGTTTTGGGGAAAGCTGTTTTGGGTAAGGCTTATTGTGGAAAACCATGCACCTTCATAACTACTAGGTGATTTGAGAAGTGGCAATTTATGGTAAAACTTGATTTATCTATGATTTATCTATGATTTGAGAAGTGACAATTTGTGGTAAAGACTCCATGAGTAAGTGCCACTCTTTTTCGGAATTTTTTGCACATTAAATAACTCATTTAACTGGTTAATCCGATTTGTTGACTCTCTGTTGACCAGCCACTTGAGGGTAAAACTGAGTATATTGCACTAGCCGAGTATTAGCACTCAAGGGGAAAACTGAGCACACAAAAAATGCTAGTATATGACTCGAGGGTATACCTGAGTATATCTAAATTTCCAGGGTTAGACCCGAGGACGCGTGTTGCGGTGCAGAAGTGGAAGACGTGTCATTGTTGACGCGTGTCGCGGTGCAAACGTGCACTAGTGGACGCGTAGGACACGTGTCGCATTTAGGACGCGTAAGCCCCTCTCTCCCTCCCTCTGCACACAGTACGTCTCATTCTCGCTCACGCACGAAACCACGCCTCTCATGTCCCATCAACTTCTCCAAATCGAAGGAAAACCCCAACCGCCGTACGAGCCGTGCTGGCGATGGAGAAGAAGAATGCGCCGGTGGCCATCGCCCCCGAGCCCGTCGCCTCCGAGGCCGTCGCCGCCGAGCCCATCGCCGCCGAGCCCGTCGCCTCCGAGCCCGTCGCCGCCGAGCCCGTCGCCTCCGAGCCCGTCGCCGCCGAGCCCGTCGCCGCCGAGCCCGTCGCCTCTGAGGGCGGCGCATCCAAGCGCGACGCCTCCGTGAGCTGGGCCTCTCTCATGGGTGACGAACCACTTCACAAGATCGGCGAATGCTTACTGGCGAATGAGGAGTACGTGGACGCCTACTCTGCTATGAGGCAAGTCTGTAGAAATTGGCGCTCGGGTTTACCCGAGCCCGACGTGCACCTCGCACGAATGGATCATGGTAAACCACGCCCTTCCACGCGCCGCTGAGTTCACCTTCCTCCAACTCGGCACATCCCGCTACGTCACCATAGATCTATCGGAAGTTCGTGCAAGGTTCAAATTCCTCCAAATTCCTCCATATCTATAGGGTTAATCTATTCTTATTTTCAATCTTAGTGCTGAATGTTATCTTCATCAATATATTTTAGATACTACTTCGTCGGCTTTTGCCGTGGCATCATCGTGCTTGCCCAGAAGAACCCGCCGCACAAGATACGGCTTCTGAACCCACTCACAAAGGCATCGAACACTATGTTTGAGGCGCAGATGCCATCTTTTTTTCTGGATTCAGCCGCTGTAATCAAATCCCCGACTATGGTCTTCGTTTGCTCACATTACCCGAACGAAACTAGTTGGGTCGATGAGAGCACTCCAACTAAGCATATATATGAAGATTGGGGAGATGGAAGTTTTTCGATCGAGAACCATGGTTTGCGTTGCATTACCCCGTTCAATGGTGAACTGTATGTAATAGCTGTGGACAATTTTGAGTCCGGAAGAATAGTGTGCACCAATGTACAGTTGCAGCAGCGCGCGAGCACTGTCAAGATGGAGACACTAATTTCATTTCCACAACTTGGAAATGACAAGTTCTCTCTTGTGAAGTCGGATGGTGATCTGCTGCTTGTGTTGTTGGACAACATGCTTTTGGAGGACCAACCATTGGTGTACCGTGTGGACACTCAGAGCCGCTCTCTCCATTCGGTCAGTAACATTGGCAGTCATGTCTTCTTCGTGCATTATATCCGGTGTATCTCCATCGACACCAGAGTGCACCCGACACTTCGACCTGGCTGCATCTACTACGCCGATTTGGGTTATATCAGAGAGTACATTCATGATACAAAGGCCTGGGATGAGTGGCCACGATATGTGGATAGAATGGGAAACGACGGTCTGAGATATGAACACGAGCCATACCGTCCGTAGGATGTATTGGCCGCACACTGCAGACGGAAGGAGTTCAATGAATATTTCCTTGGGATAATGCACGAATGGGGCGACGAAGAAATATATGAGCAATGAGGAATCTTCTTGTTGGCCATACATTGCGTGCTTCTTGTATTTTTTTCAGCTTAGTTTGTCATGAATATTAACAACGTTATTGGCTGCTTTTGGCTGATGTATGCAGTTTATGTATTATACTTAGTTTTCTGATTATGCTGATGTGAATTTATCATATACTAGCTTCTAGATTTGCTGCCATATTGGGCAAAAAACGAGGGCCAAAAGGCAGAAATAGAAGCTTCTCTAGATTTGATACTAATTTGGTGAAAAAGACAGAGAGAGAAAGAGGGGAAAAGGTGCTCTAAAAAATGCCAATTTGGGCCGAGAGAGACAAAACCCAGCTCCTGCTCACGTGCAACCAAACGCTATCTCGTCCTGTCCCACGCGGTCCCTTTCTACCAGCCCCACGCGACGCGGGCCCACATGACGCGGCCCCACACGTCAGCACGGAACGGTCAACTAAACGGGAATCCTGCTGTCTGAGCTGCTTCTTCGGGTTTCAAACAAGGACTTGGGGAAAACTGAGGAAAAACTAAGGAGCTGGGGAAAACTGAGCACAACTAAGGAACCGAGGGCACGAAAATAGAAATCCCTATATTCTATTATCTTGTAATAAGGTCTTAGATATCACATATATCTCACACGATTGCTTATTTCTGAAAACAAACTTTTCAGCTCCTTACTTTTCAAACAGATTTGAACATCAAGTTTTACGGAGACAAGATAATTTTAGATACTAATTGAAACCATTTCTTTTTGAATCAGCAATTTGAGGATTACCAAAAGTTTGCTATAGGACTTAATCATTTCTTGATTCTTTAACAATACGGTACCAGTCCGTAAAGTTACTTGTTTCAACAGTATATCTATCTCAATTACAAGCTTAGCGTAAAGTAGAAAATGGATGCCAATTCTACAAAATTTAATTCAAATACGATTTAGACTTTGTTCAGGATAAATTTGAGAGTACTACTAATTCTTAAATTAACTATGTGAACTCCCACTTAAAACAATATCCCTCGCATTGTCTTAGTGATTACACAAACCAAATCCACTACACCAAGTCCGATCATCACGTGAGATGAAGTAGTTCCAATGGCGAACATCAACATGTTCATCATATCATCTATATGATTCATGCTTAACCTTTCGGTCTTCCATGTTCCGAGGCCATGTCTGTACATGCTAGGCTCGTCAAGTCAAACCCTAGTTTCCGCATGTGCAAATCTGGCTTGCACCCGTTGTATGCACACGTTGAATCTATCACACCCGATCATCACGTGATGCTTCGAAACAATGAGTCTTAGCAATGGTGCTAACTAAGGACGAACACTTTATTATCTTGATTTTTAGTGAGAGGGATCATCTTATAATGCTACCGTCGCGATCTAAGCAATATAAGATGCATAAAAAGGATTAACATCACATGCAATTCATAATGTGATATGATATGGCCCTTTTATCTCGCGCCTTTGATCTTCATCTCCAAAGCACGGGCATGATCTCCATCATCGTTGGGCATGATCTCCATCATCATCAGCGTAGCGTCAAGGTCCATGGCGCCGTCATCATGGTTGTTCACCACATGTAGCAACTATTACATCTACTTTGAAATAATACTACAACATGAAATATAAAGACAACCATAAGGCTCCTGCCGGTTGCCACAATACAATAATGATCATATCATACATATTCATCATGGCCATATCACATCACCAAACCCTGCAAAAACAAGTTAGACACCTCTAATTTGGTTTGCATATTTTACGTGGTTTAGGGTTTTCGAGTAAGATCCAATCTACCTACGGACATGAACCACAACGCTGATACTAGTGTTGTCAATTGAAATAGTAAATTAAATCATAACTATGGTGAGAGAGACAGACACCCGCAAAGCCACTTATGCAATACAAGTTGCATGTCGAGCGTGGAGCAAGTCTCATGAACGCGGTCATGTAAAGTTAGCACGGGCCGCTTCATCCCACCATACCACAAGATGCAAAGTACATATAACAAGAGACAACAAAAGCATCAACGCCCACAAAACCATTGTGTTCTACTCGTGCAACCAATCTATGCATAGACACGGCTCTGATACCACTGTAGGGATTGGTAGCATAGAAAACAAAAAAATTCCTACCGCAAGAACGAATAACAAGCCAAGATCTAATCTAGTAGATGGTAGCAACGAGATGTATGTGAGACTAACCCTCGAAGATTCCAAAGCCTACGAGATTAGATCTCGTGGTTGATGTAGTCGCTCACTTGCCGCTTTCAAAAGCGCGTAGAAGATCTTGACGGTGCCACAGTCGGGCAGCACCTCCGTACTCGGTCACACGTTCGGTGTTGATGACGACGTCCTTCTCCCCGTTCCAGCGGGCAGCGGATGTAGTAGATCCTCCTCGGAATCCCGCCAGCACGATGGCGTGGTGACGGTGGTGGTGGAGATCTCCGGCAGGGCTTCGCCGTAAGCGCTGCGGGAGAAGAAGGAGGAGGGAGTAGCTAGGGTTTGGGAGAGTGGAGGGGCTTGGGGCGCCGGCTTGGGTGCCCCTTGGTGGTGCGGCCAAGGTGTGTCCAGCCCTCTCCCTCTCCCTCTCTTTATATAGGTGGAACCCCCAAGGGTTTGCCCAAAATCCGAATAAGAGTCCAACTCCAAACCTTCCATATGGGTGAAACCTAGGGGAAGTGGGACTCCTCCCTTTCGTTCCCCTATGGCCGGCCATGGAGGTCGAGTCCACCATGGACTCCACCTCCCCCTTTGGCTGGCCGGCTAGGGTTGGTGGAGTCCATTCGGGACTCCACCTTCCATGGTGATTTCTTCCGGAAGGTTCTAGAACATTCTAGCACCTTCCATAAATGCACCGGATCATTTCCAAACTTTGAAAGTGACTTCCTATATATGAATCTTATTCTCCGGACCATTCCGGAACTCCTCGTGATGTCCTGGATCCCATCCGAGACTCCGAACAACATTTGAACTCCATTCCATATTCTATATCTACTTATAACGACATCAAACCTTAAGTGTGTCACCCTACGGTTCGAGAACTATGCGGACATGATCGAGACTCCTCTCCGATCAATAACTAATAGCGGGACCTCGAAATCCATAATAGCTCCCACATATTCAACGATGACTTCGCGATCGAAAGAACCATTCACATACGATACCGATTCTCTTTGTCACGCGATACTTTACTTGTCCGAGGTTCGATCATCGGTATCTCCATACCTAGTTCAACCTCGTTACCAACAAGTACTCTTTACTCGTACTGTGGTATGTCATCTCTTGTGACCTAGTCACATGCTTGCAAGCTAATTAGACGACATTCCACCGAGAGGGCCCCGAGTATATCTATCCGTCATCGGGATGGACAAATCCCACTCTTGATCCATATGCCTCAACTCACACTTTCTGAATACTTAATCCCATCTTTATAACCACCCATTTACTCAATGACGTTTGATGTAATCAAAGCATCCTTCCGGTGTAAGTGATTTACATGATCTCATGGTCGAAGGACTAGGTAACTATGTATCGAAAGCTTATAGCAAGTTGAACTTAATGACTTGATCTCATGCTATGCTTACTATGGGTGTGTCCATCACATCATTCACCTAATGATATGATCTTGTTATCAATACCATCCAATGTCCATGATCAGGAAACCATGATCATCTATTAATCAACAAGCTAGTTAAATGAGAGGCTTACTAGGGACTCTGGTTGTTTACACAACACACATGTATTAATGTTTCTGGTTAATACAATTATAGCATGGGGTGTAAACATTTATCATGAACACTAAGATATAACAATAACTATTTTATTATTGCCTCTCGGGCATATCTCCAACACCACCTTCATTGATATGTTCACCACTTTGACATGAAGCTCACACATGCAGGTCTATGTGATCTCATCCACGGGGTAGCGAGGAGCCAACATCACTGCATCACCATCGGTTGGGAGCTCCGCGGAAGCCACGCTGCTTTTCCACTGAGATAGTGGCTGGCCGGTAGCATCGATACCAGGATCTTCGTTGTGCCGCTGAGATGAGCCAGACCGATGTTGGCTAATTAGGTCAAGTTGCTCCTAATGCCCCCTTAATTCTTCTTCTATGTGATGCATCTGGTCTGTGTCCCTTGAATTTCTCATGTCATGGATTCTATCAGGATATCTCTTCTTGTCGTCGGCAAACCTGAACTTCCAGGGAAGGGAGCCTGGTGTGCCTCATGTTCGTCCTGAGTGTTCAAGATTCCCAAGAGCGCATGTCAGCTCATCGTTCTATTTATCGGGAAGGAACTTCCCCTCCCACACCTCTTGATGTCCACTTTTAAGGCCTTCGTAAGGTTTTGCAAGATATTATTTTGTATAAATACACACCCCTATTTCTGGGTGCAATTTTCCACCAACCCCGTAGAACCAAGACTTTGCCCGGTCGGTCCAGTCCAACGTCTCTGGATTGATCACTTTCCCAATCAGGCCATTCTCAGCTTTCTCCCACTTAGGTATGCTTGGATTGTAGCCACCTGTCCCCATAACATGGTGATATATCTTTTTCTTAGTATTTTCCTTGTTTATTTCCGAATTTTTGAGAGCTTCATCAGATTTCTTGTACACCACAAATTCATCCCAGTGATCTTTCAGCTTCTCATTCGCTCCAGTGAACTCCGGAGTCTTGTTTTTCAAGATATAGTCCTTATGCAATCTTTTCTTGTGGTTCTTGAATTATGTGGTCATCTACTTAAGAGTTCAGGCCTTGATTTTTTTCTCTATAACTCTATTATCTATATTCACCTCTTCCGGTAGGGTGAAAATTTTCATTATCGTATTCCAAAGCATATTTTTCGATCTATCGTCGACATAAGTAACTCCATTCACCTTTGGCTTATTCATTCGCGAATGGTGATCGGGATATTGTCCCAAACAATAACTCTGCATTGACTTACAAATAATTGTGCGGTCTTCTTGGGAGCAGTCGGTTCGCCATCTCCGGAAACTTCTTCGATGTTGAACCTACAATTCTCTCCCAACTTTTTGGTTGGGCCTCGTTTCTTTACAGAATATTGGCTCGATCCGGAGGGCTAAAAGAAGAAAGAATTAATCGTCAATATATATATATATATAAATTAGTTAATGCACCTAGTGAGCAGCGGCTTAATTTATATACCTCGCCGGACTTTATAACTAAGGTTCCGGAGCCGTCATCTTCTCCCTCCATTCCCTCACCAGATTCGCCTCTTCGCTTGTCAACACCCGGAATTTTAAGTCCAGATGCATGTCACGCCATACATCGCAATCCCAGGAAGATTCTTGCTACGAGACATAACAGTCGATATCATAAGTCATCATTCATTACAAACCATAGCCGTCTTACAAATTCAGATCACATGATCCATATTACACAAATAGTTGATCTAATGATCAACGAACACAATTCATAGCGGAAGCGTAATAAAAGGGACTATCTAGTCCACAGGCCAACGCTTGATGTCAGAAGATTCCTAGTTGTCGTAGGCGTCCTGCTGGTCGTCACCTTGGTAGTTCTGCTCCTCTTCATAGTCTGGCCATTTGAATAGCCAGGGACACAGCCGTGAGTACTTTAAGTACTCGCAAACTAATACTAGTGTAAGTACGATTAATTCCAGCAGTGGGTGCTAAGCTCTAGTTTTCTTTGCATAAAGCCAATTTTAGTTCACAAGTATTTGATAAAAGACTCTTCATATGCTAACTAACTCAAGTGGGAACATTAGTGTCATTCCCACAACTCAGTTGTGATTCAAGTCAAGTCACCAATTCAGTTCATCAACTCTTTTCAAGAAAAACAATTGACAACTGGTACAGTATGGCCTTTCCAACCGTTTGTAACCGTAGACACGGCTATTCGAATAGATTTACACTCTGCAGAGGTTGCACACTTGTGCCACAACATTTGATTACATCCGTCAGGGATAACCCTGAATCATCGTAACACAGTACGCGGATCATCAACCATAACCTTTACCCTAGTATAGGTACCTCTCCCCATGAGCTTGGCCTCCCAGTGAAGACAAACCGTCAGCCTGGGAACTGCACAGGGCTTGGGCCGTACATTCACCTCAATTCACATCATTTCTCTTTCAAACGGAGGCAGCCTCGGCATAACCCCTATGATGCTTGTTCAGAGGGAACCCATACTAAGATGCATAAACTTCCAGTTAAGCCCTACCCATAATCAGGTATTGTGGGGGTACTCAAATATTGGAAAGGTATCGCATTCAAACCAAGCATCAGTTTTATCAAAGTGCACCATATCATTCACAAGTCACAATCACCTTAAAAATCTTTCAATAGAATGACTTCATCATTCCAAGGTTTTCAAAGTCATTTCACTTCACCAGTTCCCATCTAGAGTAGTCAATTTTATTTGTTAGCACTAGCAACTAATCATGAGGGGTGCTACTTACTCATAAGCTCCTTAGGCTAAGTTTGATACTCTTGCTCTACTCTATACTTAGACCAAAGTTAACTATAAAAGTAAGCTTTAAATAAACAAAGTAAAAAACTTGCAATGTAAAAACTTGGGATGGGATCATTAAACACAAGGTAAAGTGGAGTGGTGCCTTGCTCATGAGAGATTTGCACTTGCAAGAATATTAGCTTGCCTTGGTTGGTGTACTGGTCAAAGTGGTCTTCCTCCTCTTGATGGTAGACCTCCTCCTCCTAGTACTCTTCTGTGCTAGCGTCTAAAAACGGATACGAGGTAACAATCACCAAACAAGCTGAGGAGCTATTCTAAGCACACTCAAGGTTCACACAAACTAATATATCATTCCACACTTACAAAAATGTTGGGTGACTTTGTTTTCTTCTTAAGGGAAGAATAATTTCCTCTCATTGAATCTTGTTAAGATTTAATCTCCTCAAATGCATAATACATGAACCATTGTTGACCAAGATCAACCATTCATAATCATCATTTGGGAAAATAAGTTAAATGAGGTAAAGTACCTCATACAATTTAACACTACCAACATTATGATTTAATATCACCAACTAACCCAATATGAGATTATGTAAACCATGGTCACTACCTCATATAAAGTCACTTGGGACAAGATTTAAATGAGGGCAAACACCTCATATGATTTACATATTAGTTTTGGACAATATCAACTAACTAAAATAGCTATAGAGTCCTTTCTTTAAACTAGGCCATGTTCACACAAAGTAACCATGCCATACTTTTACAGAAACAAATAGTGTAGGTGAAATG
>NC_061513.1:33781887-33821280 GCF_022539505.1 Lolium rigidum | reverse complement strand
AAGTTATTGTTGCTACAATCTTGTTGTGTTTAATGCTTGTCACTAGTGCACGAGTGGCATGATCTTAGATTTAAGCTCTATAATTATTGCTTAGATTGTATCTACAAGTTGTTTGCACATGTCTATATCCGGAACCCGAGGCCCCAGAGTGACAGCAACTGGGATAACTAGAGGGGATGGCTTAGATATGAGGATCACATGTTTTCACCAAGTGTTAATGCTTTGCTCCGGTGCTCTATTAAAAGGAGTACCTTAATTACCAATAGATTCCCTTGAGGCCCGGCTGCCACCGGCTGGTAGGACAAAAGATGTTATGCAAGTTTCTCATTGCGAGCACGTATGACTATATATGGAAAACATGCCTACATGATTAATAAACTTGATGTTCTGTCTTAATGCTATTTCAATCCTATCAATTGCCCAACTGTAATTTGTTCACCCAACACTTGTTATTGGAGAGTTACCATTAGTGTAGATAGCTGGGAACCCCAGTCCATCTTTCATCATCAAATACTCACTCGGTCCTATATGCCATTAGAAGTAGTATCAACTATTTTCTGGTGCCATTGCCTTCACGTGTTCTTTGCTCGCTGCTGTGTTACTGTTACTATTGCTCTCATATTCCTGCTGCTTTCACATCACCCATGTTACTAGTGCTTTTCCAGGTGCAGCTGAATTGACAACTCAGTTGTTAAGGCTTATAAGTATTCTTTGTCTCCCCTTGTGTCGAATCAATAAATTTTGGTTTTACTTCCTTCGAAGACTGTTGCGATCCCCTATACTTGTGGGTTATCACGCATGACGGCCTATCGGAGGAACAATATGAAGGAGGAAGCGGCGTCGGGCCTATAAAAGGAGCATCGCTAATCGCAAGTAGCTCAACAAACCAACCAAGAAGTGTATACACCCATGGCCGGAGGAAAGGGTTGGGAAATCTCCCGTGGCGGAGCTACTCGAAGATGTCGTTGGTGCGAACCCTACGACATCTTCGAGGAGCTCGCCCCGGGAAAATTTACTTGCAAGCCCGTGAATTCCTCCATCTCCATTCTTGGTCTATTCCTATCATCAGCCTCTTCCCTCTCCTGCAAACTCCTTCTATGGTAGGTCACTTTGTTTAAATCAATCTCACTTTTGTTCAAATCAATGTCTCCAAGCATGCTTATCTTGTGTTAATACATTACACAAAGTAACATTATTGCATCAAATGAAATGGGACATTGATTGCCATGTTGAGATACACATGTGTGCCAAAACATTGGCTCATTTAATATACATATAGTCACTTGTTTCCTAAAATGCCTTGAAGGACATGAACCTTCTTCGCGTATGTCCCTTGCTTATGATCGCACCGGCCACAACCATGGAGCATCCTCGTCATTTAACCGGATGCTTGGGTCAGTGTTCACTGTGATGGTGTTGCGGTCAGAAACCCACCGGCGAGCAACGACGGGCAACACAGTAGAGCCGGGAGGCTCCCAGAACTGCGGCTGGCCCTGGTCCCTCAAGCGACGGCCCGCAAAGCCTCGGCACGCACGTCCGATGCTGGTGCAGGAGCGTGCCACCTGACCTATACCTGGTCGGGAAGGTGATGGATTTGCTTCGCTTAGTTTCCCGCATGGCATACACGTAAACATTAAATACGAGCCTCGATCGGCTCTCAGGTTGTCCTGTGAATCGGCTCAAGGAGCCGATCCACCCATGATTCGTATGAGGTCTACGATCACATGGTGGTCCTGCTTGATCAATATAAAGCTAAAACGACCCACGACGATTTAGGGTTTTCACCACATAATCGGAACATCCTACGCGTGATTGAGCCTGGCAGCCACGCACGGTGATAAAAAACCAACCCTAGACAAGGCCTAAAAACCAACATGAAGTTGATCCCCGGAACATCTTATCTAGGGCCGACCAAACTACACCCTACGTGCTCTTTGGATCCTTCAACCCGTTTGCAAGGCCTAACTATGCAGATATTAAACTAATCCTTGAAGAACAAGGAGCAATCATAACAGATCGGATCTACTAAACAATGATCAAGCGAGGTGCCGCCCTTACGCCTAAGATAGGTGTAAGGGCGGCTAGACGTCTAGGGGTTGCATGGACAAAAGCATGTGACACGATGAAACAATGCTAACCCTAACACATCTATGATAACTACGTTGCTCGCCATCAACAAGGCTTCAGCACGAGCAACGCATGAACAACGAATAAACGTATCTCGCCTAGATCGCAAGATGCGATCTAGGCGACATGATGCTTACTCGGAAGAAACCCTCGAAACAAGGAGTTGGCGATGCGCCTAGATTGGTTTGTGATGAACGTGATTGTTGTCTTTCTCAATAACCCTAGATACATATTTATAGTACGTAGACTTTCTAACGTGGGAATAATCCCAACCGTGCACGAGCCAAATTCTATCTAACCGACACGTATCCTACTATATTTACAGATACACGGGCAAACTAGCCCAAACTTTGTATACAAGGCCGATTCATGTATATCTTCCGTGTATATTCTTCAAGCCCATCTTAATCGCGGCCCACCTCTCGATCCGGTCAAATTCCGGTGATAACACATGCCCCCTGGTTTTGGAAATGTTAATTCCAAAATCACTCGCCTTTTCTTCGTCGGGTCATGTCGTGGCAGAGCAGAACCGTCGCAGTATCCTTCATCATGATGCCTTGCCTTCTCAACTTCTCCGCGTGACCTGGCAAATTTTTTTTTTCTTTGGGCACCACTTCCTCGGAAACTGCTGTGGCATTGAATCTCCACTATATCCCCTTTTATTTAACCGCATCGAGCAGTTTTCTTCTTCATCCCCTCCTCATCCTCTGTTCCTCTGTAGTACTCGAAAACCCTTCTTCCACCATGGACTCCTCCTCCTCTTCCTCCTCCGGTCTTTCCTTCCGGTCTTCCTCCTCCCGCGAGCCGACGCCGGAGGACATACGCGCCCGGAGCGATGGGACGAGGCGGACCGGGACTTCTTCGTCCGGTCGGAGGATGATGAATCCACGACCGATGGGGAAGACAACCTCCATTTCCTCATTGATGGGGATTCGGAGGAGGAGGGCGACGATGATGCTCTCTGGGGCGAAGACATCTCCTCTGATGAGGAGGATGAGGAAGCGGAGGAGGACACCTCCTCCGACGAGTACCCGCCGATGAAGCGCTTCCGCGCCGGGTCGGATGATGATGACGACGACGATGACGAGGAGGAGTACGGGATCCCTGCCGAAGGCTACGGCAGCAGCGACGAGGAGCCCGCCGGCAGCAGCGCCGACAGCAGCCACGACAGCACCGACGAGGGCAGCAACGGCCCTTAGACTAGGACTAGTAGCATAGGACTAGTAGTAGTAGTGCATTAGGCATCGGATGATCCTTTTGAGAGCCATCGGCTCTTTCTTGTAAAGTCGTTCCTTTGAATCAATAAAAACTGTTCTTCCAATTTGACTCTCCATTTATCCAATTTCAAGTCTTCCATTTGCCGCACCAAGAACCAATAGCAACGTATCGGACTTTTCCCCTCAAACGCCCATGAGGCCAGACTCAAACACCAATTTAGACAGTCATCCAAGCACTCCTCAAATTCAGACTGTAATTTGATATCTGACCATAATACTTTGCAACTCTAAAGTCGATGGCTGTTCATCGGCTGTTTTGTTCTTGAGTCGATGACAGTGCATCGGCTAAGTATTTTTTGCTGGCCGATTTAAAAATCGGCCCCCGTATCTCATCTGCTCAAGCTGATGTAAAAAAATTTATCGGCCGATTTAAAATCGGCCCCGGTATCTCACTTGCCCATCATCCCACATGCTTGGGAAATACTTCTTGAGATGCCGGCCATTGACGGCCACTTGGGAATTTTACACCATCTAATTGCTCGAGCATGTATGCATTGCCTTTTAAGACCTGGTCAACCCTGTACGGTCCGTGCCAATTTGGAGACCATTTGCCATATGCCTTGTCCTTAGTTCCCAACGGCAGTACAGCTTCCCACACCAGATCACCAACCTGGAACTCCTTTGGCTTCACCTTCTTATTATATGCACGGGCTACCTTGGCCTTGTTCTCCTTAATTTTCTCAAGTGACCAAAGACGCGAGTTACGTCAGATCCTCAACGCTATCACTCATCAGGGCTGCATACTCTTCAGTTGTCAAGTCATTCTGAAACGTGACATGTCTCGACCCAGCCGTGATCTCCCAAGGTAACACGGCTTCTTGTCCATAGACTAGATGGTACGGCGAGGTCTTTACTGCTCCATGACATGACATGCGATAAGCCCACAAAGCTTCCGATAATACCTCATGCCAACGCCTAGGGTACTCGTCGATTTTCCTCTTAATCAGCTTGATAAGGCTTTTGTTGGACGCTTCGGCCTGCCCATTCGCTCGAGCGTAGTATGGAGATGATCGGATCAGCTTAATTCCCATGTCATCGCAGAACTTTCTGAATTCTTTAGAAATAAAGACCGAACCTCCATCGGTCGTGATGGTCTGGGGAATTCCGAACCTATGAATGACATGCTCTTTCACGAAGTTGATAACATCCTCTCGATTTCTACCGACTTCATAGGGACGGCTTCCACCCATTTAGTAAAATAATCTGTAATGGCCAAGATCCATTCGTGGCCTTTGCTTGATGCGGGATGGATTTTGCCGATCATGTCCATGCCCCATCCTCGAAATGGCCAAGGCTTGATGATGGGGTTCATTGCCGATGCGGGTACCATCTGAATGCTCCCAAACCTCTGACATGCTTGACATCCTTTGTAGTAACTGAAACAGTCCTCAAGCATGGTGGGCCAATAAAACCCTGATCGCCTGATCAACCACTTCATCTTATGAGCCGATTGATGAGTTCCACAGGCCCCTTCATGTACCTCGTGTAAGAGCCGATTTGCCTCGGCTGTTCCCAAACATTTGAGAAGTAACCCTTCCAAGGTCCTGTAGAACATGTCATCTCCGATAAGGACATACTTCATAGCCTTGTACCTTATCCGTTTAGGTGCTCCCCGAGCCGGATCTTTCAAGTAATTGAAGATATCGGCTCTCCAATCGTCCGGCTCTATGAAATGTATCCGGACATCGGCTCCTTCCACCGTCTCCTTATAGCCTCGATGCCATCCGTGCGAGATTGTTCGCCTCCGTATTCTCGCGACCTCGGGACCCGAGTTGAAGTTTATGTACCTAAGCCGTGTCATCAGCTCGCGGCAATGCATCCATAACGGGAACGGTGACTCGCTCTCGCACTTGTATTCTTCCGTGAGCTGGGAGATCACCAACTTCGAGTCTCCAAAGAGTTCCACCGTTCTCGCCGGCTTCAATCAGCAACTCCATCCCCTTACATACTGCTTCATACTCAGCAACATTATTGGTGCAAGGGGTAGATAGCCTGATGGAGAAGGTGTAGGTTGCCCCTCGGGGCGACACGAGTAGGATGCCTATGCCGCAGCCACCGTCGCAAACCAATCCATCGAAGAACATGGCCCATGCACGTATAGATAGTGTGGCTATATTAGTGTTGATCCGTTCAGCGATTAGATCGGCTAAGGCCTGTCCTTTGACTGCTTTCGCAGGTTGATATCGGAGATCCAATTCTGATAACACAAACATCCATTTACCGAGTCGGCCTTTCAACACGGGAGCCGACAGCGTGTGCTTGATGACGTCTGATTTGCAGATGATGATGATTTCTGCCGTCAGAAAGATGTGGCGAAGCTTGGTGCAGGTAAAAAATAGGCGAGAGGCACAACTTCTCGATCTCCGGGTACCTCGTCTCGCATCCAACATCCTTCTCGCTGAGGTAGAAAGCAACTCTTTCCATGCCGTCATAGATCCGCACTACCACCGAGGCGATAGAAGTATCGGCTACGACGAGTAAATATAAAATGGCCTGTCTTGCCGTGGCGGAACCAACACGGGCGGCTTCGTTAGATATTCTTTAATCTCATCAAACGCTCGCTGTTGCTCTGCCCCCCAGTGAAACTCCTGATCAGGTTTGATTTTTACCAGTCCCATAAATGGCTCAATTCGTCCTGACAGATTAGAGATGAACCTTCTGACGAAATTGATTTTGCCGATGAGACTTTGGAGTTCCTTCTTGGTCGTCGGTGGCTTCATCGTTCGCACTCGCCTTCTTGACTTTTCAGGCCGATCTCAATTCCACGTTCATGAACTAGGAAGCCCAGGAATTGACCGGCCGTCACACCAAAAGCACACTTCTTTGGATTCATTACGAGTCCGAACTTTCTAGTTCGGTCCGGGATGCGTCGCAAATCCTCCAGGTGTCCTTCCACTGAGACAGATTTGACCACCACGTCGTCGATGTATATCTCCACCAACTTGCCGATCAGATCATGAAAGATATAATTCATGGCTCGTTGATATGTTGCACCGGCATTCTTCAACCCAAACATCATGACTACATACTCGAACAAGCCCACCGCACCTGGTACTCTGAAGGCTGTCTTGTGTATATCTTCTGGAGCCATAAAAATCTGGTTGTAGCCGGCATTGCCATCCATGAAGCTTAAAACCTTATGGCCAGCCGCTGCATTGATCAACGTTTCAGCTACCGGCATAGGGTACTCATCCTTTGGAGTGGCTCTATTGAGATCGCGAAAATCTATGGCGACGCGCCATCGGCCGTCTTTCTTCTCCACGAGCACGATATTAGATATCCACTCAGCGATACCCGCATGGCTCCGATGAACCCGGCGCACAACATCTTCTCAATCTCCTTCTTGACTTCTTCTAGAATTTCGGCCTTCATCTGCCGTACTCGTTGCTGGAACGGCCGAAATCCTTTCTTGAGAGGTAGCCGATGCTCAACAATGCTCCTGTCTAACCCGGGCATCTCTGTATAATCCCAGGCAAAACAATGCGGGTATTCTTTTAACAAAGCTATCATCAGGCTCCTCAGATGTGGATCTAACTTTTTGCTGATGAATGTTGGTCGTGGCTTATCCCCAGGACCAATGTCGACTTCTTCTAGCTCATCAGCCGATGTAAACCCATACCCTAGCTTTCCGTCACCTGTGAGATCGGCACTGAATACAGGGAAAACGTATGGTAATGATAATATGGGCCGATTGCTGGAATCGGCCTCCATTTTGATTGTAACCAGGATTTTTGGGAAGTGCCGGAGCCGATCGCGTGGAACGGCTTCCTCTTTGTCCTTGTTATGAGAGCGGCTGCCCTCGTCTTTGTCCTTGTTATGAGAGCGGCTGCCCTCGTCTCTGTCCTTACCAGAGTGGTGCCCAGGTCCTACCATGTTGATGCTGAATGAGAAACCTGGCTGGCACCTCCCAGGGTAAGTGCACTCCATCATGTTAACGGCGGGGAAAGGGTGTGTGTCGACTTTCATGGCGTACTGGCTGAAAATTAGACGCCATTGCTCTATCGCCATTTGGACCTGCTGACGCCACACCCTGCAGTCGTTGGTGGTATGGGTGAACGTGTTATGCCACTTGCAGTATGGCTTTCCGTTCAGCTCCTGTGCCGTGGGGATTTTGTGGCCTTCGGGTAACTTTAGCTGC
This sequence comes from Lolium rigidum, assembly GCF_022539505.1. Classification (NCBI taxonomy): domain Eukaryota; kingdom Viridiplantae; phylum Streptophyta; class Magnoliopsida; order Poales; family Poaceae; genus Lolium; species Lolium rigidum. The sequence continues at coordinate 33,813,738 of NC_061513.1, read as the reverse complement.
TTCTCCTTAAATAAGAGGTCGAAAATTTGCTCAGCTTTGGTCACGTCGAAGTCAAACCCTCTTGGAGGACCTTGTGGCTTAACCCACTTGCAGGACACGGGGCTTGCCCCGAGTCCATTCAGCCACTTGCTACCTCTTGATCTCCCGCGAGCCTTCATCTTCATCTGCCTCAACCAGGACTACCGCACGCTTGAACTTATCCTGGTACAACTCTGGGTGGCGCTGTTCATATAATGACAGCTTCTGGACCATATGCGCCAGTGAAGGATAGTCTGCTTGGGAAGCCATATCCTTGATCGGTGATGCGAGACCCACCACCGCCAACTCGACTGCTTCTTTTTCAGTCAAACGAGCCGAATAGCATCGGTTCCTAACGGTCCTGAAGCGCTGGATGTATTCGATCATCGTTTCTCCGCGCTTCTGTCGTACTTGTGCTAGATCGGCAATGCCAGCCTCGGAAGCCTCTGAGTGATACTGCATGTGGAATTGTTCTTCCAACTGCTTCCAAGTCCGGATTGAGTCTGGTGGCAGCGAAGTGTACCACCCGAAAGCCGATCCTGTGAGGGACTGTGCGAAGAACCTCACACGTAGTTCATCTGATGATGAGATCGTGCCCAGCTGCTCCAAATATCGGCTCACATGCTCGATTGAACTGGAGCCATCTGACCCACTAAACTTGGAGAATTCAGGGAGCCGATATTTGGGTGGTAGTGGGATCAAATCGTACTCGTTGGGGTACGGCTTGGAAGAGCCGATTGCCCTCCTTTTCGGCACCATGCCGAACTGGTCTCTCAAGATTGTACTGATCTAATCCGCGGTGCTGGCTACAGGAGTCGAGCTCTGAAGATTCGCTGGAGTGGCGTACTTAGCCAGCCATTCTTGCTTCTCAGGCTCTGAGCTAGCTGCAGGAGTTGAGCTCTGGAGGTTCGTCGGAGTGGCATACTTAGCTAGCCACGTTCGCTTCTCAAGATCTGATCCGAAGCTCCTCCTCGCTGTTCCGAAGTCCCTGTCGTTGCGATCCGGTTCGTGAGTGCCCAATTACGCAATCGGCACGTATGTGCACGTGTACCCGTGAGCGATCTCCTTAGGCGCCTCATACAAGAACCGGTAATCACTAGGGTCACCACCGATCTTGTAGACGATGAATGCCGGTGAACTCGGCACTTCGAGTGCCGCCAACGCGAACGGCAGCGGTGGTCGGGACTGGAGTGGTATCTCTCCTTGGTGAGTCCCTAGAGCAGGTCCCGACGGAGAGCGCCGATGCCTCATGATTTCCTGGATCACCCGAAGGGCGACACGCTCCAAAGTGTTCACCAGGCTCTCGAATGGCGGTGCAGGCGAATGAGCTACCATGAAATTAATCTCCCGACGCGAGACCCGGTGCGTTCTTCTGAAGGGGTAGACAGGTCCACTCCATCGAGCGCGCCTTCAGGTGAGAACCCTTTCCACCTAATGCCGTGTGAGCGGGTCCTCTGGAAAGAGCCGATGAGGTCGGCCTCGAGGATAGCTTTGACCTCGTCATACTTCTTCTTGAGCTCCTCAGTCAGATCTTCGTACGTGACTGGAGTACCTTCCGCCATCTCAGATGTAGATGGCGCTGCAGTTGATGTCGAAGACCGTCCCACCGGGCGTGCCAGAATGTGTTGCGGTCAGAAACCCACCGGCGAGCAACGACGGGCAACACGATAGAGCCGGGAGGCTCCCGAAGCTGCGGCTGGCCCCGGTCCCTCGAGCGACGGCCCGCAAAGCCTCGGCACGCACGTCCGATGCTGGTGCAAGGGCATGCCACCTGACCTATACCTGGTCAGGAAGGTGATGGATTTGCTTCGCTTAGTTTCCTGCATGGCATACACGTAAACATTAAATACGAGCCTCGATCGGCTCTCAGGTTGTCCTGTGAATCGGCTCAAGGAGCCGATCCACCCATGATTCGTATGAGGTCTACGATCACATGGTGGTCCTGCTTGATCAATATAAAGCTAAAACGACCCACGACGATTTAGGGTTTTCACCACATAATCGGAACATCCTACGCGTGATTGAGCCTGGCAGCCACGCACGGTGATAAAAAACCAACCCTAGACAAGGCCTAAAAACCAACATGAAGTTGATCCCCGGAACATCTTATCTAGGGCCAGCAAACTACACCCTACGTGCTCTTGGATCCTTCAACCCGTTTGCAAGGCCTAACTATGCGGATATTAAACTAATCCTTGAAGAACAAGGAGCAATCATAACAGATCGGATCTACTAAACAATGATCAAGCGAGGTGCCGCCCTTACACCTAAGATAGGTGTAAGGGCGGCTAGACGTCTAGGGGTTGCATGGACAAAAGCATGTGACACGATGAAACAATGCTAACCCTAACACATCTATGATAACTACGTTGCTCGCCATCAACAAGGCTTCGACACGAGCAACGCATGAACAACGAATAAACGTATCTTGCCTAGATCGCAAGATGCGATCTAGGCAGCATGGTGCTTACCCGGAAGAAACCCTCGAAACAAGGGGTTGGCGATGCGCCTAGATTGGTTTGTGATGAACGTGATTGTTGTCTTTCTCAATAACCCTAGATACATATTTATAGTCCGTAGACTTTCTAACGTGGGAATAATCCCAACCGTGCACGAGCCAAATTCTATCTAACCGACACGTATCCTACTATATTTACAGATACACGGGCAAACTAGCCCAAACTTTGTATACAAGGCCGATTCATGTATATCTTCCGTGTATATTCTTCAAGCCCATCTTAATCGCGGCCCACCTCTGATCCGGTCAAATTCTGGTGATAACAGATGGGCGGAATTTCATCAAACTTATTATAATCTTCTGACATGTCTGTCTTGTCCTCCACTCCCATGATGTTTCTTTTCCCTGAAAGAATAATGTGGCGCTTTGGATCATCGTATGATGTATTCGTTTGCTTATTTTCGATTTTTTGGGCTTGGTAGACAAGTCCTTCACATAGAAAACTTGAGTCACATCATTGGCTAGGACGAATGGTTCGTCTCTGTACGCAAGATTGTTGAGATCCACTGTTGTAATTCCGTACAGCTTGTCTACCTAAACCCCGCCTCCAGTCAGCTTTACCCATTTGCACCGAAACAAAGGGACCTTAAAATAAGGTCCATAATCAAGTTCCCATATCTCCTATATGTAACCATAATATGTTTTCTTTTGCCCATTGATGTTTGTTGCATCAATGTGGACACCACTGTTTTAGTTGGTGCTATTTTTATCTTGGGCGATCGTGTAAAATATATTTCAATTTATCTCGTACCCTTGGAAAGTCAATACGAGTCGAAGAAAGTGTCTTGGCTAACAAGTACAGACTGATCTCCAACGGTGGTGTTATTAATGAAATGTGTTTGCAACCAACCGTTGAAAGTCGTCATGTGTGCACATGTAATCCAGTGGTCAGAATGCCCCGAGTATTGGGAGCGTACACTATTCTTGTGTTCATTGATATACGAAACCACCAAGGTGGAACTTTGTAGAACTATGTAGTGTGCTTGAGTGAAAGAATGCCCATCTGTACATATTATAGCTTTCTTTCCTATTGTTTCTTTTCCACTCAGTCTCCCTTCATGCCGCGGTTGAGGAACACCAATCGGCTTAAGGTCAGGAATAAAGTCAACACTTAACTCAATGACCTCCTCTGTTCCATAGCCCTTGGAGATGCTTCCTTTTGGCCTAGCACGGTTATGAACATATTTCTTTAAGACTCCCATGAACCTCTCAAAGGGGAACGTATTGTGTAGAAATACAGGACCGAGAATGGCAATATCTTTGACGAGGTGAACCAGGAGATGCTTCATAATATTGAAGAAGGATGGTGGGAACACTAGCTCAAAACTAACAAGACATTGGACCACATCATTCTGCAACCTTGGTAGAATTTTTGGATCGATTACCTTGTGAGAAATTGCATTGAGGAATGCACATAGCTTCACAATGGGTACTCGAATATTTTCCGGTAGAAGCCCCCTCAATGCAACCGGAATCAATTGCGTCATTATCATGTGGCAGTCATGAGACTTAAGGTTCTGGAATTTTTTCTCTGCCATATTTATTATTCCCTTTATGTTCGACGAGAAGCCATACGGGACCTTGATACTGCTCAGGCATTAAAAAAAGATTTCCTTCTCTGATTTGGTAAGAGCGTAGCTAGAGTAATAATCTCTATCTGTCTCATTCTCTGGATGCACGTTGTCTCGTTCTTTCATACGTTGCAGGTCCTGCCGTGCTTCCGGTGTATCTTTTGTCTTCCCATACATGCCTACGAAGCCTAGCAGGTTCACGCAAAGATTCTTCGTCACGTGCATCACGTTGATTGAAGAGCGGACCTCTAGGACTTTCCAATAGGGTAGCTCCCAAAATATAGATTTCTTCTTCCACATGGGTGTGTGTCCTGCAGCGTCATTCGGAACAGATTGTTCGCCAGGACCCTTTCCAAAGATTACTTCTAGATCCTTGATCATACCAAATATATCATCGCCGGTACGATGGGCAGGCTTCTTCCGGTGATCTACCTCACCTTTGAAATTCTGACCTTTCTTTCTTACGGGATGCTTCGGCGGCAGAAATCGATGATTCCCCAGGTACACGACCTTCTTACATTTATCCAAATATATACCTTCTGTCTCATCTAAACAATGCGTGCATGCATTGTATCCCTTGTTTGTCTCTCCTGAAAGGTTACTAAGGGTAGGCCAATCATTGATGGTTACGAACAGCAACACTCATATGTCAAATTCCTCCTGTTTGTGATCGTCCCACAACACGCGAGGAGCTGCCTGGACACCGTCAGGCTGCCGAATTCCGCCGCCGTCCGCACGAGCCGCCGCCCGCACCTCTCCGACGTCCGCGCCGCCCGCACCTCTCCGACGTCGACCGTGCCACCTCGCAGTCCCCGCCCGCGCCATGCCGCCGTCCCCGTCCCCGTCTGCGCCACGCCGCCGTCCCCGTCGCGCCCGCCACGCCACCATCCCCGTCGCGCTCCTCCTCCGATCCGGCACGGCCGCCGGCAAGGTGAGATTAATTAGTTGTTTTTATTTTTATTTTTACTTGTTTTTATTTTAATTAGTTATATATAGTATAATTCTAGATTTCTAGATTTTATTTATTTAGTTGTTTTTATTTTAGTTATATATAGTTTTTTAGTTGTTTTATTTTAGTTTTTTAGTTGTTTTTATTTTATTTATTTTAACGATTTCTATATTTGTTTAATTGTTTTTATTTTAGTTATATAGAGTTTTTCCTTTTTTTAGTTGTTTTTATTTTAGTTATATATATTAGTTAAGTTATGTCATAGTTTTCACAGTTGCGATGCCGATGCCCCACCCACGTCGTCGACTTGGACTGGGCGGTGGCGACGTTTTGGACGGGATAACGGAGGTTCGGGACTGGGAGGTGTTACCTTCTGGGACGCGAAACTTGGTGAGGAATCCAGGTCCCGTCATCAACCTAGATCTTCTTTGGTGGCGGTCGTGTCGGCCACGAGAGGTGCAGAGGGAGCCGGGCCCCAAGGAGGTGGTACATTGGCGTATCAGAGAGGAGGACGAGCACGTTCGCCGTTACATGCATGTGTTGGACATGATGTATTCCAACACTTGGGCGATTATGTAGGGATCCCACGTGAGCTATGTTCCTGTGGCTGTTTCATACCTTTGGTTGTCCATCGTCCGCGGCTCAGCACCCGGTCGACGTCGAGAGGACCCGAGAGCTATATATGTATGAGAGTCTTGTAGTGATGTATTAGGGCTAAATAAAAAATGCACCCAAGCTATATATGTAACTCCAATCTACTGTTTTGAGCATTATCCTTAATTAATATCTATATATGTGTAACTCCAATCTTGATCATGTTTCTAGCATTATCCTTAACTACTGCTTCGTTGTGTTTATAGCATTGCAATAACTTGTAAGTCTTTGCAGAAACTATGGAACACGACAGAGACGTAGAAAAGGAATACATCCTCGTGGACATTATCCGCGATGATGAAGATGTCACCTCGCTTTATTTGAACCCATCCGGTGAGGGAGATGAGCAAAACCGAGGAGATGGCTCTGGTGAGAGAGATGAGCAAGACCAAAGAGATGGCTCCGGTGAGGGAGAAGGCGACGGCTCCGATGAGGGAGAAGCAGATGGCGAGGTGTATATATATTATTAATTATGCCTACCGATTTGTGCATATACATATATTAACATTGTTTCTTTTTTATACCTCCCGATCGAGCAAATCTACTACAAATAAACGAGACGCGGCCAAAAGGTTGGAAGATCATGAAAGGTTCGTCATCGAAGAAATTGGTGAATATGGCAAACCGATTGCTCCCGAGGCTCACGCAAGAATGTTTGTAAGTCAATGCGGAGTTCTTGTTAGGGACAACATCCCCACCACTCAAGAGTGGAGGAAAACAAAGACGGAAGGAGTTAGTTATGTCGACAAGAGAGTAAATTTCACTATTTATGAAGCTCCTGGTAAATTTCACCGGAGCCAGATGAGGATGCTCGTAAAAATGACAGGCCAGACCCTGAGGATCTTGAGCTGAATATCGTACAACGAAGAGTCACGAAGAGTCAAGAAGTGGGCTCTTTCGAAGATGGCAACACAGTTCAACAACTATAAGAAAGAATTGGACAAGGATTTTGTCTTGAAAGAAAAGACTCCGGTGTTCACTGGACCCTTTGAGAACATAAAAGACCAGTGGGACGAATTTGTGACGTACAAGACATCGGAGAGAGCAAAGACAAGGTCAGCAACCAATAAGAAAAATGCTTCTAATAAGATACTTCCATATTTTGGGGCAAGGAGGCTACAAGACTGGCAGGCCTAAGTGGAATAAAATGGAGGACGAACTAATTCGTAAAGGGATCACTCCAGAGGTATTGAAATAGAACCAGCGGGCAAGGGATTGGTTTTACGTGCATGGGGTCACGTTGGACTCAGAAGGGAGGTGTATATATATAGTAAAACATAAGGAAACCCCACTTCCCATCGATGCCTTCAGAACTGCATCAAAGGATGTTGAGGAGGGAAGGTTCCATCCCGACAGAGAGAAGGATGAGCTCACACACGCCCTTGGGAATCCTGAACACCCAGGACGAACACGAACCACACCAGGCTCCAAACCGTGGTATATTGGGTTTCCTGCAGAAATGAAGAAATATCCCGATAGAAACCATCAGAGGAAAAAAGGAAGTGGTTGCAAACCATATTTCTAAGTTAGAAGAGGAAATGAGGGAGCATCGGGGATTGTTCTCCTAGTATAGCCATCACTTGACCAACCCACCTCAAGCTCATCCGCATATAGAAGCTGCATTCGATGCTACCGGCCAGGGATCTCAGCGGAAAAGCAATGTGGCTTCCACAAAGCTGCCGGGTGATGATGTGGAGGATCCGGCGATGGCTCCTCGCTACCCTGTGGATCATATCACGGAGTCGACACCTTGTGAGCTACATGTCAAAGTGATGAACATAACGATCAGGGCGGCGGTCGGCTATGCCTTACCCATTGTACCTGATCAAGATATCATTGCGGACCGGTTCCACATGGCTACAATGTTTCCGGGTGGATCAAGTTATGGATGGGTATGCACAGCTAATGCTTGACTACCCTGCCGGTGAAGGGGATTTGCTAGATCTGGGAAAAAACAAGAACACCACCGTTCCATGGCGAAAGGAATGCATTGTGATTTTAAAGCCGGACGTCGACAAGCTCTCCACCGCGTCACCCATCTCCACCGCGTCAGCCTTCTCCGCTGCCGCTGCCGTCTCCAGTGCGTCAGCCGTCTCCGTCGCCTCTCCTGTCTCCAACGCGTCAGCCTTCTCCGCCGCCGGGTCAGCCTTCTCCACCGCTGCAACCCACTAAGGCTAAGAGCCAATAGCGGAAGCATACCATCACTGCTCCGGCGATGAGTCATAACCGATCACCCAAACATCAACGGGAGCCCCTCCCAAGATACCTAAGGTTCCTCCCAAGAGAACTTACGGCTATATAGAACAGGAAAAATGCAGCGATCGCAAGGGAATGCATGGAAAAGCAATTTGCCAAGAAAAAGCCCGAGCCTGAGCTGCCTATAGCTAAGGAAAAATTTATGAAAATGATAAAGAACCTTCATCAACCCGAGCCAATGCTTTCATCAAACTATGACCGCTCTATTCGCAATTCAAATGAGGCAGAAAAGTCACGATCGAAAAGTAGTAAGGCAAAAGGGAAATCAGTTCCCCAGCTCTGAGACCAGAAAAACTCGTGCCCCCCGCTCCAAGTGTATCCCGATGTCCTGGACTCCTTAGATCCGGAGATGGTAGCACTATACAAAGATGAGGTAGATGCTTGCGGTATGACTATTCATGAGTACTTAAGCCACGTCGACTTCCCCACGGGTGATGTCGAATTAGCATACACATACCGGTACGGGGAACCTCTCGTCAGATCTGATGAGGTGCAACATCTACCAACACAAATGCGAAAACTGCATAAGTGGTACATGAATGCCTGTAAGGAAAGTCAGAACTAGATCATCGTCGGCAATTAAAGATGAGCACTACGGGCACGGAAATGGCGTGATAAACATCGAATTTCCTGAAGTGGCTCGTCCATTGGATGCATAATTATACGCACTATATTATGCAGAATGAAGATCCGCGAATGCCGAACCAGACAAATCTATGACATTGGGTTCATTGACCCATATACCGTGAATGAGTATAGTGTCTAACGCCATGCCAAGGACACGGAGGATAACTTGGTATCGGCGTTAAGGAAACACGCACACAAAAGGGAAATACTATTTCCCTTACAACTTCCAGTGAGTGTTACTCTCTTGAACACATTAAATCTATTTCGCTTACTCGATGTTAAGCGTAATTGATGAGTTATGCATGTGCGCAGGTTTCACTTTATACTGCTAATCATTGAACCTGACGCCGGAGTAGTAGAAGTCATGCACTCGAAAATTAAACCCCTTGCAACGTGGGGGGGGGGGGGGACATGGCTGATATCCTCCAGAGGTAATTTCAATCATTATGGCTGTATATCGGCAACTTTCATTTTTTCCCCGATATCAAGTAATTCATAACTATTTTATTCATTTTCTTTGCCGGACAGCGCTTGGAAACGGTTCACCAAGAAGTCTCTGGGTGAGTGGAAAAGCGAGCTTCAACTTAAACAAATACCGGTAAGTACTAGTAGCTAGGTCTGCGCATCTCTTTGATTCTAGTTTCAATACCATTACCATCCTTGATTATTATTTTGATTGAACTCTGTTCTCGTAAAGTGCTTGACGCAAAAAGACAGAGAATAATTTATGTGGATTCTATGTTTGCGAGTTCATTCGCCAGACGACCAGACGGGGAGAATTTTAGAACAACTTCAAGTACGTAAACAATATTCATAATTTTAATTTATACCATCAATGTTGTAGTGTTTCATTCATATATATTGACCACCTTCTTTAAATTATTAGATCGAACGGTTGCGGGATGGTCTTCAATCAACCGAGCGTGTACGAGCAATTCAAGAAGAATTGCCAGGATTCTTACTTGACCAAGGTCATAGAACCAAACGAAGAATTCCATCAGCGCCCAATCGATTATGGACAACGATGATCCATAGAAATTATATTGTACATATGCATGAACGTGTACCGTACCATTATGTAATATGTTCGGCCAAGCGCGATGAAAGATGTCACTTCGGTCTCTATATTCATAACGACATTGTGTAATATAATGGTTTCATGTATGTGTGCATTAACGTGTTTCAAATGGCGAGCCCTGGGCGTGTGGCGGCAGGAAAATGGAGCCAAAATGCTGCCGCGGCAGAAACCTTTAGCACCGGTTCGTGTTACAAACCGGTGCTAAAGGTCCTCCGCCCGGGGCGCTCGGCAGTAGCCACGTGGTGACCCTTTAGCACCGGTTAGAACCGGTGCTAAAGGGTGGCACTTTACAACCGGATTCTTTGCACCGGTTGGGCAACCCGTGCTAAAGCCACTTACCAACCGGTGCTCAAGCCCCATTTTCTACTAGTGATGTGGCTCACAAGTTTGGGCAGGTCACGGTATTGATAGAGATGGAGGACCTTTAGTCCCGGTTGGAGGTACCAACCAGGACTAAAGTGTGGCGGACGCTGGGCGCGCCCAGGCGCACCCCTTTGGTCCCGGTTGGTACCTCCAACCAGGACTAAAGGTCCGAGCTGAACCGGGACTAAAGGGCTCCGTCGCACCATCGTTGTCCTGGCCGCTCGAACCGGGACTAATGTTGGCATTAGTCCTGATTCGTAGAGTGACCGCGACTGTTGCTCCCAATGCCATTTGGACGAAAGCCCTATTTTCTAGTAGTGTTGCTCCGCCCCTTCCAACATTGGCGACCGACCATGTTCCTGCTCCGCTCCGTCCATGAACGCCAGCAACCGACCATGCTCCTATGCTCCTATCGCCCAACCACGATGAGCATCCGATAATAAAATGTTTTCCGACGCGTGGGACTAATCGTAAAACTGCCATCTAGATATAGAGTTTCGAAACAAATTAAAAAAACAATTACCTGTGGCGCACACTGAATAGTGACATGTCGCACACCATGTGGTGCACCACGGCTATGTACATTAGCCATGGCGCACCAAATGGTGCACAACAGGTAACTATTAGCAGTGGCGCACTACGGGGTAGGAAAAATAGATGCGCCACGGGTTTTCTTAGTGCCACATCACGTTAATTATTTGATTCCACATTTTCCATCGTTCCTGTTAAGCTTCATGCACTAGCCACTTGAACCAAAAGTCCGAACTGATGGAAAGGGCTAGGCAATCTACTTTATACACGTCAACACCCCCTCCCACATGTGACGGGAAGACGAGAAGACAAGTTGTAACATCTCAAAAATTTCAAAACAAAGAAAATGAATTTCCCTTTTTCCAAATTTTGGAACCAACAAAAACTTTTATTCAATTAAGTTTGATACATAGTGATCTTGCTTAATTCTTGTGCTATTGCCATGATTGCTTGTTATTAGTATTTGAAATGATCTTAAACCATAAACCTCACCCCTCTTTTTGCTATCCAAGTTAAAATAAATAAAAAGGAATTTAATTAAGAAAAAGGCATATGTGCTGATGGCTATTTTTGTAAATCTTTACCCTAGGCCTTTCTATTTTGATTAGAGGTTGGAAAACCTTCATAAACCTTGCCTAGTACTTATCAAACCAACTCCAAGTTGAAACCAAAGTTTTTAAAAAAGAAAATGCAACATATGCATAGAGGCATATGTGGCACATAGCCATTTCACCAAATCTTGACCTATGCACTCCTACCTTGACCAAATGGTGTGAAACCATCTCTAAACCCAATCTCACACTAAATGGACCCTAACCCATGCTCAAGTAAAGCAAGGGGAACCATTTAGAATAATAAGAAATTTTGACACATCACCTCTTATGTGTTTATGGCCATTTTTGTAAATATTTGAACTAGACCTTTTGGAATGGTTTCAATGGTTTTGAAATGTTCCTAAACTAATAAGAATCACATTTGAGTCAAGAAAAGTCAAATCAAATGAAGAGAAATCAATTAGTGAGAAAATCCCATTTTCCCTCACATACACTTTGGCCAATTTTGCAAATCTTCAACCAAAGCCACTTTGGCTTGTGCCATTGTTTGTAAAACACTTATACATCAATAACACACCCTTTTGAATCAAAGAAACCAGAATCAAATCAAAGGAAAAAATCAAAATCAGCATACATGTGATAATGGTCATATGTCTCCTTTTTAATATCTTCCCCTCTTTGCACCCCTGGTTTTATCTTTTCTTAAACCAACCTTGACCAACTCTTGCCACATCATCCAAGACCATGTCAAGGTGAACAACTTTGATGTTGACCACCAGTGCTAACTTTGACCAGGTTGACCAGAATAGAATTGACAAGTGGAGACATTGAAATCAAGAGAAGATCAACCCCTTTTTGAAATTTTGCAAACTTTCATCAAGATCCACCAAAAAGAATTCCAAAATTTGAAGAAATTTCCCATGCGGCCATTTCGTCGAACAGGTTGCAGGCAGAATTTGGCAAATGCAATGCAGCTCTTTGTCCAACAGTCCATGGCCTAAACCCCTTTCTAAACCTGATCATCATTGCTCCCCTACCCCTCCTGCTTCAAGCCAAGTACCTACTATGGTCGATTAAAGTGAGGAGATGCCAAAACTTAGGCCATGTCGTACCCATGCACACCCACACGCACCACTCATCTCTGGCCCTCCTCTCTCGTGCTGATCATGTCCTGGAGATGCCGCTGCGCGTGATGATCACAACCATGCATGGCCGGAGCGCGCGCGAGCACGGCATTGGCCAGGCGACGCACGCCCAGCACCATGCCAGTGCATGCCAGGCACGCGGTGAGCGTGCACTGAGCGCGCCAGAGCGCCACGCGACCCGTCGCCCTCGTCCTTCCCCTGCATCCCTATGACTGCATCAAGCTTGGCCGCCATCTCCTCTACCCCATAGACAAGCCCACTAGCTCGCGGAGGACCTGTCGCCGTCGCCATGATCGAACCCTTGCCGCCACGGTACTGCGAGCACTTGAGCCTCGCCAGCATGCCTCAGACCATCCCTTGCCGTGCCGTCACGCTCATTAGCTTCGCCTAGACGATGCCTATCTCATGCGCCCCCTAGCTTGCCCCTTCGCGCCCTGGAGCACCATGGAAGCCGATGACCCTCCAAGGGCACCCGCAGCACCCCTCCACCCTATAAAAGGAGAGCACCCGCGTCTCAATTCTTCACGCCACTCGACTCCCCTCTTCCTCCTGATCATCCTCAACCTCCCGCTCATCCACATTCCGCGCTAGATAGCTCCAATTGCGCCGCCGATCGCCGGAGCCCGCCGCAGATCAATCCGCCGATTTACTTCTCCCCGAGCGACGCCACCAGTACCATTAGAATCCTCGTCCTCGACAACGCCGGCTAGCATCCGCGCCGCCCCTCGCCAGAGCTCCAACACGCCGCCGACCCCCTACCTCCGCCGCTCCAGCAAGCTCTTCCCCCCGACGAAGACGAAGCTTCTGCACCGCTCGATCCCCTTCTGATTCAACGGCTTGCGTTGCAAGGTACCGTTTCGGTGTTATAACTCGCTGACCACTGGGCCCCACCTTGTCAGCTGGCCCGCTGCGAAGCTGGGCCGGCCCAATCCATTCCTTCTCTGCACAGCCCGTTTATTTCTCGCCAGCCCATCTGTTCAAATTCAAGAATCCAAAATAGATGAAATATGCAATCTGATGTCAATTTTAAAATTTAATAGGGACAAATCTACTTGGCCAAATTTTACAAATTTTATATATTTGGAAAGATTAGAATTTTCTCTACACAATGCCACTGGTTTGAACCCTAGATCTCTTATAGAATTAAAATAGCAAAATAAACAAGACAGGGACTTTTCTTCCTTAGAATAATTATTAAAAATCAACCAAAATGCTTTTGAGTTGATTCCAACTCCTATAATTCAAATTTCACTTGTACTAATTGTTTCTGCAAAAATATGCCATGCTTACTTTGAATGATCATGGCCTAGTTTAATTAAAGGACCACATGGCTAATTCTAGTCAAAGTTATTGTCCAAAACTATTAATAACTCATATGGGAGTTTTTCTCTCATTTAAATCTTGTCACAAACCTTTCAAAATGAGATAGAGACTCTGGTCATTTAGGTCTCATGTGAATTGTTTGATGATATTAAATCTTACCATGTTAGGATTAAATGGTATGAGGTGCTACACCTCATTTAAATCATTTTCTTAAATGATAAGTATGAAGAGGTTTACTTTGGTCAACCTAGGTCATATATTATTCATGAGAGAAATTAAATCTTAATAAGATAATGAGAGGAAATTATTTCTCTAAATAATCAAAAGTAACACCTAAGTTAGTATGAGAGGAAATTATTTTCCTAATACTAAGCAAGGAAACTCTAGCCTAATTTTGAATAAGTGTTAAGTAGTGATGCTAGATCATTTGTGTGAGCCATTAAGGCTAATTAAGGGTACTTAAGTATTGTTTGGTGATTGTATCCTCGTATTCGTTTTTAGACGCTAGTACCGGAGATTATCAAGAGGATGAGGGATTCTACCAAGAGGAAGGAGACGAGAACTTTGATCACCCCAACCAAGGCAAGCTAACACTCTTGCAAAGCACCATGTGCAAAGCTCTATGAGAGCAAGGCACCATCACTCTTTACTTTATGTTTGATCAACCTATCCCATGTTTTTACCTGGCAATTACTTTGCTTATTGTCTTTCAAAGCTTATTTTTGATTCATGTTTCACTTGGTATAGATTAGCACAAGAGTATCAAATTTAGCCTAGAGCAACTAAAGCTAGATAGCACCCCTCCTGACTAGTTGCTATTGCTAATCAACTAAAAGTGACTACTCTAGATGGGAACATGTGAATTGCCTTTGAAAGATTTTGAAGGTGAATATGACATGAATGACTTGGTGAATGTTGGTGAAAACTGATGATTGGGTTTGAATGCGATACCTTTCCAATTATACAAGTACCCCCACAATACCTGATTATGGGTAGGGCTTAGCTGGAAGTTTGTGTGTCTTAGTATGGGTTCCCTCTAAACAAGCATCATAGGGGTTATGCCGAGGCTGCCTCTGATAAGAGTGAAATGATGTGAATATGAGGTGAATGTACGACCCAAGCCCTGTGCAGTTCCCGGGTTGACAGTTGGTTTTCACCGGGAGGCCAAGCTCATGGGGAGAGGTGCCTATACTAGGGTATATAAGTGAAAGGTTAAGGTTGATGATCCGCGTACTGAGTTACGATGATTCGGGGTTATCCTCGACGGATGTAATCAAAAGTTGTGGCACAAGAGTACAACCTCTGTCTTAAACCTATTCGAATAGCCGTGACCACGGTTACGGACGATTGGAAAGGCCATACTGTTCCATTGTTAGAACTTTTGTCTTAAAAATGAATGGTGAATGGAAAGGTGATTTGACTTGAATCATATGTGAATGGTGGGAATGACACTAATGTTCCCACTTGAGTTAGTTAGTTAAAAATGAGGAGTCTTTACTAAATATTTATGAACTAAACATGGCTTTACGCAAATAAACCTAGAGCTTAGCACCCCTTTATTAAGTTGTTAAGCATTTACATGAGTATTAGTTTGCGAGTACTTTAAAGTACTCATGGCTGTGTCCCTGGCTATTCAAATGGCCAGACTATGAGGAGGAGTACCAGAACCCGGAAGAAGGACAGCAGGACGTCTACGACAACTAGGATCACTCCTGACGTCAACAGTTGCCTGTGGAATAAATGGACTACTACTACGCTATTTCGCTTCCGCTATGTGTTATGTAATGGATTAATAGAAATTCTATTATTGTAATGAGACTGGATCATGTGATCCTTTATATTGTAAGACGATTATGGTATGTAATGAATGATGTGTTGTGATATCAATCTATTATGTCTCGCAAAAACAATATTCCTAGGATTGCGAGGAATGGCATAATAGGCATCTGGACTTAAAAACCCGGGTGTTGACACAAGTCAACACGTGTAGAGAGGCAAAGAGGCAGCGGAAGGCAGGATACACACGGCAGGAGGCTGCAGGGATTTTTTAGAATAAATTGTGAAAGGTAGGATTTGAACTCGAGACCTGGGGCTCTGATACCATGTTAAGCTTCATGCACTAGCCACTTGAACCAAAAGTCCGAACTGATGGAAAAGGCTAGGCAATCTACTTTATACACGTCAATGGTTTCATCTTGCTGCCAAGCCAACAATGCTGCACCCATATTCGTTGACTCCGTTTTTCGCTCGAATGAACAATAACGCAAGGTCAACCAACATCGCAATCAGTTGAATATGGAGAAAATTGCATATTGCTACCACAATTGCGGCTAGGGCTTCAGAAAACTACCACTTTTTAGGTCAACTGCAAAAAACTACCACTTTTGCGTTTAATGGTTTCAAAAAACTACCAGTTCTATGTAACAATCGGTTTGGCCCATTTGATCAAGTTTTTGAAAGAGATGGCCCACCATGTCATTCAGATAGAAAACTAATTCAACATGGTGGGCCATCTCTGTCAGAAACATGATTAAATTGGATCAAACCGAGTATTACACACAATTGGTAGTTTTCTGAAGCAATTAGACGTAAAAGTGGTAGTTTTTTGCAACTGACCGGAAAAGTGGTAGTTTTTTGAAGCCATAGCCTCAATTGTGGTAGCAATATGCAATTATCTCGTTGAATATGACAGTTCGACGGCAAGTGGTGTTGAGTTGATTTTAGGTTTTGTTACATGTCTCTAAATTTGTCAAAATACGGGTATAAAGCAAGCATGCCCTTAAATTTCGAAAACCTAATCTTCTCGGTGCGTAATCGCCATAATTTTTGATTCAATTCATTCAATTGGCTAACCTAACAATCGATGGGTCATATTCACCGTCCTTGTTTGTTGTCTCGTAAGGTCAAATTACATAACAATCAACCTAATACAATTGTTCGAACACGGCTGGAGATGGGTTCTGTTTAGGTTCTCTTATATAATTCTAGTTATCAGTTAAAATAGGGCTATAATTAAACCACGCATACCATTAAAGTTGAGATCGATATTTTGTCGCTGCGTCATCACCTCAATTTTTTGATTTAACATTGTCCATCATTCCGTCCTACTCCCTAACCTAACAATCCATCAATCATATTCGTTGCCCCTGTTTATTCCGCTAAAGAATAACGAGGCTTCAACATGCATCACAAACAGCCGAATATGATGGTTTGAAGGCATGTGGATATGAGTTGACTTTAGGTTTTGTTATACGCTATAATATTAGTTAAAATACGGCTATAAAGCAAGTTTGCCCTTAAATTTGCAAAACCAGATCTTTGTGTGTCATCACTCATCACCTCAACTTTTTTTTTGCGAAACACAGTACAATCAAAGACACCCACATATACGCGCACACTCACCCCAATTAACGCACGCACGCACACTCGCCCCAATTAACGCACGCACGCACACTGTACCCCTATGAGCACCTCCGAGAGATTACGTCGAAGAAACTGATCCGACAGGTCCTAAGATTTATGAAGTCACCACATGCGCCTCGCTGCCGATGGAAACGTCGCCTCCCACTGAAGAATATCTCGCCTTTATGAGACACCAATGTGTCAAATTAGGGCTTTAAACTCTGATGCGCTGGGGTGTCATCCTAACCATCCAACCACGGGTTGGTTCTCACTCATCACCTCAACTATTGATACAACATTGTCCATTGTTACGTCTCCCCTCCAAACTTAGCAATCGATGGACCATATTCGCCGCCCCTGTTTGTTGTCCCACATGAAGAATAACACAAGGACAAGTTACATCAGAACCAACAGAACACGGCAGTTTGAGGGAGGATGGAGATGGGTTGCATTTATTGTTTGTTAATATATTGTTTTCATATTAGTCAAAATAAAACTATAAAGCGTAAACCGAGATTGACTCTCGTGGTTAAGTTCCTTGTGGTGGAACCAGCCCAACTCAAATTTTGATTCAACATTGTCTATTGTTTGGTCCTACTTCCCAACCTACCTATTTGAAGGACCGCCCTTGTTTGTTGTCTGAGCTGATGAATAAAGCAAGGTCAAGTTATGTTACAGTCAGATTAATACAAACGTTCAAAGGCGGTTGGCTATGGTTTTTTTTTTTTTTTTGAACAAATAAGGCCCCGAAGGACCGAGAAGCTCTATTTCTCGGTGGGTACAATTACAGAAAGGACCTTGGCGTAAGTAACATTAGCACAAGAGCCCTGTAGATTTACAAGAAGGATCCTAAAAAGATAAAGAAAAAAAGCAATCAGGTCCTTCTTCTCCACCGTGTCGATAACTGGATCTCGGAGCACGGTCACCGGCGACGACGCCGGGGACTACGCCACTTGGTTCGTCGCCAGGATGGATCACCATGCCGAGATCAAAGATCTTCCCCCACAGCTCTAAGGCCTGGAGGAAGTTGCATCTCCCCGGAGCAGCTTCCGAGGTGCGAGAGGCCCCCTTGGCCAAAGATAGTGTGGGCTGATGACGCCGACGCTTGAGATCTGCCGCCGATTGAGAGCATCCGTCATGGTGAGCACCTCACGCTCACCGGTGTGCCTCGAAACTCCAGATCGATGAACTCTGGGGCTCACACCCTCTTGTCTATCTCCACGACCACAAGGAGGGAGAAGAGTAGCCCAGAAAATCACCAAACCTGGAGTCAGAGAGAAGTACCTGGATCTCTGCTCCGCCGGGGAGAGCACACCGCTTCGCCTCTCCTCCTCGCCTCCACAGCCGGCCAGAAGAAGCGTCGTCGTGTGCCGCAGGAAGCGTCGCCCCTCCCCCTCGCCTCCATGGCCGGTCAAGGGGGGGGGGGGGCTCTGCTTCGCAGCACCTCCGCAGCAGAAGATCTGCGGCTCCTACTTTATTTGAGGAGACTGTGGCTTCCTCCTCGACTCCATGGTCCAACCTCCGGCACCATGGCAGCGAGCAGGGAAACCCTAACCCCCAGATCTTGCCGCCTAGATCCGAGGTGCAGCTCCAAGACGCCACTAAGGGACGAAAACAAGCAGAAGAACCTAAATATCTACAGCCGGCGCCATCTCCTCTCCATCTCCGACCGGCTATTCCGGCGGAGAAGAGGAAGGAGCGGCCCAGAAGGGAGGAAGAGAGGGTCAGGTACTGTAGCTCACTGAGAGCGAGAGAGGGAGGAAATGTTGGCCATGTGTTGAGTTTATGTTTTGTTATATTTCTTGATTTATATTAGTCAACGACTATAAATTTTGAATTTGCAAAACGAGATCTTCTCGGTGGGTTATCTCCTCAATTTTGATTCAAGATTATACCATTATTCCATTCTACTGCCCGACCTAACAATCAATTGATCATATTCGTCACACCTTTTTGTTGTCTCTGCCAAAGAAGAATAACGCAAGGTCAACTTGCATGAAAATCTGAATACACCTGTTCGAAGGCAGGTGGAGATGAGTTAGGTTTGGGTTTTCTTATATTTCTTGATAATAATTTGAATCGATCATATTTTGTATTTCGTTGAATACGATAGTATTAAGATTGATTCCGCCAAGTCCAGCCATGGAGGTAGGCTTACGCAAAATAGACAATACGAGTATATATATAACGGCACAGTAATTCCAGCCTAGGGCGCGGCCTTGTTTTCACCTTACTCGGCAGCCCCCTACTCCGTTTCCTTCTTCACGTAATCCTTGAGGCAGTCCCGCACGTCGGACATAGACCTCTCAAGGGAACTCTTGTAAGCCGACTCGAGTGTGCCATCCTGGAGTGGGGAATCATCAAACTTCCCGTCGTGGAAGCACCGAGTGACTACCACAAAAAGTAGATCGCGGAGGCGTCCGTCTATCCCAAGGAAAGTGCCGAACGCCACTTGGTCGAGGATATCTGGGGTGCCCACCTTCTCGCGGAGAACGTCGCACATCTCCTGTAACTCATCCAGCTCACATAAGGTTGCCGATTGCATAAAATTGCGCAAGGGCAAACTCATGGCATGATGCACTGATGGCACCGGAATTCTCGGTATCTCCTTCAAGAGGAGAGTCGTCTTCTTGACTAGAATAACCAAGAGGTCTGATAAGGTTTCCTCACCTTCCTCAGTAGGTTCACAGATATCCTTGTTGGGCTGCTTCTGGAGTTCTGTGTAGAACTCGACCGTGTTGGCCATCGTGCGCCGGAGGGTCTCCTTGGTGATCATCTCCAGGGACGTTGGGGCGTCGAGGATGTAAATGGGCCACTCTTTCTGAAGGCGGCAGAAGGTGAACAAGTTGTATATGCGGCCGTGGAGCCCCACCAGCTTTATGGCTGCCGGAATGAAGGAGATTGGTGTTTCAATGAGCTCCTCGACCAACTCCTTTAACCCAGCCTGTATAGCTCCAATCTCGCTCGAGACCGATGGCCGCTCCTGATCGACGACGTAATCCTGGGGCTTAGGCAAGTAAACACTGTCCAGTAGAACTAAGGTTTTCTTGGCAAGCACATCAAGCAACTCGGGAACGGAAAGCTGCATGAAATCGAACGTTATTCGTATGAAGTGGTGCACACAACTTATGAACGAGAAGAGCGCACGTATAATCATGGGGAGACTTGAGATACCTTCGCTTCAAGATCGCGCTGGGGGTAGTCGTCTCCGTCGAGACCCGTTGCTCTGCAAGCGAAGATGGCCTTGCGTTTGCCCGGAGTTGCCACGGCGCTGGAGGGAACGAGGCGTGCAGACAGCACGTCGCTTCCGCAGCCTGCCGGAGCCCCCCGGTTGCCACCTCCAATGGCGCCAGTCCCCGCTCCGACCAGGGTGATGAGTGGCACTGGTAGAAAAAAGGCCTTCCGGACAGCCCCATTAGTCGCGGAAATGCAAGAACCGCGACCAATGGGACCTTTAGTCGCGGCTCGGGTGGCGAACGGTGACCAAAGGCCTGGGCCCAGGGTGCTCGGTGGCCAGCTGGTGGACGGGAGGGGCTTTAGTCGCGGTTGGCCAGGCCAACCGGGACTAAAGCCCTTTAGTCGCGGTTGGCCAGGCCAACCGGGACTAAAGGCCCTCCCCTATATATACCGACCAGCCCACAGCACTTAGCCATTTGGTGCCACTTCTCTTCACAAACTTCACAAGGGGGTGTTGGTTTGCTTTTGGCTCCTCTTATGCACACAAGGTGTTTGATGAAATGCCCCAAGAGCATGAAACCAACATGATATGAAGTGTCGGAGCCACACTTGATCGAGCTTCCTCATTTATTTTTTCCTCCTCGATCGCGGTTAGCAACTTGAACCTTTCATATGTGTCATTGATAAAATATGCATGTGTGTAGTTCATTAATTGTTTAATTTCTATTTAGTTTAACAAATGCATGATGGTTAATTATATATTTTATATTATAATAATGCAGATGAATCGGCAATGGATGTACGCTAACCGACTCTCCGGCGAATTCACTACGGGCTTGAAAGATTTCCTCGTAGTGGCTAATGCGAACAAGCAGGGGGGTTTTGTTATGTGTCCATGTGTTGGCTGTAAGAATCAGAAGGGTTACTCTTCCTCAAGGGAAGTTTACCTGCACCTGATTCGGCATGGTTTCATGCCAAGCTATAATTGTTGGACCAAGCATGGAGAAAGAGGGGTTATAATGGAAGAGGATGAAGAAGGGGATGATTTCATCGATGAAAGCTATCTTGCTCATTTCGGTGATACTTTCATGGAGGATGCTTGAAGGTGAAGGGGAAGGTGAAGAAGAGGCACGTGATGAGCCCTTTGATGATCTTGGTCGGACCATTGCTGATGCACGGAGACGCTGCGAAACTGAAAAGGAGAGGGAGAATTTGGATCGCATGTTAGAGGATCACAGAAAGGCGTTGTACCCCGGATGCGATGATGGTCTGAAAAAGCTGGGCTGCACACTGGATTTGCTGAAATGGAAGGCACAGGCAGGTGTAGCTGACTCGGCATTTGAAAACTTGCTGAAAATGTTGAAGAATATGTTTACAAAGAATAACGAGTTGCCCGCCGATACGTACGAAGCAAAGAAGGTTGTCTGCCCTCTAGGTTTAGAGGTTCTGAAGATACATGCATGCATCAACGACCGCATCCTCTACCGCGGTGAATACGAGAATTTGAATGAATGCCCGGTATGCACTGCATTGCGTTATAAGATCAGAGGCGATGACCCTGGTGACGATGTTGAGGGCCGAAACCCAGGAAGAGGGTTCCCGCCAAGGTGATGTGGTATGCTCCTATAATACCACGGTTGAAACGTCCTGTTCAGGAACAAAGAGCATGCCAAGTTGTTGCGATGGCACAAAGAGGACCGTAAGTCGGACGGGGAGTTGAGACACCCCGCAGATGGAACGCAATGGAGAAAGATCGACGGAGAGTTTAAAGATTTTGCAGCTGACGCAAGGAACATAAGATTTGGTCTAAGTACGGATGGCATGAATCCTTTTGGCGAGCAGAGCTCCAGCCATAGCACCTGGCCCGTGACTCTATGCATCTACAACCTTGCTCCTTGGTTGTGCATGAAGCGGAAGTTCATTATGATGCCAGTGCTCATCCAAGGCCCGAAGCAACCCGGCAACGACATCGATGTGTACCTAAGGCCATTAGTTGATGAACTTTTACAGCTGTGGGGCAGACCTGGTGTCCGTGTGTGGGATGAGCACAAAGAAGAGGAATTTGACCTACGAGCGTTGCTTTTCGTAACCATCAACGATTGGCCTGCTCTTAGTAACCTTTCGGGACTGTCAAATAAGGGATACAATGCATGCACGCACTGCTTACATGAGACTGAAAGTGTACATTTGCCAAATTGTAAGAAGAACGTGTACCTTGGGCATCATCGATTTCTTCCGAAAGGTCATCCAGTAAGAAAGAAAGGCAAGCATTACAACGGCAAGGCGGATCACCGGCCGAAGCCTGCGGAACACACTGGTGCTGAGGTATTTGATATGGTCAAGGATTTGAAAGTCATCTTTGGAAAGGGTCCTGGCGGACAATCGGTTCGAAGGGAGCCGACGGGCACGCAGCCATGTGGAAGAAGAAATCTATATTCGGGAGCTAGAATATTGGAAAGTCCTAGAAGTCCGCTCTACAATCGACGTGATGCACGTTACGAAGAATATTTGCGTGAACCTCCTAAGCTTCTTGGGCGTGTATGGGAAGTCAAATGATACAAAGGAAGCACGGCAGGACCAGCAAAGTTTGAAAGACCCTGATGACCGGCATCCGGAACGGTTTCAAGGTCGTGCCAGCTACGCTCTGACCAAAGAAGAGAAGGTCATCTTTTTTGAATGCCTGAGCAGTATGAAGGTCCCGTCTGGATTCTCGTCCAATATAAAGGGAATAATAAACATGGCGGAGAAAAAGTTCCAAAACCTGAAGTCTCACGACTGCCACGTGATTATGACGCAATTGCTTCCGATTGCTTTGAGGGGCTCCTGCCGGAAAATGTTCGAATAGCCATTGTGAAGCTATGTGCATTCCTCAATGCAATCTCTCGGAAGGTAATCAATCCAGAAGTTCTACCACGGTTACGTAACGATGTGATCCAATGTCTTGTCGGTTTCGAGTTGGTGTTCCCGCCATCCTTCTTCAATATTATGACGCACCTCCTGGTTCACCTAGTCGAAGAGATTTCCATTCTCGGTCCCGTATTTCTACACAATATGTTCCCCTTCGAGAGGTTCATGGGAATATTAAAGAAATATGTTCGTAACCGTGCTAGGCCGGAAGGAAGCATCGCCAAGGGCTATGGAAATGAGGAGGTAATTGAGTTTTGTGTTGACTTTGTTCCCGACCTTAAGCCGATTGCTCTTCCTCGATCGCGGCACGAGGGGAGACTAAGTGGAAAAGGCACGATCGGAAGGAAATCAACGATATGTATGGACGGCCATTCTCCGACCGAAGCACACCACACGGTTCCGACCAATTCCAGCTTGGTGGCTCCGTACTTTGAGAAACACAAGAATATTTTACGCTCGGACAACCCGGGAAGCCTCGAATCCTGGATTAGGAAGGCCCACATGGAGACTTTCGGCAGCTTGGTTGAGAAAACATTTGATGCATGACAATAAGGTTGTAGATCAGCTGTACATGTTGGCCAAGACACCATCTTCGACTATAACGACTTTCCAAGGGTACGAGATAAATGGGAATACATTTTACACGATCGCCCAAGATAAAAAGAGCACCAACCAAAACAGTGGTGTCCGCTTTGATGCAAGCAACCGAGAATGGGCAAAAGGTCACATATTATGGTTACATAGAGGAGATATGGGAACTTGACTATGGACCCTCCTTCAAGGTCCCTTTGTTCCGGTGCAAATGGTTCAAGCTAACAGGAGGTGGGGTAAAGGTGGACCAGCAATACGGAATGACAATGGTGGATTTCAACAATCTTGGTTACCTTGACGAACCATTCGTCCTAGCGAAAGATGTCGCTCAGGTTTTCTATCTGAAGGACATGAGTAGCAAACCGAGGAAACGGAAAGATAAGAAAACGATCAGTACATCATGCGATGATCCAAAACGCCACATTGTTCTTTCGGGGGAAAAGAAACATCGTGGGAGTGGAGGACAAGACAGACATGTCAGAAGATTATAATATGTTTGCTGAAATTCCGCCCTTCAAAGTGAACACCGACCCAAGCATTAAGTTAAATGATGAGGATGCTCCATGGAAAGATGGCCAATGCATTCCGGAAATTCAAGCAAAATCTAGCCCGTGACTATGTCAACCAGAACAAGACTCCGGATTTCAAAGGACAATATGAGAAACTGAAACATGATTGGCCAGAATTTGTGAAGCAAAAGAAATCGGAGCAGTTCCTTGAACTATCGAAAAAAATAAGGAAAATGCGGCTAAGAAGGAGTACAATCATATTATGGGGCCAGGAGGGTATCGCCTTTGGGAGCCTAGGTGGGAGAAGATGGAGAACGAGCTGAGGGCGCGAGGAATCCGGTCCGGTACGGAGGGATGGGACCCAAGGGCTAAAAGCTGGTGGTACGGGCATGGGGGATCGCTGAACCCGGAGACAGGGGAGTGTGTTTACCGGGACAAAATAATTAAACCCACCGAAAAGCTTATTGAGGCAATGAGGGATGCTCAAGAGGGGAAGATCAAGTTCAACAGAGAGAACGACGCGCTGACGAAAGCCCTCTTGAATCCTGAACACGGAGGACGTGTACGAGGCATGGGGCCCATTCCGTGGAAAATAGGGTTCCCCCAGAACGATGACCCGTACGGTTACAGAAGCCGTAAGAGAAAGATGGATCGGGATGCAGATGTTGTGGCGCGAGTTGGTATCGGAAATGGATGTGATGAAGAAAACCGTGAGTGTACTAGTAGCCGAAAGAGATGCAGCTCGGGCGCAGCATGAAGATCATCCATTGGATCTCGGAAGCCAGCCGCGGAGAAGCAGCGTGGCTTCCACGGAGGCCCCATCGGCCGGTGCACCGACGATCGAAATTACCGCACCGGAGCCTGTGGTGGTCGAAATTACTGCACCGGAGCCTCCTCGCTACCCCGTGGACGATATAAAGGAGATGAAAGCATGTCATCTGTATTATCCTATCGGGAACATGTCCATGAAGGTAGCCATCGGCAGTGCTTTACCACCTGGAGCACTCCACCACAACAACCCCATTCAAGATGGCTATGCTCGTGTCACGGTGGAGGACATAGTCCAAGGGTTTGAGGACCCGGACATTGACATTGCTACACCCGAAGGGGCGACAAGACTTGGAGATGTCAAGCGCCAGTTCATTCTATGGCGGAAGAAGTTTATCAAGTTTCCGGGCGAGGCGCCAACAAGTCCACCCCCTACGGTGGTGGTGGTGGCGGCGGTGGCGGTGGTGGTGGTGGTGCTTCACCTACACCTCCTTCACGAGGGCCGACGCCGCCCCCAATTCACCTCCGGCGGGTAAGCAGCCGCCTTCCCCTAGTCCGCCCCGGGCGGGTAAGCGAGCACGCCGCCCCCAATCCACCTCCGGCGAAGAAGCGAAGCAGGCAGTCCCGGATTATTAACCCGGACCCTTACGTACCTAAGAAAACAAAGGTACCGGAGCCATCACCGAAGCCTCTCCCCGAGAGGCCTTGGGAAAGTAGTGCCGAGGAAGTCGAGGCGGGCGCGGCTGCTGATTTAGAGAAATGGAAGGCGAGCTGCAAGAAGAAAATAGAGGGCGAGCCCAAGCCGATATTTTCTGATGAGCAAAAGAAGTGGGCTAAGTCATTTTTGAACACACCGTCCCAAGCCGCGAAGAATCTGCCTGACGACTATATACGTGAACTTCGTAGGCAAGCACTCGCGTTCAAGAGGAACCAAGAGTTGGCGGAGAAGCAGGAGAAGAAAGCCTTGGAGGAGGCCGAGAAAAAATTAGAAAGGGGGAAAGAAGTTGCCCAGCTCGGGGAACAAAGTAAACAATCGATCGCCCCGCTCATAGTGCAAGCCGCCGGTCCGGATGCCCCCGAAATCATAGCAGCTGCGGCAGCACAGGGATTGAGTGTAGCGAGTGCCACAGAACAAGCGGCCAACTTAGGTATCACTCTTCGTGCACTGTTAGGCCTTGATGATGCGCCAACGAAGGAAGTAGTATTTACATATGTGGAGAATGGCCCTCTCGTCGGGCCTGCGCAGGAAGAGGATCTACCTCGACAAATGAAAGGTCTGCTAAATTGGTACAAGGGTTACATAAAACTTAAAAACGCCAAAGAATATATTTATGCGGAAGTTAGATATGAGCATCACTTCAAACATTACTATATACAAATTTATCGGAGTGAATTGTTCCAACTGTTCAATCTGCGCGAGCTCGACAAATCTATCATCAGTTGCTACGTTCTGTAAGTGATTTATTAATTTCTACCCCATCTCGTTCATTGCCCGCACATATATATATATATATATATATATATATATATATATATATATATATATATATATATATATATTGTCCTAACTATCTTGTTGTGTACGCTATTATGCAGAATGAAGAAGCGGGAAATGCGAATAAGGAACATCCATGATGTTGGGTTCATTGACCCACAAATCGTTAATTCATATGTGTTAGAACACCACCCCGCCGACGTGGAGGAAGACCTGTCGCGGTTTCTTAGAAAACAGGAACTCAAAAGTGATATTCTATTTCCTTACCATTTTGGGTGAGTGTTTCTGTCTTGAGCACATTCTCTTTTGTTTACTCCATGCATGGTATGTGGCTAATCGATGAGTTATGCATGACTGTGCATGTATCGTGTCCGCAGGTTCCACTGGATTCTGATGGTAATTCAATGTCACACCTCCACAGTTCTCGTCCACGACTCTCTGAATATGGATGCGGCGCTTTGGGCCGACATGAGAAAAATGATGCAAAAGTAATTATTTTTCATTCATTTGCGCTCTATATCGATCGGCCTATTTCGTTCATCATTTCCTAATATCAAGTAACTAATTAATAACTCTCTTGTTCATTTAATTTTCTTTGCCTCGTAGGGTTTGGAGACGGTTCGTAGATGAAAAGGTCGGTGAATTCAAAAAAGAGCTACAATTTAAAAGGGCACTGCGGACGACTGGGGATACTCAGCCACCGGGGACCAATCTATGTGGATACTATGTTTGTGAGAGGATCCGGAGATACACCAATGAGCGGGACCAGCAGTGTGAGAACAACATCAAGAGGAATAACCTCCGGAAGACGCTTAGTCCAGAAGCTCGCTTCCGACCACTTCAAGAGGAACTAGTTGGATGGTTCGCGAGAGAAGTCATCGATCCTAGAGGAGAACACTATGTAGAGGACGTAGAACTTTATATGCACTAAATTATGTATGGAAACTTGTTCAAAATTGTATATGGTCATCCGATATTGAATATATATTGTATATTCCTCTTGAATTCTTTTTGGTTCTAATTTCAAATTTGTTTGAAATTGTACATTCATATGCATGTATGTAGTACCGTAGAATATGTGAAACTCCTTCAAAATTAAAACCCAAAAGAAATAAAACAATACAAATTAAAAAGAAACCAGATTTAGGGGGAGGGGGGCTAAACCCTAAACCCTGCGGAGGCCTTTAGTCGCGGTTGGCCGGAAGAACCGCGACTAAAGGTCCTCCGCCCTGGCGCCGCCTTGCCGCCCACGTGGACGGGCCTTTAGTCGCGGTTCGTAAGGAACCGCGACTAAAGGGGGGGCCTTTAGTCGCGCCTAATTGGTCGCGGTTGCGCAACCGCGACTAATGGCAGTTGCGAACCGCGACTAAAGGCCTTTTTTCTACCAGTGTGGGCTGCCGGAAACAGGACCCATACCTGCCTGCACGGCGAGTGTGACGCCACTGACCGGGGCCATGCCTGGCAGGGCGAGGCTGCAGCCGCGGGCACGGAAGGCAACAGGGCCGGAGAACCCAATGCAAGACACGAACACCATAGGAAAAAAACGTAGCACTCTTCTAGTTACGGAAAAGGGGTATGTGGTGAAAACCGTTGTGTCTTGCGATGGAGGTGGAGGCTCTCTTTATAGGAAGTTGCTAGGATAAAGCCCGTGCTTCGCTACGGAGCAACCATTGGCGCCGCCCCATACCTTGCTCCTATGTTACGTGGTACGGGAATACGAATACGGGGATACGGATACGGGGTACGGAAAAACGGCTTTTTCTCAAAGTAGCCTTACGGGGATACGGTGAATATATGCATAAATGCATTAAAAATCAGTACAAATAAACAGTATTATAAAGATGAGAAAATTGGCGTGAATGATGTTAAGCTAGCACAGTCTTTTTAAGTCTGGCCACAGAGAAGTCCAGCAGATTAAGTTTCATCTATCGATTAGGCCTTTCGGTGGGTTCTGGATCGAGTGGCCGGTAACAGGGCCTGGACGTATTTCTTAGGTATCCCCTGCGTATCCCAGCCGTTTTCTAACATTTTCCCTTGTTTTTTAATACGGAAAATGAGATACTTGGGGATATGAGTATACCATGCGTATCCATGCGTATCCCCGTTCCCATGCAGTATCCTGCACCGATACGGCACTTCTATGCCGTATCCCTGCATCATAGCCCTGCTCCTCTCGTACAAATTACCATCACCGGCTCGTTCCAGCTACCTACTCCTTCCATCCACCACTCCAGGCTTCATCCCAACCATATGCTCAGCTCCACCACACCACGCCCCGTCTCCATCCACAACGACCGAAACACCAAACCTAGAGCACCGCGACATGCACTGATTTAATTCACCGTCGCTCCACCGGTCAGACTTGGTGATCCCCAAGAATAGTTGCATCAAACGGGACTGCATCCGGCGGGGCACGGCAGTTGAGAGCCGACGCAAAGAAGTTTGGAGGAGGAGAGGGACAGACCGGTGCAGCCTAGGCTGTGGGAGCTCGGCCATGTGGTGGAAAATGGGAGTTCGTTGAGCGGGCGCATAGGCCAAGTTGGTGTGGATCTCACGTGCAATCGGAATGAGGTCGGCGGCTGCTCGCGCGTGAGGAGTCCACGCGTGCCGACTTTCGATCACTTACCCGCAGCAATACCCTTAATTTCTACTGAAAAGTAGGGGCCAATCTAAAACGGCCGAAAAAATGGCAGAAACTTTACTTTCTTAATAATAGGAAATATGCCCGTTGCAACGGGTTCACACATACCTTAGAGTCATTTACCTCCACGTAGAGTACCATTTGCTTTCTCCATGTGTCTCAAATTACTATTACACATGTCATAGATTTCCATACCATTGAAATTATCTTAGGTTTCATCCAAATATGGCCATCTACCCTCACATGTTTTGCCATTCAAAGTTTTAATAAGAAAATATGCATATGCCCATGCATTGCTATTAGCTTATTTTTTATTTAACATTTTTAGTTGTTGAATTACCTTTTTAACGGGGATATAGCTAATATCAATAATTAAGGTCGTTTTATTTTTAGGCCGTGCTATCATCAACAATGAAATGTCTTTTTGGCAGTCGTCCCACCATCTAGAAATGGCGATATTTTAAAATGTTGGCATGTCAATACATGTGATTGTTTGTTACAGTCACGAGGCTTATATAGAGTTTGAAACTCAATGAAGGCTTCTCTGAAGATCGAGTGCACCCAGCGGAGACAAATCATACTTGTCATTCTTCACTGCCTGAACAAGACCAACACAATCAAAGATAAATATTGGTCTGCCAATTTCCATACTCTCTGAAATCTTGATGACCTGAATGAGCGACAGCGCCTCCGCGTGTAGGGGTTCACTGGCTACTTTAATTGCACCAGCAGCTGCAAACATGCACTCCCCATCACGCACTCCTGAATGGGCGGATTTTCTCTTCTAACTTGGTGTATATGCCCTTGTCGAACCTGTGTATCACGTGCCCTTCTCAAATGTACATCTGCTACTGAACGTGTGCAGTACCAAAACATTGAGTAATTTCCAAACAGAACTTCAGTTAAAGCTGTGCTTTATTTCTCATCCACACGTTTAGTTTCAATCCACTCACAATCGCATACGATATCTCATTCAGAGCTGGCTAAAGCATCAACCCTGATCAGCAGGCGAGAGTTTGTGAGTGCGCTTCTCGGGGACAGAAGTAGCATCACTGCATCAGGCATCAGCACAGGGCAGGGTAACCTTAAACCAACTTAAATAGGTAGTATCGGCAGAAGCAACAATTAGTGCTGTGGATGGGCGCCCGCTGGAGATTGGCCTAGCCGGAAGTCGACGGTAAGAGTTGCTGCAAAAGAACCGACCACGAGAGTTCGACCGGCTGAGCGGAGAGAAATCGAGGAGGTACACACCCTTCCGGGTGCACACCCGAGCCACTCGGCGCAACATCTAGACCCGCCCCTGACCCCAGCTAGTTGCAGCTTTGAAGAAAATGGAGAACCAGAGCGAGAACCTGACAGAGACTAAGGCCAAAGCAAACAGGAAGATGAGGTAATCCTAGTACAGCAATGTATTATCCTGTGACCAATGTCTTCTGCAATGGTCATACCTGCTTGCTTCTACCTGTATTCTGATGTTTGTCTCTGCTGAAGTGTCAAGTGAACAATTTCTGTATTCTTATATCTTCACACGATTGTAGAAATTAGGGGAGAGATTTGAACAGCAGGTTAGTTGCAGAGATTAGCAGAGTAACATACTTGCAGATTCGTGCAAATTGTAGAACGTCTAATATTGTTCGATGGAGGACACAAGATTTAACTTCAGAAGTTAGGACTCCGTTGGAGAAGAATTAAATTCATACGGGGGTTTTGTAAAACTTCATTTCTATTAGCCGTCCGACACTCTCCGTGGGATGGAGGGAGTAATTTTGTTTCATGTTGAATTGGTTGTGTACATAGGCTGTAGGGAAGCAGATATGTTGGATACTTCACTTAAATGAAAAATTGTTGCTGAATTGTTTCATGTTGAATTGGTACCATTGAATGAATGAATACTACATGCTGAATTGTTTCATGTTGTGTTGGAAATGCACCTTAACTGTTTTCATTTGTTTGGTGGGTGTTGGAGCAACCGAGCGGATAGTCACCGGTGTTCTCCAAACAAGGGGACGAGGGTGACAAGTCTGGACCGAGGCTGTTTCGCTAGCTGTGTGTGCTTCGACCCTATCTGTGTTGTCTCTGGTGGAGTTTTCTGCCATCTGGATTACCCCGTGCCTGTGTCCTCTTCCCTGGAGCTGAAGATCTTGGTCCTGGATATCGCCGTACCTATGCTGCCCGGCCTTCAGGTTCGTAAGCAGAAGGGGCCACTGTGTAAGCTTGAGTACCTTCTGTTTGTGAGAGAACCTGTAGGATAGTATCAACACCTAACATTTTGACACATGGATGTGTCTGATAGCTGAATTCGTATCATGTGTAGGTTCTTGTTGCAGTTCAATTCCTTGAAGGAAAGCCTTATGCCATGAGGTGATGGTGGAATCCTATCCTATGCTGTTGCTCATGTTGCTTCTACAATCAAGGTGTGTTAGTGCAAGTAACTTTTTACAACTCAAAAAGAAATTACCCATGTCACAATTGTTTATGGGCTCCTTACCCTCCCCTAAGACTGGAGCTGATGTACCTGATGCTAGGGCCAGCTGTACGCAATATTCTTACTTATAATCAAATACCTTCTGCAATGGCCATTCCTCTAGGGAAAATCTTTCATTATATTCTCCTATTGTTATAAATAAGATTATCACTTGTCAAACAGAGCAAAGTAGCAACTTAGACTTTATTCTGAAAAAGTGTATGTTGACAACTTAGCAAGATGACTAGCTAATCGTTGTTATCACCAGAATTTGACCGGATCAGAGGTGGGCCGCGATTGGAGATGGGCT
>NC_061513.1:33769770-33781787 GCF_022539505.1 Lolium rigidum | reverse complement strand
GTGTTGCCCGTCGCTGCTCGCCGGTGGGTTTCTGACCGCAACAATCGTGTATTGAATATATCACTCTTATAAGGAAGTATACGTATCTTCTGCCTGGTTCCATATGTACTGCTACCTTGTGTTATGTTTAGCTCAGATTACGCTGCTATAGTACTGAAACCAGGGTGCGGGGTAACTTGCTTAGCATTATATTGATAAACTGTTAGAAAGTTGGCCATTGCTTCCAGCTAGTGCAGTGCAAGTTTGAATAGGTTGCCTAGAACAGCTTTAGCTCGGCAAGGAATAGCCGCAACCGAACCTGAACCTGCTTGCACTGCCATGATTTGTAAAGCAAGTTCACACTTTCCTGAAACTGAATACACAATGTGGATAGGAAATCATGCCATACTTGAGATAGACATAGCCGGAGAGGTAGTGCCAGTGCTGTTCCTTGCCTTCTGTGTGTTTGCTCTAGTGTGTGAGATCGATTGTTGGCATGGAGTTGTGATTAAATGGTTTACAGGTCGCATATCTCGTGTGCGAGACATGCGAGGATATATACTGGTTGTTTCATGTTATACACTTCATGGATACATGTGATGAGCGGTAGGGCTCCTTCCCCACCCACGGCCACCGGCGGCCCGTCCCCGGCGCCCTCCACGTCTGGATCACGTTTCCTTTGTCTCGAGGAGGAAGAGGTGGCACAGGAGGAGGCCCGGGAGCTTGCAGAGGACGTTGCATGCCTAGGGTTAGAGGAGGAGCCGTTGATCGCATCATTGGACATGGATCCGGAGAGGGAGAAGGCGGAGGTGGAGGAGGAGTTCTGGGCGAGGATCGGCTTTCCCACGGTGGAATCCAGATCGTGGCCGAGATCACCGCCGGAGGTAAGGTTTTCGTTTTGCAGGTCGGAGCGCGCAAGGTCGGTATCATCGCCACCGTCCATGGCCGCCAAAGGGGTTCAAATGCGTGCTGTTTCAACCTCGCCGGTGGGAATGCGTTTGACGCGGAACCCAGTGATCACGCCGTGGAAGGGGCCTTTACCTCGGAGGCACATCACGCCGGCGCTGGTGTTGGGCGAGTTCTTGGAGCGGACGGTCATTCGGATGGTGTCGGCGGGTGAACGTCCTCGTCAAACGGCTGCGGGAGCAACGCTGGATTTGCTGCCGATCTCCTCGCGTCGGATGACGCTGGAGACGAGCGGGAGTCACGGGCGTGGCTCTGGTGGATCCAATCAGAGGTGGGCCATTTTGGGTAGGGCAATCATGTCCTTCCAAAATTACCATCACGTTTCTGATTGTGATTCCCTGATCAAACGTATCTATAATTTCTTATGTTCCATGCCACATTATTGATGATACCTACATGTTTTATACACATTATATGTCATTATTATGCGTTTTCCGGAACTAACCTATTGACGAGATGCCGAAGGGCAAGTTCCTGTTTTTTGCTGTTTTTGGTTCCAGAAATCCTAGTAAGGAAATATTCTCGGAATCGGACGAAATCAATGCCCAGCATCCTATTTTTGGACGAAGCTTCCAGAACACCCGAGAGCCGCCGGAGGAAGCCCCGGGGGCCCCACACGCCACCCTGGCGCGGCCGGAGGGGGGCCGCGCCCCTAGTGTGTGGGCCCACCGGGCCCCTCCGAGGCTGCCCTTCCGCCTACTTAAGGTCTCCGTCGCGAAAACCCTAACACGTTCGACGAAACCGGAGAAAACCTTCCCGAGCCGCCGCCATCGCGAAGCCAAGATCCGGGGGACAGGAGTCTCCGTTCCGGCACGCCGCCGGGACGAGGAAGTGCCCCGGAAGGCTCCTCCATCGACACCACCGCCATCTTCATCAACGCCGCTATCTCCCATGAGGAGGGAGTAGTTCTCCATCGAGGCTCGGGGCTGTACCGGTAGCTATGTGGTTAATCTCTCTCCTATGTACTTCAATACAATGATCTCATGAGCTGCCTTACATGATTGAGATTCATATGAGCTTTGTATCACAATTTATCTATGTGCTACTCTAGTGATGTTATTAAAGTAGTTTATTCCTCCCGCACGGTGTAATGGTGACAAGTGTGCGCATCGTGTAGTACTTGGCGTAGGCTATGATTGTGATCTCTTGTAGATTATGAAGTTAACTATTGCTATGATAGTATTGATGTGATCTATTCCTCCTTTCGTAGTGTGAAGGTGACGGTGTGCATGCTATGTTAGTACTTGGTTTGGTTATGTTGATCCGTTATGCACTCTAAGGTTATTTAAATATGAACATTGAATATTGTGGAGCTTGTTAACTCCGGCATTGAGGGTTCATGTAATCCTACACGGTTAGTGGTGTTCATCATCCAACAAGAGGGTGTAGAGTCTAGCATCTATCTATTTATTCTGTTATGTGATCAATGTTGAGAGTGTCCACTAGTGAAAGTATGATCCCTAGGCCTTGTTCCTAAATATCGCTATCGTTGCTTGTTTCTCGTTTTACTGCATCTTTACTTCCTGCAATATTACTACCATCATCCGCACGCCGACAAGCACTTTTACGGCGCCGTTATTACTTGCTCATATTCATTCATACCACTTGTATTTCACTATCTCTTCGCCGAACTAGTGCACCTATTAGGTGTGTTGGGGACACAAGAGACTTCTTACTTTGTGGTTGCGGGGTTGCATGAGAGGGATATCTTTGACCTCTTCCTCCCGAGTTCGATAAACCTTGGGTGATCCACTTAAGGGAAACTTGCTGCTGTTCTACAAACCTCTGCTCTTGGAGGCCCAACACTGTCTACAAGAATAGAAGCACCCGTAGACATCAAGCTATTTTCACGGCGCCGTTGCCGGGGAGGAAAGGTAAAAGGCACTCATACTCCGGTCCCGGGTAAAGTACTTCTCTGTTCGTTGTTGTGTGTGTGCTCGAAGCTATTTCCTTTAGATCCTGCAATTGCATCTTTTTGTTTCTTGTTTACACTAGTTTGGCATAATGGACAACAATGAGCTTCTTATTCTATTTCCTGATTTAAGACATGGATGGTTTGATGCGAAAATTAAAAAACCTATGGAACATATTAGTATGAACGCTTTGAACACCATTGTTGCTAATGATATGGAAAATTCTAAGCTTGGGGAAGCTGGTTTTGATGAGCATGATCTTTTTAGTCCCCCAAGCATTGAGGAGGAAATTTACTTTGATGATACTTTGCCTCCTATTTATGATGATTATAATGATATTGGTCTTTTAGTACCACTTGTTATGGAGGATAAATTTGATTATGATTACAATATGCCTCCTATATTTGATGATGAGAATAATAATGATAGCTACTTTGTTGAATTTGCTCCCACTACAACTAATAAAATTGATTATGCCTATGTGGAGAGTAATAATTTTATGCATGAGACTCATGATAAGAATGCTTTATGTGATAGTTATATTGTTGAGTTTGCTCATGTTGCTACTGAAAGTTATTATGAGAGAGGAAAATATGGTTGTAGAAATTTTCATGTTACTAAAATGCCTCTCTACATGCTGAAATTTTTGAAGCTACACTTGTTCTATCTTCCTATGCTTGTTACTTTTTTCTTCATGAATTTGTTTATTTGCAAAACTCCTATGCATAGGAAGCATGTTAGACTTAAATTTGTTTTGAATTTGCCTCTTGATGCTCTCTTTTGCTTCAACTACTATTTCTTGCGAGTGCATCATTAAAACTGCTGAGCCCATCTTAATGGCTATAAAGAAAGAACTTCTTGGGAGATAACCCATGTGTTTATTTTGTTACAGTACTTTTATTTTGTATTTGTGTCTTGGAAGTTGTTACTACTGTAGCAACCTCTCCTTATCTTATTTTATTGCATTTGTTGAGCCAAGTAAAGTCTTTGATAGTAAGGTTGAAACTAGATTTGGATTTACTGCGCAGAAACAGATTTCTTGCTGTCAAGAATTTCGATCTACCTCTCTGTAGGTAACTCAGAAAAATCTGCCAATTTACGTGCATGATCCTCAGATATGTACGCAACTTTCATTCAATTTGGGCATTTTCATCTGAGCAAGTCTGGTGCCATTTTAAAATTCTTCTTTACGGACTGTTCTGTTTTGACAGATTCTGCCTTTTATTTCGCATTGCTTCTTTCGCTGTGTTGGGTGGATTTCTTTGTTCCATTACCTTCCAGTAGCTTTGTGCAATGTCCAGAAGTGTTAAGAATGATTGTGTCACCTCTGAACATGTGAATTTTTATTATGCACTAACCCTCTAATGAGTTTGTTTCGAGTTTGGTGTGGAGGAAGTTTTCAAGGGTCAAGAGAGGAGGATGATATACTATGATCAAGAAGAGTGAAGAGTCTAAGCTTGGGGATGCCCCGTGGTTCATCCCTGCATATTTCAAGAAGACTCAAGCATCTAAGCTTGGGGACGCCCAAGGCATCCCCTTCTTCATCGACAACTTATCAGGTCACCTCTAGTGAAACTATATTTTTATTCGGTCACATCTTATGTACTTTACTTGGAGCGTCTGTTTGTTTTTGTTTTTGTTTGTGTTTGAATAAATTCATGCTTGTGTGGGAGAGAGACACGCTCCGCTGGTTCATATGAACACATGTGTTCTTAGCTTTTAATGTTCATGGCGAAGGTTGAAACTGCTTCGTTAATTGTTATATGGTTGAAAACGGGAAATGCTACATGTAGTAATTGATAAAATGTCTTGGATAATTTGATACTTGGCAATTGTTGTGCTCATGTTTAAGCTCTTGCATCATATACTTTGCACCCATTAATGAAGAAATACATAGAGTTTGCTAAAATTTGGTTTGCATAATTGGTCTCTCTAAGGTCTAGATAATTTCTAGTATTGAGTTTGAACAACAAGGAAGACGGTGTAGAGTCTTATAATGTTTACAATATGTCTTTTATGTGAGTTTTGCTGCACCGGTTCATCCTTTTGTTTGTTTCAAATAACCTTGCTAGCCTAAACCTTGTATTGAGAGGAATTCTTCTCATGCATCCAAATCCTTGAGCCAACCACTATGCCATTTGTGTCCACCATACCTACCTACTACATGGTATTTCTCCGCCATTCCAAAGTAAATTGCTTGAGTGCTACCTTTAAATTTCCATCATTCGCCTTTGCAATATATAGCTCATGGGACAAATAGCCTTAAAAACTATTGTGGTATTGAATATGTACTTATGCACTTTATCTCTTATTAAGTTGCTTGTTGTGCGATAACCATGTTCCTGGGGACGCCATCAACTACTCTTTGTTGAATATCATGTGAGTTTCTATGCATGTCCGTCTTGTCTGAAGTAAGGGAGATTTACCACTCATTTAATGGTTAGAGCATGCATGTTGTTAGAGAAGAACATTGGGCCGCTAACTAAAGCCATGAATCATGGTGGAAGTTTCAGTTTTGGACATATATCCTCAATCTCATATGAGAACATTAATTGTTGCTACATGCTTATGCATAAAAGAGGAGTCCATTATCTGTTGTCTATGTTGTCCCGGTATGGATGTCTAAGTTGAGAATAATCAAAAGCGAGAAATCCAATGCGAACTTTCTCCTTAGACCTTTGTACGAGGCGGCATAGAGGTACCCCTTTCGACACTTGGTTAAAACATGTGTATTGCGATGATAATCCCGGTGATCCAAGCTAATTAGGACAAGGTGCGGGCACTATTAGTATACTATGCATGAGGCTTGCAACTTTGAAGATATAATTTACATGATACATATGCTTTATTACTACCGTTGACAAAATTGTTTCATGTTTTCAAAATAAAAGCTCTAGCACAAATATAGCAATCGATGCTTTCCTCTTTGAAGGACCTTTCTTTTACTTTTATGTTGAGTCAGCTCACCTATTTCTCTCCACCTCAAGAAGCAAACACTTGTGTGAACTGTGCATTGATTCCTACATACTTGCATATTGCACTTGTTATATTACTTTGCATTGACAACTATCCATGAGATATACATGTTATAAGTTGAAAGCAACCGCTGAAACTTAATCTTCCTTTGTGTTGCTTCAATACCTTTACTATGAATTTATTGCTTTATGAGTTAACTCTTATGCAAGACTTATTGATGCTTGTCTTGAAAGTATTATTCATGAAAAGTCTTTGCTTTATGATTCAGTTGTTTACTCATGTCATTACCATTGTTTTGATCGCTGCATTCATTACATATGCTTACAATAGTATGATCAAGGTTATGATGGCATGTCACTCCAGAAATTATCTTTGTTATCGTTTACTCTGCTCGGGACGAGCAGAACTAAGCTTGGGGATGCTGATACGTCTCCGACGTATCGATAATTTCTTATGTTCCATGCCACATTATTGATGATATCTACATGTTTTATACACATTATATGTCATTATTATGCGTTTTCCGGAACTAACCTATTGACGAGATGCCGAAGGGTTAGTTCATGTTTTCTGCTGTTTTTGGTTCCAGAAATCCTAGTAAGGAAATATTCTCGGAATCGGACGAAATCAATGCCCAGCATCCTATTTTTGGACGAAGCTTCCGGAACACCCGAGAGCCGCCGGAGGAAGCCTCGGGGGCCCCACACGCCACCCCGGCGCGGCCGGAGGGGGCCGCGCCCCCTAGTGTGTGGGCCCACCAGGCCCCCTCCGAGGCTGCCCTTCCGCCTACTTAAGGTCTCCGTCGCGAAAACCCTAACACGTTCGACGAAACCGGAGAAAACCTTCCGAGCCGCCGCCATCGCGAAGCCAAGATCCGGGGACGGGAGTCTCCGTTCCGGCACGCCGCCGGGACGGGGAAGTGCCCCCGGAAGGCTCCTCCATCGACACCACCGCCATCTTCATCAACGCTGCTGTCTCCCATGAGGAGGGAGTAGTTCTCCATCGAGGCTCGGGGCTGTACCGGTAGCTATGTGGTTAATCTCTCTCCTATGTACTTCAATACAATGATCTCATGAGCTGCCTTACATGATTGAGATTCATATGAGCTTTGTATCACAATTTATCTATGTGCTACTCTAGTGATGTTATTAAAGTAGTTTATTCCTCCTGCACGGTGTAATGGTGACAATGTGTGCATCGTGTAGTACTTGGCGTAGGCTATGATTGTGATCTCTTGTAGATTATGAAGTTAACTATTGCTATGATAGTATTGATGTGATCTATTCCTCCTTTCGTAGTGTGAAGGTGACAGTGTGCATGCTATGTTAGTACTTGGTTTGGTTATGTTGATCTGTTATGCACTCTAAGGTTATTTAAATATGAACATCGAATATTGTGGAGCTTGTTAACTCCGGCATTGAGGGTTCGTGTAATCCCACACGATTAGTGGTGTTCATCATCCAACAAGAGGGTGTAGAGTCTAGCATCTATCTATTTATTCTGTTATGTGATCAATGTTGAGAGTGTCCACTAGTGAAAGTATGATCCCTAGGCCTTGTTCCTAAATACTTCTATCGCTGCTTGTTTACTGTTTTACTGCATCTTTACTTCCTGCAATATTACTACCATCATCTGCACGCCAGCAAGCACTTTTACGGCGCTCGTTATTACTGCTCATATTCATTCATACCACTTGTATTTCACTATCTCTTCGCCGAACTAGTGCACCTATTAGGTGTGTTGGGGACACAAGAGACTTCTTGCTTTGTGGTTGCGGGGTTGCATGAGAGGGATATCTTTGACCTCTTCCTCCCCGAGTTCGATAAACCTTGGGTGATCCACTTAAGGGAAACTTGCTGCCGTTCTACAAACCTCTGCTCTTGGAGGCCCAACACTGTCTACAAGAATAGAAGCACCCGTAGACATCAGCCGCCATCGATGTGACTCCTTCCACCGCTCTTCGTCGTTGTCGATCATCGACACTTCGCCATCATCTTCGTCGCCAGCCACCTCTACCTCGCCTTCGTCTTCATCGACCTTCCCTGCAGCAGCGTCGCGCCCCTCTTTCGCCGTTGTGGTCCGCGGCCGCTCGCACCCGCCTCCGCACATGGCGGGCGTCCCGCCTCGGCCACCTGCGGCCACGTCTGCCCCGAGGGGTGTGGCGGTTGCCGCCCCTCATCCACCTCCAGCTTCTGCATCGCAGCAGCATTACGCCGCCCTC
The DNA here is from genome assembly GCF_022539505.1 of Lolium rigidum. Classification (NCBI taxonomy): domain Eukaryota; kingdom Viridiplantae; phylum Streptophyta; class Magnoliopsida; order Poales; family Poaceae; genus Lolium; species Lolium rigidum. The sequence goes on along the minus strand of NC_061513.1, from coordinate 33,773,732 downwards.
CGGGCGTCCAAGGTTGGCCGCATGGGGCACTCATGCAGCCCGTGCAGCCGCAAGGATTCCAACCGTGTCGGTGCAATTCCGGCCTACGTAGCAGCAACAGTACCCGTATCCCAGCCAGTTTCGATCGTCGGGGGGTCCCATGCCATACCATCACGGGCCTGGACAGTTCTTCAATTATCCGGTGCAGCCGGCTACTTCGGCTCCTCCTTAGAATCAGCAGCAAGGGCCCATAGCGGCGGCGAAGAAGAGGAAGAAGAAGAAGAAGAAGAAGAAGGAACCGGTACCGTCTGCTCAGCCGGTAGTGGATTGTGTTGCCGTAGCACAGCTGCCTGTGTTGCCTCCCGCTGTGCCCCAACCGGAGACGCCCCTGGTTGGGTCAGTGGATCCTCCTCAGCCGATGAATACAGCCCCTACAGCTAGGGCTCCTGCCGCTAAAGAAAGGAAGAGTGGGTGTTGTTGGAAGTGTGCTGTCAACACTCACGCCGCCAAGGATTGTAAGGTGGTTCACTACTGTCTCGTCTGTGATAATGCCGCTCATCCCACTATGCGATGCCCTGTTTTGAAGCTTCCCAAGCCTGTTGGATATCTTGTGGGGTGTGGCAATGATGCAACGCTGAATTTGCACTTACCTGACTCGATTCACAAGCCACACTTGTTACCTTCTGGGGCGCCGACTGCGATGGTTCAGGTTTCTGGGGAGATGGTACCACCTTCATCTGTTCAGAGCTTAGTGGCACGCATGTGTCCGGGCCATGCTAATTGGAAGTGGGAAGCGGTGGCGCATGGGGTGAACGCCTATCTTATTGCTATTCCTTCTGCAGATGACTTGGCAAGGATCGACGGTATGCAGATGGGGGTCCCGAATGCAAAATTGCAAGTGTCGGTTTCTTCTTAGAGAAGAGAGGACGTGACTCCGCTTTTTGTTATGGAGCCAGCTTGGATTCATGCTGATGGTGTACCTCATACAGTTCGGCATTTTCATGGTTTGTGGGCAGTTGGTTCACTTGTTGGTTCTACTCTTGATGTAGACCTTGTCTCCCTCAGAAGTACGTATTTTGATTGCTATGCGTGACCTCTCAACACTCCAGAAGGATACAGATGAAGACAATGTTCCTTGTCTAGAGGTTGTGGCCTCACTCAAGCTCAAAGGGTATAGGTTGAGGTTCCGTAGACAATCCTCAATATGTTCCTGATCCTGGGTTTAGACCTTTCTTCTCGAAGGAGGCAGGGGTGACGATGGTCCAGATGGGTTTGGAGATGATATGGAAAATGAACAGTCCTTGGGTGTTCAGTTTGATGGGGCCATGGATGTTGATGCCACTCCTCAGGTTAATGGGAGTACGAGTTGTGCTGCGGCTCCGGCCGTACAGAGGGCGTGACACCATACAACCACTCTCCATCCACACCGAGAGGAAAGGAAATAGTAGCCAGGGTGCGAGCTTCGTCACCCTCGTTGGTTGCTCCGCTACCGTCAGCGGAGGGTGCCCGATCTGTTTCACCGTCTCGGGTACGCAGCTTCACGCAGGGGCGTACGCGTCCTACTTCGTCGTCTACTTCGCCGCCCTCGCCACCCGTTTCACCTTCGCCAGTCAGTATGGCTGCGTCCGCCGCGAAGATGTCTGATACGTCTCCGACGTATCGATAATTTCTTATGTTCCATGCCACATTATTGATGATATCTACATGTTTTATGCACACTTTATGTCATATTCGTGCATTTTCTGGAACTAACCTATTAACAAGATGCCGAAGAGCCGATTGCTTGTTTTTACGTTGTTTTTGGTTTCAGAAATCCTAGTAACGAAATATTCTCGGAATTGGACGAAATCAACGCCCAGGGTCCTATTTTGCCACGAAGCTTCCAGAAGACCGAAAGGGATACGAAGTGGGGCGATGAGGCGCCGCCACCATAGGGCCACGCGGCCAAGGGGGGCCCGCACCGCCCTATGGTGTGGGCCCCTCGTCAGCCCTCCGACTCTGCCCTTCCGCCTACTTATAGCCTCCGTCGCGAAACCCCCGATGCGAAAAACCACGATACGGAAAACCTTACTGAGACGCCACCGCCGCCAATCCCATCTCGGGGGATTCTGGAGATCTCCTCCGGCACCCTGCCGGAGAGGGGATTCATCTCCCGGAGGACTCTTCACCGCCATGGTCGCCTCCGGAGTGATGAGTGAGTAGTTCACCCCTGGACTATGGGTCCATAGCAGTAGCTAGATGGTTGTCTTCTCCTCATTGTGCTTCATTGTTGGATCTTGTGAGCTGCCTAACATGATCAAGATCATCTATCTGTAATACTATATGTTGTGTTTGTTGGGATCCGATGGATAGAGAATACCATGTTATGTTAATTATCAAGTTATTACCTATGTGTTGTTTATGATCTTGCATGCTCTCCGTTATTAGTAGAGGCTCTGGCCAAGTTGATGCTAGTAACTCCAAGAGGGAGTATTTATGCTCGATAGTGGGTTCATGTCTCCGTGAATGCGGGGAGTGACGAAACCCCTAAGGTTATGGATGTGTCTGTTGCCACTAGGGATAAAACATTGATGCTATGTCCGAGGATGTAGTTATTGATTACATTACGCGCAATACTTAATGCAATTGTCCGTTGTTAGCAACTTAATACCGGAGGGGGTTCGGATGATAACTCGAAGGTGGACTTTTTAGGCATAGATGCAGTTGGATGGCGGTCTATGTACTTTGTCGTAATGCCCAATTAAATCTCACTATATTTATCATGACATGTATGTGCATTGTTATGCCCTCTCTATTTGTCAATTGCCCGACTGTAATTTGTTCACCCAACATGCTTTTATCTTATGGGAGAGACACCTCTAGTGAATTGTGGACCCCGGTCCATTCTTTTATACTCGAAATACAAATCTGCTGCAATACTTGTTTTTACTATTTTCTCTGCAAACAATCATCTTCCACACAATACGGTTAATCCTTTGTTACAGCAAGCCGGTGAGATTGACAACCTCACCGTTTCGTTGGGGCAAAGTACTTTGGTTGTGTTGTGCGGGTTCCACGTTGGCGCCGGAATCTCCGGTGTTGCACCGCACTACATCCCGCCGCCATCAACCTTCAACGTGCTTCTTGGCTCCTCCCGGTTCGATAAACCTTGGTTTCTTTCTGAGGGAAAACTTGCTGCTGTGCGCATCATACCTTCCTCTTGGGGTTCCCAACGAACGTGTGAATTACACGCCATCAAGCTCTTTTTCTGGCGCCGTTGCCGGGGAGATCAAGACACGCTGCAAGGGGAGTCTCCACTTCTCAATCTCTTTACTTTGTTTTTGTCTTGCTTTATTTTATTTACTACTTTGTTTGCTGCATTATATCTAAATACAAAAAAAAAATTAGTTGCTAGCTTTACTTTATTTACTGTCTTGTTTGCTATATCAAAAACACAAAAAAAAATTAGTTACTTGCATTTACTTTATCTAGTTTGCTTTATTTACTACTGCTAAAATGGCTACCCCTGAAAATACTAAGTTGTGTGACTTCACAACCACAAACAATAATGATTTCTTATGCACACCTATTGCTCCACCTGCTACTACGGCAGAATTCTTTAAAATTAAACCTCGCTTTACTCGAACCTTGTTATGCGAGAGCAATTTTCTCGGTGTTAGTTCCGATGATGTCTGCTGCCCATCTCAATAATTTTGTTGAACTATGTGAAATGCAAAAGTATAAAGATGTAGATGGTGACATTATAAAATTAAAATTGTTTCCTTTCTCATTAAGAGGAAGAGCTAAACATTGGTTGCTATCTCTGCCTAAGAATAGTATTGATTCCTGGACTAAATGCAAGGATGCTTTTATTGGTAGATATTATCCCCCTGCTAAAATTATATCTTTGAGAAGTAGCATAATGAATTTTAAACAATTAGATAATGAACATGTTGCTCAAGCTTGGGAAAGAATGAAATCTTTGGTTAAAAATTGCCCAACCC
>NC_061513.1:33722557-33769670 GCF_022539505.1 Lolium rigidum | reverse complement strand
ACTAATATAATTGCCTAGTCTAGGTGAGCTTCCTTGATATCAAGATCTTGGAAGCTTACTCAAAACCTTGGAAGACCACGCGTCCGAAAAGGATTCGGATTCAGAAGGACTCCATTCGGACGTGAAGAAGGGCACAAAGACCATCTGATTTTAGAAGGTACGCTGAACTAGTGCTGGATCCTCAAGTATCCTCTTACCATGGAAGGTATGGAGAAAATGTCAAGAAGATGGCAGTTGGTTCCTGCCCGGATACCAAGACCAGTCTCCCAACTCGAAGACATGATGAGTTCTACTTTAGCTCGAAGGCTCGGGAAGAGCCTGACTTTCAATTAACGAAGCCAACAACCAGTTTGGAGTTGCAACATGAGATACAACACACGCGCGCGCAGAGCGCACACCAAACACGCACAATAGAAGCCAACACAAAAAACCAAGCCGAAGCCCGCCAAATCCAGGAAGCCTTGTCTTCTATTGCACCGGAGAGTCCCTAGCCCAACCACGCCCACAAACCTCCCTCATGCCAAAAACAACATCCAACTCGACGACGGGCCATCAACATAGCAGAACTTGAGGATCCAAAGGAGGGGGGGGGGGTCTTGCGGCGACGCCTCAAAGAAGGTGAATGGCGCGAGAATGCATCATCGTCGGTGGCAGAGACCGAGGTCCCCGCAAAGCTTTCACCTAGACCCCAAACCACCACCCCACGAGCGCGGGCTAGGCCTTTGAAAGAGCATAGAGCCCCCATGTGTGGTTTTGGTAACTAATGACAATCCCTGTGTTTCAATATTTGCATTGAGTGATATTTGTAGAGTTGTCCGTAGGCAATTCTTGAACCATACGTTGGCTTCAAGGTTACAATAAGAAGAAATAAAGTGCAAGTTCATGATGAGCCAACTCAAAGATATCATATACTTGAAACTTTCCATTCATATGGTTTTCATGAATAGATGCACCGAAGAAGGAGCTCTCCTATAGTGGAGTGTGGGGGAGCAATCCGCAAGACTACATCAAGCAATGACAATCAAGAAAGGCGTTACATATTGTTACGATCAAGATCATCATCATCGAGCTCAAATTAAATGCGCAAGATTAAGGTTTGCTCTTGATAGGGTATGTTTCTTACCGGTCTCATGGTTTAGTTGGGAGACCATTTTACAGGATAGTGGCCATACAATCAAAAGGGCTCTCGAGTGAGTAACTCGATCATATCATTCTGAGAGAGCTCAAACCGTTGCATCCTTGCATCATCTTTCTTGGTTGTTATTTGGATCTTATCCATGTGGTGTTTTAGCTTGTGGTTATTTCCATGACAAGCTCTTGTTGGTCGAAAACGGATTTGGCATGTATGATGTGTTGGGTTTTTCAAGTTTGGTGATTTTCTCGGCTTCTCATATCGAGGGGTTGCACCTCTAAAATTCATAGAAAATCATCCCCTTACTTTTTTTAGTATTTATTAGTTTTTGTGGAGGTAGATATTGCCGTTTCCAATAAAATTGGTTTCTTCTCATTTGGATTTCCAATCTCAAGTTTTTTTGCATTTCAAGTTTAGGTTTAAAAGAAAACAAAATAATAGTAAGATTTGGTTTGACCGGTACTACCGTTTATCGTACCGGGCCGGTCGCTCCTGCACCCAGAATCCCCGGTGTCAATGACCGGTATCGAAATCGGTACCAGGCCAGGCACCAGGTACCGGCCCAACCGGACCGATGCGACCGGCCCACCTCGGTTGGTACTACCGGGCCGCCCAGCAACTAGGCCACCACACGCGTCCGCATGCCACGCCTCCCGCGCCTGCACGCCAGCTGCGCTGCTCGCTCCGCGCCCATCCTTTCCCCGCTCGAGTCGCCCGCTCCCCCTTGACCGTGCACGCTGCCCCCACGTTGACTTCGCGAGCTGGCCCCACACGTGTTCCTCTCTCTGATATGGTTTGCTTGCTCCCATTCTTTTTTTGCATTGGTTGGCAACGCGCGCGGGCCGGGCGGTAGTACCGCGCCTCCCTGGTCGTTACTACTAGCCCATGCTGAATCTGGTCAGCCCAACAGGCAGAAAAATGTGTGCCTCCTTTTTAAGATTTTCTCTCTCTCTTATTGCTTCTTCTTCCTCCATCTCATGCTCTCCTCTCCACCATTGTTGTTGAGTTTTTGTGAGCTTGATTTCTCTCTCCGCAACCAATAATTATTGCATCTATTTGAGAGAAAGTTTGAGGAGATCTAGATCCACACTTTAACCAAACCAAATCATCCATTTGTGAGTAAATCTTTGGGATCTAAATCTTGGAGAATTTGGTGTTATCCTTTTTGTTCTTCCTCTCTTATTCCCCCATTAGCTTTAGTAGCTTTGTTGGAATTTGAGAGTGAAGGATTTGGGCATCGTTGTGGTGTTCTTGCCATTGCATTTGATGCATCGACTTGACTTCTCCGCCGGTGATACGTGGAGGTGAAAGTTCGTGAGATATTACCTTCAGGAGCTTGTTCTCGGAGCTTGTTCCTTTTGGGTCTTTGGACCCTTATACGTCTTTGTGGTGTTCTTGGGGACTCCAATTAAGTTGTGAAGATTCTTCAAGGGAAGGGCATTTGTGGCTATTTGTTGGGCGCCTCTAATTAAGTTGTGGAGATAGCCATAAGCTTTGTGCGGGTTCGGTGACCACCCTTACAGTTCCATATAGGATCAAGGTCTTCCCCTTTGGTGGGAAGGGTTGAGGAGAACACGGTGAGGCCTTCGTGGCGTTTGGAGTGCTTTGTTGTCAATACCCGGAATTTTTAAGTCCAGATGCCTGTTATGCCATACATCGCAATCCCAGGAATATTGTTGTTGCGAGACATAACAGTTGAATATCATCAGTCATCATTTATTACATACCATAGTCGTCTTACAAATAGATCACATGATCCAATATTACAATAATAGTTGAACTATTGTTTCAACACACATCACAAATACATAGCGGAAGCGTAGATAGAAGGGGACTCTATAGTCCACAGGCCAACGCTTGACGTCAGAGTAGTCCTAGTTGTCGTAGACGTTCGCTGTCCATCCTCTTCATACTGCTCGTTCCTCTTCATAGCCTGACCATTTGAATAGCCAGGGACAAAGCCGTGAGTACTTTAAAGTACTCGCAAACTAATACTAATGTAAGTACTAGCAATTCTAGTAAGGGGGATGCTAAGCTCTAGTTTATTTGCATAAAGTTAATTTTAGTTCACAAGCATTTGATAAAAGACTCTTCATGTGCTAACTAACTCAAGTGGGAACATTAGTGTCATTCTCACAACTCAGTTGTGTTTCAAGTCAAAGTCACCATTTCAAGTTCAAATCACAAGTCACCCTTCACATGTCACATTTTTGAAAATGGTCTGATGACGGAACAGTATGGCCTTTCCAACCGTCCATAACCGTGGACGCGGCTATTCGAATAGTTCTACACTCTGCGGAGGTCGTACACTTGTGCCACAACATTTGCAATAATCCGTCAGGGTTAACTGGCCCTGATTTATCACACTCCGTGTGCGGACTACCAACCATAACCTTTCACTCACATACCCTAGTATAGGCATCTCTCCCCATGAGCTTGGCCTCCCAGTGAAGACAAACTATCAGCCTGGGAACTGCACAGGGCTTGGGCCGGACATTCACCTCATATTCACGTCATATCACATCATTCCATATTTCTTTGGAGGCAGCCCTTGGCATAACCCCGATGACGCTTGTGTAGAGGGAACCTATACTAAGATACATAAACTTCTAGTTAAGCCCTACCCATATCAGGTATTGTGGGGGTACTTGTAAAAATTGGAATGGTATCGCATCCGAACCCAACCATCAGTTTTTGTAAAGTTCACCATGTCTTTCACAAGTCACATTCACCTTCAAAATCTTTCAATAGAATGACTCATCATTCCAAGGTTTTTAAATTCATTTCAAACTCACAAGTTCCCATCTAGAGTAGTCAATTTTAATTTAGCACTAGCATCTAATCATGAGGGGTGCTAACTAGTTTATAACTTTCTAGGCCAAGTTTGGTGCTCTTGTTCTACTCTATATCTAGACCAAGTGAATCATGAATCAAAAAGTAACTTTGATAAATCAATTGCAATAAAGCTCGTAAGGTAAAAACTTGGGATAGGACCATTAAGCATAAAGTAAAAGTGGTGGTGCCTTGCTCTTGTAGAGCTTTGCACTTAGCAAAAATATTAGCTTGCAACAATAGAACTTGCAATGGTGTTAGCTTGCAAGAGTATAGCTTGCCTTGGTGTTTGAGGTGATCAAAGTGCTCTTCTTCTTCTGGGTAGAATCCTTCCTCTTCCTGGTATTCTCCGGTACTAGCGTCTATACACGAATACGAGGATACAATCACCAAGCCATTCATTGGCTATTCTAAACATCACACACAAACTATTCTACTCACACAATTAATACAAATTGGTGCATTGGTGGTCTTGCTTGAGAAAAAATAATTTCCTCTCATTTCATATGTAAATGATGGTTTCCATATAGTTCTTGAGGAATAATTTCCTCTCCTTGAATCTTCTTTAAGATTTAATTTCTCAAACAATCTCTCATGAATTTAGGTTGACCTAAGTCAACCATTCATCATCATCATTTGAGAAAATGATTTAAATGAGGCAGAGATACCTCATACTTTTTAACATTTCTACCAATGATTTAAAATCTCCAACTATTTCATATGAGAGCATTTGACCAGAGGTTCAAACTTCATGTGAAAGTACTTGGGGCAAGATTTAAATGGAGTGAAACACCTCATATGATTTACACAACTTAAAATAGCATCACACATTACTATGGAGTGGGTAGATGTGTTTTTCTTATTTAAGGAAAATAAGTTCCTCTCATACTAATTAAGGTGTTACTTTTAATTACTTAGAGAAATAATTTCCTCTCATTATCTTATTAAGATTTAATTTTTCTCATGAATAATATATGACCTAGGTTGACTAAGTCAACCTCTTCATACTCATCATTTAAGAAGATGATTTAAATGAGGTGAAGCACCTCATACAATTTAATCTTAATATGGTAAAGATTTAATATCATCAAACAATTCATATGAGACCTAAATGACCAGAGTCTCTACCTCATTTTCAAATGTTCATGACAAGATTTAAATGAGAGAAAGACTCCCATATGATTTATTAATAGTTTTGGACAATATCTTTGACTAGAAATAGCCAAATAGTCCTTTAATTAATCTAGGCCATGATCATTCAAAGTAAGCATGGCATATTTTTGCAGAAACAATTAGTACAAGTGTAATGTGATTTATAAGAGTTGGAATTAACTAAATATCTATTTTGGTTGATTTTTAATAATTATTTTAATATGAAAAAGTCCCGGCCTTCTTCTTTTTATCGTTTTATTTCTACAACAGATCTTGAGGTGGGACCAGTGGCATGTTGTAGATCTTTTTACTAGCTTTCCAACAATATGAAATTTGTTAAATTTGGCCAAGCCAAACAGATTCTATGAATTTTCAAAGTTGGAGCCAGTATTGAATTTGAATTGAATTGATTTAACCGATTTTGAATTTAACGGGCTGGCGGGAACACTAGGTGGGCCGAAACGATTTAAACGGAATGAAAATGGCCCAGTAACGCAGCTGGTGCGCTTGGGCCGCCTGACAAAGTGGGGGCCACTCGTCAGCGACTCTTAAAAGCCGAATCGGTATGAGCTATTGTGGGGCGTAGGATTAGAATGCAGATCAACGGCTCAGAGCCGTCGTCTTCTCCGGCGAGATGCCGAGCGTCTGGCGGCGAGCCTAGGGGGTCGGAGGGCTAACCGTAGGTCCGGCGAGTGGCGGCGGTGTTCCGTTCGAGGTTGTCGAGGACGAGGAAGAAGCCTGTAGCAGTGGCGTCCCTCGGGGAGGCTCCAGTCGATGGCGATTGCTGCAGAGCTTCCGCGGCTCCGATCTTCCGATTGGGCTTGCTCCGGCGACGATCGAGGGTGTGGTTGGGTCGTGGAGAAGCAGGGATGGGAGGAGAAGGGAGTGGTGTGCTCAATGGCGTCCAGGGAACGTCCTATTTATAGAGGAGCTTGGGTGCTGCGGGGCAGGGTTGAAGTCGACAAGGGCGCGGTGATTCCGGCGAGGGTTGGGGCTAGGCGATGACGCAATCGTGTTCACGATGTCATGGCGAGGCTATGAGCGTGAATGGCGCGGCAAGGGGATGCGTAGGGTGGTCGGAGCCGTGCATGTACTGGCGCGACCGTGGCGGGCGCGCTCGTCCTCTCCGGCGACCGTGGGCGCCAAGGCATGAAGCCAGCTTGTCCGGCGAGCTCCGCGTGGTGAGGAGAGTACCAGGGCGCGCGGAGTTGGTCGGGGTACGACGAGGTACGGCGAACGCCGCGTGGCCATGTCGTGCGCGTCCGTGCGCCGATGACGTCGCCATGCCGCTGTCGGCGTACCTGGGACGTACTGGGCGCGCATCGTCCGGGTCGTGTCGTCGTCCTCTCGGTCAATGGCGCGTACGGGCGAATCCAGGAGATCTTGGGCTAGCTGCTGGACATGGTGGCGAGGCTGATCGTGGAGATAAGAGAGGGGAGGCACGTCGAGGTGGAACGGGATCGGCATGGCCATGGCCAGCCATGTTCTGATCGTGTCCATGTCGGTTTCTTGCATGGGCTAGGTAGGGTGAGGTCAGGGGAGCATGGCTAGGTCAAGTGGTGGTCAAGGTTTGGCATGGTTTGATCACATTTTGAAAATTGGGAATGTTGCATATGTTTCAAAGTCTCATCTTGGCTTGATCATATCTCTTGATCCAAAAAGAATTTGGTATGATGATCTTTACAAAAGTTGTTCATCTTGTTGTGTACTTGGATGACATGCAAAGATTTGAATTTGTTTAGTTTAGAAATCTTGAAATATGGAGGCTCAAAGTGGTGACCAGAATATAAAAGTCAAGAATGACCATTATCTTATGTGATCATATTTTGATTTTTGAATTTGATTTCAATGGTGTTTCTTTGATTCCCAAAGTTGTAATCACTCTTGAATATCATATTTCAAGTAATGGTGAAGATCAAATAGATCTAGGGTCAAAATTTGCAAAAATGGCATAAACCATATGTGAGGGTTTTGTGATTTTCTAACTTTTATTCTTTTATTTTTCTTTGCTTCATTTTGACAAGAGTGAGGTTTATTTGATGTTAGATTGAGTTGGGTACAAAGTTCAAACCATTTTAGGACAATGTGGATGCCTAGGGTAAGATTTGATATTTTGGCTAAGTGCCACATATACCTCTATGCATATGTTTGATTTTATTTTGTTTCTCACTTGAATTGGTTGGTAAGTACTTTGTTAAGTGTGTTGATGTATTTCAAAACATCTACCAAGGTCAACACTCAAAGTTGGAGAATTTGCAAAAAGTAGCCATAGGCTTGCAAATGCCTTTTTCTTATTTAAGATCACCTCTTTTTTTATTTTGGTTTTTCAAAGATTTGTGACAAGAGGAATAAGGTTTAGGGTTTAGTGGGGTTCACCATGGTTCACCACCATTTAGCAAAAATAATAAAGGTAGGGTTCAAGATTTACCTATTAGGACTATATACCTATATATGTCTTTTTCTTTATTTTGGTTTCTCAAAATAGATCCATTTGGTTTTGAGAAGATCAAGGTTTAGAGTTTCTCTTATTTGATTTCTTTCTCTTTTATTTTATATGTGATCTTCACTTGATCACTTTAGGGTTTTAGGGTTTATCACACAAACATAGTAACACTCATCATGGCAAAGCACAAGTATTAGGTATGAGCACTATGCATAGCACTCAATGTAAGAAAAGTTTTTGTTGGTTCTCATTTTTGGGAAAAGGAAATTCATTTTCTCTTTGTTTTAAAATTTGGGATGTTACAAACCCTTCCCCCTTAAACAAATCTCGTCCCGAGATTTTAAGAAAAGTTAGGTTCCTAAGAGAGATTGGGCGATATGATTTAACAGGAAAACATACTTGGCATGGCCTGAGGTGCTTCTTGGGCTTCTGCTGCATTCATGTGGTAGAGGCGGCCGTTGCGGTTGTTCTGGTTCCTTCGGGCTGCGAAGTGGTGCTGTTGCTGAGCAGGTGCAGCGGTATTGGCGGCAATCTTCGCTAACCTTTTGGGGCACTCATTGGAGTAGTGACCCACAACTCCACATTCATAGCAGTTGATGGTGGACTTGTCCTTGGGATTGACGGGAACAGTGTTGCTTCCAGTCATTTGGGCAGTATTGGGGTTGTTGTTGTTGCCATTGGGGTGGTTGTTGTTGTTGGTGTGGTTGCCGTTGTTATTGTTGTTGTTGGTGTTGTGGTTGTTGTTGTTGTTGTTGCTTGGGCGGTAAGTCTGAGCAGGGGGCTTGTTGTATCTTGGGGCAAATCCTCCAGATGAATTGCTGCGGTACTTCTGAGCATTGTTGGGTCCATTCTGGGGCATCATACGGCGCTTGCGGTTCTCATTGGCTTGGTGCAGTTTCCCTTCCATCTGGATGGCTGAGTCCACCAGGGCTTCTAGGTTAGCAAAGGGAATGTTGACCAGCACGGTCTGCATCTCGTCATGCAGTCCGTTCAGGAATCTCTCCTTCCGTTTCTCGTTGGTGTCGGTTTCGTCCGGGGCGTACCTTGACAAGGTGAGGAACCTGTCGCGGTATTCCACCACCGACATCCTTCCTTGCTTGAGTTCGCGGAACTCATCTCTCATCTTCTTGATCAGTCCTTGGGGCACGTGATACTTGCTAAACTTCAGCTTGAAGTCTTCCCAGGTCATCATCTGTCCCGCATTCATTGCGCGGGCGTTTGTCCACCAGGCTCGTGCAGGTCCTGACAGGTAGTGGGTGACGAACAGTACTTTCTCTGTGGCTTCAACTCCCGCAACTTGAAGGTTGTTCTCCATTGTCTGGAGCCAGTCATCTGCGTCGAGGGGCTCTTCGGTCTTGCTAAAAATAGGTGGGTTGGTGTTTTGAAAGTTCTTCAGTTTTGACCCAGGGTGGTCGTGGTTTCCATGGCCGTTGTTGTTCTGAGCAATCTGATGTAGTGCAGTGATGTTGGCTTGTCGTTCAGCTCTCTCGGCTTCGCGGTCTGCCATCATCATCTCTAGCATCTGCATCATGGCGTCTTGGGTGGCGCTGCGGGTTGGTGGGGCCATCTGAACATCGGAGTGGATAATAAGATAAGAGGGAAATTCCTATGGTTTGTTTGATTAAAAGTTCAAAAAATTCAAAACTTGAAAACTTGAGTAGTGTTGAGGGGGTAAAAATCAGCAACACTTTTTCATTCATACCAAACATCACATATTACAAATCTAACACACCGTTGGTTTGAAGAACCATTCATTCGCTCTACGATACAAGGGGATCCTGATACAACTCACACCTACTTAAGTGCTGGAGTGATACTACTTTTCCGGGTGGATTCTTCGTCTTCACGGGTGATGTGCTTGGCGAGAGTCGACGGCGTTGTCCAAATCCCTGCGGGTTTTGTACAGCATGAAGTCCTGGTGTGCTACATAGGGGTTCATCTCCGTGTGTGGTGGCATGGTCATCGATCTTCCCATGGAGTCATGTCTTGGGTAGTAGATGAAGCGAGTGTTCTGGATCTTGTTCTCATTTTGTCCACACAGACGGGCAATGGCTTCTTGCATAGCTCTGACTAGTCCTTCCTTCCAATTGCTTCCCGTTACAGAAAACCATATGGTTTCCCATACCGGGGCTCCATGCTTTCTTCGTAGATCTGTAGAAACTTCCCACTGAGGTGGTCCTCCCAACTGATTATTGAGGGGTATTCCGAAGAACTCGGGATACGGGTGTCCTAGATATTCCACTAGTTGCTTCAAATCCTTTTCGAACTTTAGGTCGCCTCCGTGACCAAGCTGATGGAACTCCCATTGGTACTCCATCTGTGAGCAATTAGGATAAGTAAGTTAGTGAAGTGATCCAGTGTGCCAAATTTTATGTAGGATTTCAAAGAAAAGTAGAGCATAAATTTCTCTTTTTGAAAAAGTTATCAAGGATAAGAGTGAGAATACATTTTCATAAATATTCACTTTATTGGTTTTGAAACTAAGTTTTTCAGACGTCCATTCTAACTAGGGTCTCCTAAGGTCAAACAATGGCTCTGATACCAACTTGTCAACACCCGGAATTTTTAAGTCCAGATGCCTGTTATGCCATACATCGCAATCCCAGGAATATTGTTGTTGCGAGACATAACAGTTGAATATCATCAGTCATCATTTATTACATACCATAGTCGTCTTACAAATAGATCACATGATCCAATATTACAATAATAGTTGAACTATTGTTTCAACACACATCACAAATACATAGCGGAAGCGTAGATAGAAGGGGACTCTATAGTCCACAGGCCAACGCTTGACGTCAGGAGTAGTCCTAGTTGTCGTAGACGTTCTGCTGTCCATCCTCTTCATACTGCTGTTCCTCTTCATAGCCTGGCCATTTGAATAGCCAGGGACAAAGCCGTGAGTACTTTAAAGTACTCGCAAACTAATACTAATGTAAGTACTAGCAATTCTAGTAAGGGGGATGCTAAGCTCTAGTTTATTTGCATAAAGCTAATTTTAGTTCACAAGCATTTGATAAAAGACTCTTCATGTGCTAACTAACTCAAGTGGGAACATTAGTGTCATTCCCACAACTCAGTTGTGTTTCAAGTCAAAGTCACCATTTCAAGTTCAAATCACAAGTCACCCTTCACATGTCACATTTTTGAAAATGGTCTGATGATGGAACAGTATGGCCTTTCCAACCGTCCATAACCGTGGACGCGGCTATTCGAATAGTTCTACACTCTGCAGAGGTCGTACACTTGTGCCACAACATTTGCAATAATCCGTCGGGGTTAACCGGCCTCGATTTATCACACTCCGTGTGCGGACTACCAACCATAACCTTTCACTCACATACCCTAGTATAGGCATCTCTCCACATGAGCTTGGCCTCCCAGGTGAAGACAAACGTCGGCACTGGGAACTGCACAGGGCTTGGGCCAGACATTCACCTCATATTCACGTCATATCACATCATTCCATATTTCTTTGGAGGCAGCCCTTGGCATAACCCCGATGACGCTTGTGTAGAGGGAACCTATACTAAGATACATAAACTTCTAGTTAAGCCCTACCCATATCAGGTATTGTGGGGGTACTTGTAAAAATTGGAATGGTATCGCATCCGAACCCAACCATCAGTTTTTGTAAAGTTCACCATGTCTTTCACAAGTCACATTCACCTTCAAAATCTTTCAATAGAATGACTCATCATTCCAAGGTTTTCAAATTCATTTCAAACTCACAAGTTCCCATCTAGAGTAGTCAATTTTAATTTAGCACTAGCATCTAATCATGAGGGGTGCTAACTAGTTTATAACTTTCTAGGCCAAGTTTGGTGCTCTTGTTCTACTCTATATCTAGACCAAGTGAATCATGAATCAAAAAGTAACTTTGATAAATCAATTGCAATAAAGCTCGTAAGGTAAAAACTTGGGATAGGACCATTAAGCATAAAGTAAAAAGTGGTGGTGCCTTGCTCTTGTAGAGCTTTGCACTTAGCAAAAATATTAGCTTGCAACAATAGAACTTGCAATGGTGTTAGCTTGCAAGAGTATAGCTTGCCTTGGTGTTTGAGGTGATCAAAGTGCTCTTCTTCTTCTGGGTAGAATCCTTCCTCTTCCTGGTATTCTCCGGTACTAGCGTCTATACACGAATACGAGGATACAAGCACCAAGCCATTCATTGGCTATTCTAAACATCACACACAAACTATTCTACTCACACAATTAATACAAATTGGTGCATTGGTGGTCTTGCTTGAGGAAAAATAATTTCCTCTCATTTCATATGTAAATGATGGTTTCCATATAGTTCTTGAGGAATAATTTCCTCTCCTTGAATCTTCTTTAAGATTTAATTTCTCAAACAATCTCTCATGAATTTAGGTTGACCTAAGTCAACCATTCATCATCATCATTTGAGAAAATGATTTAAATGAGGCAGAGATACCTCATACTTTTTAACATTTCTACCAATGATTTAAAATCTCCAAGTATTTCATATGAGAGCATTTGACCAAAGGTTCAAACTTCATGTGAAAGTACTTGGGGCAAGATTTAAATGGAGTGAAACACCTCATATGATTTACACAACTTAAAATAGCATCACACATTACTATGGAGTGGGTAGATGTGTTTTTCTTATTTAAGGAAAATAAGTTCCTCTCATACTAATTAAGGTGTTACTTTTAATTACTTAGAGAAATAATTTCCTCTCATTATCTTATTAAGATTTAATTTTTCTCATGAATAATATATGACCTAGGTTGACTAAGTCAACCTCTTCATACTCATCATTTGAGAAGATGATTTAAATGAGGTGAAGCACCTCATACAATTTAATCTCAATATGGTAAAGATTTAATATCATCAAACGATTCATATGAGACCTAAATGACCAGAGTCTCTACCTCATTTTGAAATGTTCATGACAAGATTTAAATGAGAGAAAGACTCCCATATGATTTATTAATAGTTTTGGACAATATCTTTGACTAGAAATAGCCAAATAGTCCTTTAATTAATCTAGGCCATGATCATTCAAAGTAAGCATGGCATATTTTTGCAGAAAATATTAGTACAAGTGTAATGTGATTTATAAGAGTTGGAATTAACTAAATATCTATTTTGGTTGATTTTTAATAATTATTTGAATATGAAAAAGTCCCGTCCTTCTTCTTTTTATCGTTTTATTTCTACAACAGATCTTGAGGTGGGACCAGTGGCATGTTGTAGATCTTTTTACTAGCTTTCCAACAATATGAAATTTGTTAAATTTGGCCAAGCCAAACAGATTCTATGAATTTTCAAAGTTGGAGCCAGTATTGAATTTGAATTGAATTGATTTAACCGATTTTGAATTTAACGGGCTGGCGGGAACACTAGGTGGGCCGAAACGATTTAAACGGAACGAAAACGGCCCAGTAACGCAGCTGGTGCGCTTGGGCCGCCTGACAGAGTGGGGGCCACTCGTCAGCGACTCTTAAAAGCCGAATCGGTATGAGCTATTGTGGGGCGTAGGATTAGAACGCAGATCAACGGCTCAGAGCCGTCGTCTTCTCCGGCGAGATGCCGAGCGTCTGGCGGCGAGCCTAGGGGGTCGGAGGGCTAACCGTAGGTCCGGCGAGTGGCGGCGGTGTTCCGTTCGAGGTTGTCGAGGACGAGGAAGAAGCCCCGTAGCAGTGGCGTCCCTCGGGGAGGCTCCAGTCGATGGCGATTGCTGCAGAGCTTCCGCGGCTCCGATCTTCCGATTGGGCTTGCTCCGGCGACGATCGAGGGTGTGGTTGGGTCGTGGAGAAGCCGGGATGGGAGGAGAAGGGAGTGGTGTGCTCAATGGCGTCCAGGGAACGTCCTATTTATAGAGGAGCTTGGGTGCTGCGGGGCAGGGTTGAAGTCGACAAGGGCGCGGTGATTCCGGCGAGGGTTGGGGCTAGGCGATGACGCAATCGTGTTCACGACGTCATGGTGAGGCTATGAGCGTGAACGGCACGGCAAGGGGATGCGTAGGGTGGTCGGAGCCGTGCATGTACTGGCGCGACCGTGGCGGGCGCGCTCGTCCTCTCCGGCGACCGTGGGCGCCAAGGCATGACGCCAGCTTGTCCGGCGAGCTCCGCGTGGCGAGGAGAGTACCAGGGCGCGCGGAGTTGGTCGGGGTACGACGAGGTACGGCGAACGCCGCGTGGCCGTGTCGCGCGCGTCCGTGCGCCGATGACGTCGCCATGCCGCTGGCGGCGTACCTGGGACGTACTAGGCGCGCGTCGTCCGGGTCGTGTCGTCGTCCTCTCGGTCAATGGCGCGTACGGGCGAATCCAGGAGATCTTGGGCTAGCTGTTGGACATGGTGGCGAGGCTGATCGTGGAGAGAAGAGAGGGGAGGCGCGTCGAGGTGGAACGGGATCGGCATGGCCATGGCCAGCCATGTTCTGATCGTGTCCATGTCGGTTTCTTGCATGGGCTAGGTAGGGTGAGGTCAGGGGAGCATGGCTAGGTCAAGTGGTGGTCAAGGTTTGGCATGGTTTGATCACATTTTGAAAATTGGGAATGTTGCATATGTTTCAAAGTCTCATCTTGGCTTGATCATATCTCTTGATCCAAAAAGAATTTGGTATGATGATCTTTACAAAAATTGTTCATCTTGTTGTGTACTTAGATGACATGCAAAGATTTGAATTTGTTTAGTTTAGAAATCTTGAAATATGGAGGCTCAAAGTGGTGACCAGAATATAAAAGTCAAGAATGACCATTATCTTATGTGATCATATTTTGATTTTTGAATTTGATTTCAATGGTGTTTCTTTGATTCCCAAAGTTGTAATCACTCTTGAATATCATATTTCAAGTAATGGTGAAGATCAAATAGATCTAGGGTCAAAATTTGCAAAAATGGCATAAACCATATGTGAGGGTTTTGTGATTTTCTAACTTTTATTCTTTTATTTTTCTTTGCTTCATTTTGACAAGAGTGAGGTTTATTTGATGTTAGATTGAGTTGGGTACAAAGTTCAAACCATTTTAGGACAATGTGGATGCCTAGGGTAAGATTTGATATTTTGGCTAAGTGCCACATATACCTCTATGCATATGTTTGATTTTATTTTGTTTCTCACTTGAATTGGTTGGTAAGTACTTTGTTAAGTGTGTTGATGTATTTCAAAACATCTACCAAGGTCAACACTCAAAGTTGGAGAATTTGCAAAAAGTAGCCATAGGCTTGCAAATGCCTTTTTCTTATTTAAGATCACCTCTTTTTTTATTTTGGTTTTTCAAAGATTTGTGACAAGAGGAATAAGGTTTAGGGTTTAGTGGGGTTCACCATGGTTCACCACCATTTAGCAAAAATAATAAAGGTAGGGTTCAAGATTTACCTATTAGGACTATATACTATATATGTCTTTTTCTTTATTTTGGTTTCTCAAAATAGATCCATTTGGTTTTGAGAAGATCAAGGTTTAGAGTTTCTCTTATTTGATTTCTTTCTCTTTTATTTTATATGTGATCTTCACTTGATCACTTTAGGGTTTTAGGGTTTATCACACAAACATAGTAACACTCATCATGGAAAAGCACAAGTATTAGGTATGAGCACTATGCATAGCACTCAATGTAAGAAAAGTTTTTGTTGGTTCTCATTTTTGGGAAAAGGAAATTCATTTTCTCTTTGTTTTGAAATTTGGGATGTTACATTTGTCCTCCACACCGCTCCAACGAAGACTAGCACTCGCAAGAGTGTGAACTTCGGGATACATCATCGTCTCCACGTTACTTTAGTTATTCCTATACCCAAGCTATTTACTTATGCACTTTAATTTGAGATAGCCTTCGTGCTTGAAGTTATATATCTTGCTATCACATAGTTGCTTGTCTTGCTTAGCATAAGTTGTTGGTGCATATAGGTGAACATTAGTTATATAGGTTTTATGCTTGGAAAATTAAATGCTAGTTTTATTCATAAAAATTTAAACCGTCTATTCACCCCCATCTAGGCGGCATCTATGTCCTTTCACAAAAAACATAACATCTTCCAATGGAGTAGGGATACGCACGCCGGCAGTAGCTACAACCTGACGGCGACCTAGCAAAAGCCACCCAAGGCACTACGGCGACTGCCAACCACCAAAGCAAGACCATGTAAAAGAAGCCAGGCCGACGATGTGAGAGGGCTAAGACACCAGCGAGAGAACACATGGTGACCCACAAGACACTGCAAGAGAAGCTTGCTCGAAACATTGCCACCAAGGGGAGCAGTCTGAGACGGAGGGATGGCATCCATCACTTTGAACTGGAGGAACATCATCGAGACACCTTCAACAAGGAAATAACACCCAGAGGTGACGCCGTCACTGACACTGACCACAACCGTGCACAACTTCTGTCGAGGACCAACCGGGTCAAAAATCAGGTCGCCTTCGCGAGGAGGGTGAGCGGACAAGGCAGATATCACTGCCACACCGGGACACCATGTGCCAACAGTCGCATGGGCCCTCCATGGCCATCCGGACTAAGATGATGGCACGGTTTTGGGGAGGGGAGTAAAGGGTGGGGTGGAGCTAACCCTAGCAGCACCACCTCACCGCCCAAGCATCACCGCCCTAGCAGCCTCCCGGAGATATGTGTCAAAATCGCCACGTCTTCTTCATGGAGTACTTCTGGATGATTATCGTCGTCTAGATCTAGTATAGCCAGTGATCGCTGAAGTGCAGCCGAATCTTCGCGGACACGTTCCTGCTTTGTTCATACTTGATCACACGTTTGATGCGGTCATACCTTCTCATGTACGTGTGGATATCATAGAGGCGTTGCATATGCAACACTTGATTGCGGGATAATACATCTTGTCGCGGATAGCCGAGTCTAGAGGAATTGACTCACGTCTCTGCTGTGTGATAAGAACATAAAAGGTATGAATCCGTTACGTCCCTCTTCCATATGATCTTGCTTATGTGGTATTTTTTTTTTGTTTGACATAGCGTGTTCCCTAACAAGTTCACTATCCACTAGATGTGGAACTACCCCCCTCAATCTGGCAATTTTATTTGCACGCTCAATCGCGATGGCCAACATATCCTCCATAATATTAAATAAAATGTGTGAGAGTCGTCTTCCCTTAACTACTCTCAACTGAAATTAATGGCAACATTTGACTTTAATGATCACACTATCTCTATTGTTAAAATTATAGATCCAAGCATGCCACACTTCGGAATACCCTTTCATTTTCAGAGATTCTTGAAGAAATGACCATTTGAATTTTTCATATGCCTTATCAGAATCAATTTTATAAATTATCTAATTCCTTTTTTCGTTGTAGTTCATGGACCGTCTCATGAGGAATCATCACCCCATCTAGAATATTTCTTCCTTGCATGAAGGTTGCTTGAGTTAGGCGAACCACACGGTCTGCCATCCAATTAAGCATATTAGTTGCGGTATTCGTAGCCTTTGTGGGCTTTGTGAATATTTTGAAGCTAAGATTATAAAGAGGTAGCGTAGATTTTATCTCACCAAAACTAGTCAGTTGTCTTAGAATTAAGTTTTTGAAAAATTTGCAACCTTTAACTTAAGGATGACTAGTAGGATTTGTATATCTTGGTTACTAACCAAGCCTAGTCCTCAGAAATAAACTGCAACCCGAATTAGTGTCCTTGAGGACTTAAATTCAAGTGTTGGGTTTATATATTGTCTCCCTAGCCAAGTGAGTTAGGTTGTCCTTGATAACTCAGATTAGAAAAAAAAAACACTTCTGTTTGTGTACAATTTTTCTCTTTCATCTATTAAGATTGTATCAGACACGAGGTATTTCCATTTCTAAAAACCCCCCGAAGATTACCCAAAAAAAACATGAAAATGCTAAAGTTGAATGTTGCATGCACGTTTCATGCCGATGGAAGGAACAGAGCGGAGTAGCAAACTGGACATTCATAAATCATAAACGCAGAAATACATCTGAGTTGGCTGTTGCGATGATCACACCTCTCAATTTCAACTCAATGACGTCTCGATTGGAGCGGCGGCTGGTTCTTCGTCGTCCCTTTTCTCTTCGACGGACGGCTCCTCCCCTTCTGGTAGCTGATCTGTGTTTGCGGCATCATTCAAAGCAACGGCTTGTTTTCCGTCAGATTCCCCTGCAAATGGTGTATGTAAAAAATTAAATTGAAATCTAACGAGTGCATGATTTTGTTATTAGGAATGAAGAAAATGGAAAATACCGTCATCGTTTCTCGACGCGGCCGCTGATGTCGCCTCCTCCTCTGGCTCCTGAGGTACAACGCTCTCGTCCTCTTCCTGCTCGACGTTGACCAACTCTTCTGGCTCCTTGGCTTGCTCTGTCTCGTCGTCGGCCTCGCTGGCCGGCTCCTCGACGGCGGTAGGTTCCGGCAGCTCTTGCTCGTTTCTCAATTCATCATCATTGCCTGACGGCGTAGGTTGCTCTGCCACCTCCACCTCGGACGCGGCCGGTGATGTGAGGCTTTCGTCTTCGTTGGCCACCGGTGCAGCGGCGGAGGCGACAGTTTCGTCGTAATTGGTCGTCGTGGGTGCAGCCACGTCGACAGTGGGTGCACGTTCGTCCTCCGTGGAAGCCGGAGCAGCCGTGGACATGACACCTTCGTCCTCGTTGGCCGTCGTCGAGGCCGCCGCGTCGACGGTGGCTGCAACGTCGTCCTCCGGGACCTCCGGAGTAGCCGCAATGGTGACGCTTTCATCCTTTTTCGCCACGGGAGTATCTATGGAGACGACACTTCCATTCGGCTTGGCCACAGGAGTCACCGTGAAGGCAGCAACGTCAACTTCCTCGCCGACCGGAGCAGCCGGCAGGATGACACCGTCGACCTCCTCGGCCAACGGACCGGACGCGAATGAGACGAGTTCGTCCTCCTTGGCCACCGGCGCGGCCACGCCGTCGTCCCCGGCCACCCTGGCAGACGGGAAGTCGGTAATCTCATCCTCCTCGGTAGCTGGCGCATCAGCCGAGATGAGGGCACCGTCATCCGCCACGGCGGCAACGCCCACCGGGCCATCGGCGAAGGTGACAGTGCTGTCATCCTCGTCCACAGCGATCTCCTCGATGTCTTTCTCAGTCGACCACCCCTCCTCGTCGTTTGCGCCGGCCGACGACACTCCCTGATCTTCGTCTTCTCGCTCGTCTGCCACGATCGACACCTCGACAGGCTCGCCATTCTCGGTCCCCTCTTCTTCCTCCTGCACGATGACGACGCTCCCGGTTGCCGATGCCACGTCGTCCTTGATCAGATCGGCGACGACTTCCTTGTCGCTGACGCCCTCGTCTTTCTTCCCCCCGGTGAACTTCTCGGTCGCCGTCTCCTTCTCTCCCGTCGCGTCGGTGGCGGTGATTGCTACTTCCTTACCGTCCTTCTTGATCTCCTCCCCCTCTTTCTTCTCCCCGATTACCTTCGCGCCGATCACGGTCGACGGCACCACGTCGCTGCCCTTAACAACGGGGGCGGTCACACCGGCCTTGCCGCTCCCCTTCACGACGGCCTTCTCCGGCGCCGAAGCCGCCTTGTGATGCTTCACAACGTCTCCATTGTCCTTCGCGGCGAGCGGCTGATGTGCGCCGGTGGCGACGACGCTGGACTTCCGCCGGAAGAGCTTGCGGCTGCACCTGCCGCTGCCGTCGCTGCTGATCACGGCTTCCTTGGAGGTGCCGCAACCCATGGCGCGACGCGAAGGAGGGAATGCCGGGGATCGATTTGAGGCGGTGAGAGGTCCATGGCGGATTTAGGGTGTTATATATATCCTGCATGCGCGCGGCGTTGCAAAATTAGGGGAACAAAAGCGAGCCGGAGGTTGTTGTGGCATGAGCGTTTTGCTAGCCTAATTGCAGGCTAGCTCATCGTCACTGCTGTTTAGGTGTGTTTTGAGTTTGAACAGAGAAATTTCTAAATGCGAATTGTAGATTAATCCGCTAAATGTACAATGCAATAAATCAATCGAAGCCTGGTAAACAGATAAAAGTACTAGTACACTACCATAATGCATAATTCTTTCGAGGTTTTAAGGTTTGAAAATTCGATTTCAGAGCTAAGAATCGCTGAAATTGGCTATATGTAATTCACATTTTATTTTGATACAGATATATCCAAATGCATATCTATATTTTTTTTTTCAAAATGTAACTCAAAATTTGTGTTTGGATATTTTCACAACTGTTTTTTACGACAAAATTTACGGTACCCCGGTACTCCAGAACGACACGGTGAAGAACCAAGCATATCTAACCGTTCGTGATAAAGGACTAGTGTTATTATTATTATTATTCTGAAAGTGCCAAAAGGGCAATTTGCATCAATATGCACTTTACCATGACTTCAACGTCTAGATTAACCACAGAGGACGCCAATTAAATCAGGATCATCAATGATTGCTCTGAGATTGACACTTAATATAGCATTAAATTAGTACACTTGCTTTAACTTTTCTATACCAGTTGGATACGACTTTGAATAGCCCAACTAAGACCAATTAGTGCAATCAAATGTAGCAACATGGAACTAAGCCTTGACTACATAACAATTAGCATGACAAGAACTTGATTTTAGAGTTCCTCTGAAGGAAAATACCAAGGACTCAGATTTGTGCATTACTATTTGAGACCTCTGTTTACAAATATTATTTGTGCACTTTTCGCAGATTGTTACAAAATCTCATCAACAATTTAAAAATGGTTTCACAATTAGTTAATTGCACCACAAGTGCTTCACAATTTTACAGAAATAGAAAAACCAACCTCGTTCCAAATCTTAGAGCAAATGAAAAAAAAATGCAGTTCAGATGGATTTACAACGACTAATAAATTTTCTCAATCTAAGAATTTTTAGTTGGATTTTGACAAGGATCTCTCAATTTGGGCCATTCCAAAAAAAGTATCAAAAAATGGAAACTACAATATGGAATTGGATGTAGTAGATTTGACACCTAATAAGAGAATAAAATCCAGATCAGACCAAAAATAGCCACACTGAATTACTAAGATCTGCATTCTCATCAAATTGAAAGAAAATTATCTCTAACGAAATGAATACCAAACTTAAGGAAAGTGGTGACAGCCGAGCCATCATCTCTCTCCCGGTGGCTCTCGTGGACGAGGCCGAGGCACGACTGGTAGAAGGGGCGTCATGTCAGATCCGGTGAGCAACTGAAACGGCGCCACCGCCCCACCACGGGAAAAAACGCTGCCTCGACGTTGCGCCCCGTGGAAGGCCTCCACCACCCGAGCTAGCTCGGCTAGGAATCCTTTCTCTGCCGCCCGACCTAGGCCGCAACGCCACACTACCGTTGTGGTGGGGCATCACCGCGCGTTGGAGCTCGAGGGCTCGGGGCGGGGAGGAGGGTGATGGGAACGAGGGCATGAGGGGCCAGTGAGCTCGAGGGCGCACGTGGCGGTGAGCTCGAGGGCTCTATTCCAAATTAATTAACTCATGTTTAATTACATACGTATTTATCTATATACTAAAACATGTCTAGATACATATGGTTTATTAATAATACTATTTTGATGTCATTTTTGTAAAATACTGATCAAATTAAAAATGTTTGGTTGATCAGAAGCTAGCGGACGGATGGACTATGCGTTATGTCCACGGGGACGCGACTCGGTAAGAGCATCCCCACTCGTTTGGGCTCCCCACGCCCAAATCCGGCGAAATTTTCGTCCGGATTGGGGGAAGATTTGGCGTGGGGAGGCCCATTTTCCCAGCCGCGAGCCCAGGATGGATGCAACGTAATACGACGAATTCAGACAAAATAGGCGAATTCGTTCAAACATAAGCCGAAATTTAATGATATTTAACATATAGAGGCAAGTTCGTACATAAATAGGCCGAATTCGTACATATATTTGAATTCGGCGATTGGCAAACTAATACTAAAACTAAAAGCGGCCTCCTACATGCCGAAATGGCGGTAGAAGGTCGTGTAGTCGCCGCCGTCGTCGTCGTCGCTGGAGCCGGCGTCGTCCTGGGGCGGCGGCGCCTCGTACCAGCCGGCTCGTGCCCGGCCAGCGTCGCCGGCGCGTGGAGTCGACGGCCGGTAGATGTCGTCGTCGCTGCTCTCCTCGAGCTTGATCACCTCCCTGGGCGCGGCGTTCCGCGAGGACGACGGTGCGGCGGCGCGGGCGGCGAGTTGTCGCGCGGCGGCCAGATCCAACATCCGCCGCTGCTGCTCCGCCTCCTGGCGCTCCCAGTCGCGCCTGGACCACTCCAGCGCGGCGTCGATGGGGAGGCTGTTGTCGGCGGGCACCAGGTCCTTCAGCGACCTGGCGATCGCCTCCGCCACCGCGGCGTCCTCCGCGCGCTTCGCCTCCTCCTCGGCGAGCTGGTTGGCGGCGGCCGCGGCGGCCTGATTCTTCGCCGTCTTCCTCTTCCGCCCGCGTTGCGGCGAGGAGGGCTGGTCGCGGATGACGAGCGCGCCGCTGCTGCGCCCTCTGGTCGGCGGTGGAGACGCCGGCTCCTTCTTCACGGTGGCCGGAGACGGCCACTCCTTCTTGACGGTGGTCGGCGTCGACCCGCCGGACCTAGACGCCGATCTCGAGCCCGACGACGAAGAGGACGGCGCCATCCTCCTCGGTATCCAGGAACTACCGTGCCGGCGCGACACGGTAGCCGCCACCGGCGGCGGCATCCCCGGACGGGGAGTTCCCGTCCTCGATGTGCGCGAGCACATTCTCGAGGGTGCGGTTGGGCGCGCTCCACCATCGGCGGCGGCCGGCGGCGTTGTTCCTTGCCTGGAGGAGGAGGAGGGCCGTCGTAGCGGCGAGTTCGCGTTCGTACCTTCGCCGGAAGAACGCGATCC
Source organism: Lolium rigidum (assembly GCF_022539505.1). Lineage (NCBI taxonomy): Eukaryota > Viridiplantae > Streptophyta > Magnoliopsida > Poales > Poaceae > Lolium > Lolium rigidum. Next base: position 33,747,313 of record NC_061513.1, on the reverse strand, counting down.
ACGCTTCGTGGTTGTCGGGGAAGAAGCGCGGATCCGCGCGCTGCTCGTCACTGAGAGTGGCGCGCACCTCCTCGATCGCCGTTTCGAGTGCGCCGCCACCCGTTGGCGGCGGCGGGATCGGCACGCCGCCTGCGCTCAGCCTCCAGCCTCCCGGCGCGCGGAAGTCCGGCGGCGCAGGGTAGCCCGCCGCGTGCAGGAGTCGCCCCTCCCATTGGTGGAGAGAGCGGCGGCCGGCCGTTGTTGGCCGCACCGTCGTTCGCCATTGCCTGGTTCCTTCGAGTTCGGGGATGATTTGGGGGAAGACGAGCGAGGAGGTGAATGCGGGGCAGCCGGGGTAGTTCGGCGATAAATAGCGGTAGGCGCGCATGAAACCGAGGCGACGGCATTAACTCGCCGCGTGGAAGCTACGCGTCCGGCGAATGCCGACCGGCGGCGAGGCTTTACGGCGCGCGGAAGACGATGCGATGAGGACGACGATCGGTGTCTCTCGCCGACAAGTTGGGGCCACCGTGACGCGCGGGAACGTTTCGCGCGCTTGCGTTCGTCCGGAGTCCCCGAGCGCGCCCCGGGGGGCCGGGGATGGCGTGGGCTCGCCGGATGGATGAAGGGCCAAATCCGGACGAAAACGAGGAACCAGGGGCGCGACTGGGCCGAATTACGCCGTCCGGATGGAAAAAACGCTCGGGGCCTCGACGGGGGCAAGAGTGGAGATGTTCTAACAAATTAACGCTAGCGGTCCACTTCTTGTCCTCGATCCGTTTCCCCCCTTTCTTCCGAAATCCCTAGGCCGCCGCCGCCGCCGCCGCCATCCGCTTTACCCCATCTGCTGCCCATCTGGCTGTGTTCATCTGTAGATCTGGTACTGAATCCTCTTCTATGTCGGTTGTGTATTTCTCAGATTCCATTCACGCGACTCGCTTGCTGAAAAGTTAGGGAAATACATATGTACACGCAAGTATGGGTACACGAGTTATCTCAGCCACCCATTGCTTCGTGATTCGAAAAAGTAGCAGACGTACATTTAGGCAAAACTGATTCCTCAAAGAGAATCTGTGAAAAGCTACTAGATAGGACATGTCCCTGTCTCAGTGGTCAGTGCCATGTCTCTCTGTACCTATATGTCCGCGTTTCTCTCTCTCGTGTCTCTCCACGCACAAAACTCTCCCGTGGCTCCCTCTTTCTTCTTCGTTGCTCCTCCCATGAACTCCATTGCTCTGTTCTACTCTTAACTGTCTAAACCTGGCTATGTTTCTCTTCCTCTCGTGTCGCTGTCACTGCCAGTTCCAGACTCCGCCATCAGTCCAGCTCCAAACCTCCTCGACAGAATCAGTCCAGCTCCAGCACACGCCGCCGACCCCATCGTTGATCTCAGAGCTCCTCCTCTGCCGAGGAAGGCTACACCAGGGACGCCTCTGGAGAGCAGGCTGTAGGACAGTAGGAGCAGCGTTGTACTCAATAATATATTATTTTGAGCTCTGGTTCATCGTCCCTAGCTCATTAGCAGTTGTGCTTGCTGTAATTTCGACAGTATCAATGATGCACTCCTACTGATCGAGAAAAATGCTACCACCTTCTCCTTCGACAGTAGTCTTTAATTTGCATTAAGGCACTGTGACGAGCTAACGAGTACATGTAGCAAGTAATCAGTTTGTGTAACCATGGTGCTACTTTATAGCTTGTTCAGTCGAATCAGTAGGAGCATGGGTGCCTACGCAGAGCACGACGGCATGGCGCGATCATTCAGGCCTGCATCTCGTTTTGAGAAGATGAAGTAATGGATTTGACAGGGAAACAACAGGTCTGCAGCTCGATCTCGCAAGTGAGATGCTCACGGCAGAGCATTCGTTGGAGACATGAAAATTTATGAAGTAGAATTTCTTTGAACGAAAATTGAATCCCGACCCGAAATAGCATACAGTACCCGAAATAGCATAAGAAAAAAAGGTTGACTGAACTTAAAAGTACGGAGTACATGCGGACGGCGGCGGCTCACAGTGTCCAGGTAGCGACTCAAGATGTACGCGCCCCGCGCCGCCGCGTCCACTGCTGCATCCTCCCCGGCGCGGGCATGTCGCCTCCGCCGTCCACGGGTGGCAGCGGCGAGCCAACTTCTAGATGGCGAAAGTCCGGCGCGCCGAGGGCCTGGTGGTGCTGGTGGCGCAGAAGGTGCGAGTGGCGGTCGCGCCGATGATGGCGTGTGCGGCCACGACGGCCGCGGCAGACGGCCTGCACGGTGAGCACGCCGGAGTCGCACCTGGCGACGGCGTGGAACTGTGGAAGTCCTCAGTGTGCTGCACCGTGCACGACTCCTTGCCGACGCAGGCCGCCTCGAACGCCGTCAGCGCCGTCTTGGACTCGCACCCGCCCTCGTACGCGCCGCACTTGTCCTCGAGATTGTCCTACCGTGGTTGCACGCCAGCGCCACCTCGTCACCGACCTGCGCGGCCTCGTCGCATGCCGTGCCGACGGCGACAGTGTGGAAGTCCACCCTCGACGGGTCGTCGCTGGCCTCCTCGAACAGCACCATCCTGGTCTCCGCCCCGGCCTTGAGGAACGACCACGACACGTGGTAGAACCGCTGCGACGGCTCGTTGCGCCCCGTCAGGCTCTTCCGCCCGTCGCGCTCCGCCTGTCGCCCTCCGCCTTGAACGTGCCATGGTAGTCGCGCCACCAGCAGCCGCGCCGGCGGATCAGCCGCGTCGGCCAGAAGAGGATGCGGCACGGGAGACAGAGCAGCCGCGCCGGCGACGGCGACAAATGATTCCGACAGCAGCGTCGTCGACGCCGAGGCTCCCTTCTTGGGGGACGTCGCTGCCACTGTCCAAGTTGTGCGCGCCACCGGCGACGCTCCCCAAATCTTCGACGCATCGGTCGTCGATGTCGCTGCCCCTTTCTTCTTCGCCGCCGTCTTCGACGCTGCTACCAATTCCTTTGTCGCCTCGTTCATCGACGCCGATGCTGCCATCTTGTGGCCCGGCGAAGAAGGAGGCCTCCTCTTTCTCGTCCTCAACCCCATGCTCGGCCACCGAACGGCAAAAGGATACCGGCTCGCCGGCGGGAGGTATCAGAGAGGCCACGTACTCGGGCAGGGGGTAGAAATCATCTGTGGATACTGCCCCCACAAAGGGATTGGAGGGTACTCCCCCTGGACTTGGCCCGCCTGACATCAGGAGGCAACGCCGGCAGCCCCGCCGCCGGCGACTGGTGGCGGACAAGCCGGCAGACAGAGCAGCCGCCGCCCGCAGATCAGCCGCTCACGGCCAGAAATAAAGGGCGCGCGTAGCGGAGAGGGTCGTCGACGGAGCAGGCACGGCGGCGGCGGCGATACAGGATGGAGTGGGGGATTTTTTGAGCGAGAGATTTTCGAGGGAGATGTGAGCAATGGCCACAGATTGGACAGTTTTTGAGGGGGAGATGGGCAATGACAAGCCGTAGTCGCTCTTTGCTTGTCTCCTCCGTGACAGAATCTCCGTGTCTGCCGGAGTAAAAGTAGGGGAAAAGCAGCGACCCCACACGACGGAACAAGTGCACGCACATGAATTCTTCCCCCCCTACTCTTCTCCGGATCTTAAAGCAAACTCGTTCTGGACGGTACAGATTGCTTCCTCACCCATCCGTGCGTGTACAAAATCCATACTCGAAAAGTTAAATCTTTTTTCACAGCGAGGATTAGAACATTGGGGTTTTGCAGCTAGGAGAGGCGCGTTAATGGCGCAAGAATTGGAGCCTACGGCAATGGCCGCTGCGGCCGGCCAAGCTCCAGTACCTCCGGCCGAGGCGACCGCAGCAGGCTGGTCCTCGCTCCCGTCCGACCTCGTCCGCCGCATCGCCGACTGCTTCCTCAACACCAACGATGTCGACTGGTACATGGATCTCCGTGCAGTCTGCCACAGCTGGCGCTCAGCCACCGACGACCCCAAGAAGAATCCCATCGACGGCCGCTTCCACCCGCGTGAGTGGATCGTCCTCGACGGCGACGTGGTCTCCCAGAGCGACGGCACGCGAGTCTTTCTGAACATCGGCACCGGCCGCTTCCTCCGCAAGAAGCTGCCGCGGCTCCGCCGCTACTACGTCGTCGCCATTACTTTCGGCGGCTTCTTCGTCCTCGCCGACAGGAGCCCGCCTCACGCCGCTCGCGTCCTCAATCCTTTCACCGGCGAACTGGTCCGTTACGCGGCACCTATGCCCCGGGACGCGGGGGTTGCTGTTTTCTTCTTCTCCGGCGGCATTCCGCACAACCTCACATTGCTCTGCGACTCATCTCGCAAGTACTACACGGCAGTTCCTGACAGCAAACGTTTCGACGCCCAAAGCCTCGACGAATTCATTTACAACTACATGAGGAAGGCAGTGGTGGGTGGTGTCTACGCCAACGGCGGTGGATGGGCGTCCGTGGCGTCCAGTAGCATGTTGGACAATCTGTGCGAACTGACGGAGATGCTTCAGGTTGAGTTTGTCAAGTTTTTCTCGGGCGATCCATTTAGACACACCAGCAACATCCGGTGTTTCTTGGTGGACTTTGGTGGACAAGCCATGTTCATCACCAAGGCGCCAGGGCGTGTTGGGGTTCTTGGGATCGAACCTGAGAACCAAAAGCTCGTACCCATGGAGACCATCGGCAAGTATGCCATCTTCATCGGCCATCACAGGTGCATGGTTGTTGATGCTGGCAAGTTCCCGTCCGTGGAGGCAAACTGTGTCTACTACACTCTACAGATTGGTCGATTTGCTGGCATCGTGAAGCACAACATCAGTGACGGGACAGACGAGAGGGTCTCTGGTTCCCTTGATTTCGTCGAGCAGAACAAGGAGTTTGTCCTTGATACTGCCCGTCCTTTCACGATCATCCAGGTTCTCTGCAGCTATACCCTCAACCTCAGGGGTTCTGAACTGGCCTGACAAGGGACGGCATAAGGTGTCGCCAAATCTTCTTCTGTCTTCGTGGATAGTGATTTCGGTGACCGACAATGCTATGCTTTTGTTTCGTTTTCACTTGTTCTGGCCAAGAAACAGGATGGCTAAGGAGTCTAGGTTAGATGGCCTGTGGTGGAACCACTGTAAGCTCTCTTAATTACGGCATGCTATGCAACTAATGCTAGATCTATTCTGCTTGATACTATCATTTGTCTGTGTGACCACTTATTCTTCTCTTGCATTACTTCTTAGCAATGCTATCTATCTAGTGGTTAATTTCTGGCAGCAATAGAAGTTGGATAAAATTTTGCCTACTTCTGAATTTACCTCATGCAATTGAATCTTAGAACATATGTCGTAGTTGTTCTCTGCGGGCTTTACTAATTCCGCAATCTGTATGCTATTGCTAGGGAAGAAACATGTTTTACTAGATTTGCTTACTGTTGGTCTGTGGAATTGCTGTCCGTTGCTGCCTGAGAGGGGAGGCGTTTTACTTTCACATATATACGATGTCCTCCTCTCAAGTTACCAGGTCTTGATTGAAACAAGCATTAAAAAAATGTAGTGTTGATCAGAAGAGCATGAACTGATCACTAAACTGGAGACTAGACTCAACAAATCAAGAAGTCAAACTTCTCTCTGTAATGCAGCAGCAGAAAGAGAAAATCAGTTTGAAACCTTGGAACATAGACCAGTGGGTGAGCCATGTGACAGCGGGTACATGCACAACTCCTAGCTTTTGTTCGTTGTACCCCTATAAATTCTTCATCTCAGGTACATCAAATCTCTGATTACAGCACACAGTAGCAGTTTTTAGCTTGCTGGAACGGATCACCGGGGAAACTATGTATAGAAGGCCACTGCACCTTTACACCTTTGTCGCGACTGTTAGTCTTCGTGAACACACCTGCACTCCTTATGCTAACTCATTGCTGCCACGGCGCTGCTCCAGTTCTTGTGAACCATGCTCGCCACAGTCTCCAGCTTCCTCCTTCCCACTGGCGTTCTTCGCTGCTGCCATAGCTTCCTGAAGCTCCTTTCCCTTCCCCCACAGAAACGCGTATAGCCCCAAGATGACTAGCAGTGTTCCCAAAATGCTGCAGACAACCATGGTATGTGCAATTGAGATTTCCCGGATTTGCTACAGTGCACAAGTGCGGATATCTGAAGAAATTGATCATGTTTAGTCTGTTGCTCGAGAAACGCACCTTCCTAAGAAGATGCTGGTGCCGAGCAGTGCCGAGTCCATGATCACAGTTGCTACCATGGCTAGAGAGTTGAACATGGAGGGGTAAATTGGCCCACGACGCTTCACCGCCCAAGACATTAGGATGAACGCAACACCGGTGTTGAATATTCCCTTAGGAAGTGAAATGAAAAGCAAAGCATTAATAAAGTTCCATGTTTCGTCAGTGTGAAATGACAAACCTGAATCCACCGTCAGTCTTACCGAGTAGACTACAGTGAAGAGCTGCAGGTCCCACTTAAGCCTCCATGCTGACGTGTCGTGGTCGATCAAGATGCCGATAACGAAAGCTTGCAGGCTCCCGGACAGACACGTCAGCGTCGTCGCCCAGTACCTAGATGGGAAAACCTTAGCTAGCCTAACCTGTAGATGCAATTGCAGAAATAGTTACATACTAGAATGAGTCAGTAAGGATATTACAAATACATGCAGTAGCATTATAACATAAAAGCCATAACAATCAAGAAGGCAATGGATCTTTTTCTTTTCAGTTGGGACATTGTAACACTCATTCTGAAGCACCTATAAATGTGGAAGTCAAGATTTATTTCCAGATTCCACGGCCAGTATCAGTATGGCACCTGTATGATGAACCAGAAGGCGTATCCGAGGCAGCTGCCGCACAGGAATAGTGTGCCTGCGACCATATTGTGGTGAACTGCCGGAGTTGCTGCTGCATGAGTATGGGGCCTCAGCAGGTGGGTAGGCCAAGGATGGCGCAGCATCTTGCCTTTGTAGAGGGTGACCACCATTGTTCCCCCGACGCACGCCAAGATGCCCAGGAGCTTCATCTTGCCAGGCCAGCTTGTGAATGCCAGCTTCTCTGCCCTGAATTCAGAACCAGAGATGCATGTCATGGGGACGTTGTTAACAATGTTAAACATAGTGCCATGATTTTTTCATGTCAGATTGCGCAAGCAAGTACCTGAGTGCGATGGCGACGAGGGAGGTGACGATGGGGATGAGGTTGAGAAAGATGACGGAGTAGGTGGCGTTGGTGCCGCGCAGGCCATAGTAGTAAAGCCCCATCGCCAGGATAACCCTATACACATATGTCAGGAAAACAAAAGTCAAGAATCCACTTCAAGACATGACAAAACACTAGAGCTACATTTGTTTGTCTCTTGCTTATCTGTGACTCGTCATCAGCCTAATGTCTGCCGAAGCAAATATGGCATGGATAGAATTGCCATTGGCCAAATTTATCTGCCCAAATTTACATTTATCTTACAAAGATTAGAGGTGTGACTGAATGGAAGATAATTGGAAAACAAAAGTCAAGAGTCAACTTGAATTCATTGACAAAATTAAACAAGACTCGAATCCAAAAATTATCATGCTAAGTGTGTTTTGTCCTATGCTTTGCGAGTGGCTGTCGTCATCTGTGTTCATCGTCAGCAGCGTGGCAAATCATATGTAGCATGGATAGCATTGCCATTTGCAAATGTCTGCTCAACATTGCATTGATCTTACACAGAGTAGCTGAGTGAGCAGATGGAAGATAAGTGCTAACCCGAAAGTGGCGTTTATGGTAATCCAGCCACACTCGATGGGGTTGGGGACTTTCTTTGCTTTCCTGTGTGAGATAAAGAAGATGCAATGATAAATTAGCAACGTCAGATAAGGTATGTAATTAACCCTTTCAAATTTGGATGGGGAGTAATTAATGTGCGAGGTTTGCCATGCCAATGCAGAGTAGTTGTACATGATCTATTTTGGTAACACCACTGTCGACAAGCAAGTACTAGAAATACTAATTGAAAATTGCCATCTTGAAGCGTCAAGCATTTGCTAACCAGCACATCTTGGTACATTCAACTGTATGAATCTGGGTTTTGTTTGCCGATGCATGCAGGATGCATGCAAGCTAGGAAGTACTGTATTTGCAATTAATCCAAAATCTACTTGAACGAACCGAAGTATTAACTTGAAAACTTTCTTATTTTATTATTACTTCTCCTTTTTCTTCCCAAAACATGGGCCACAGTCCCACGGTCGCAAACCTAATTGTGTGGATATCAGAAAAGGAACTAATCTACCCTCGATTGAATCTCTCCGTCCTGCTACTACCGTGTCTTAATTTTTCATGCACTCGACATCTGAAATTATTAAGTTCAAAACCAAACTGGTCGATCGAAGAAAAAGAGGAGAAAACAGGTTGATGGCTTATGTGTCAGATTTGAGGGTGCCGCTTATCTCCAAGAACTGTTCGCGTGCACAAATGTACTCATGTATATGCACGAACCTCTCGAAGAAGAAGGCGAGCGGCGCGACGGCGGCGGCGCCGATGAGGTTCCGATAGGCGAGCAGGACGAATGGCTGCATGCCGGTGTTGAGCGCCAGCTTCGACAGGAGCACCAGGACGATGGAGAAGAGCTGCACCAGCACCATGCTTGCCGGTAGCATCACGCTTTCCGCCGGGAAAACGGCCTTGCAGCCACCGCTGCCACCACTACTGACCTTCGCACCTCCCTCATGAGCCATGTCTTCTTCCCCGGCAGGTCCTCTCCTCTCTCTCCTATGTCCGGCGGAACGAGAGTGACCACAGGCCAAGCCGTGGAGTATTTACGGGTGAGCTGGGGTGGGAACACATGAATGTTATGCATCGCTCTCCTCGTAGCCCAACAAATGTTGTTCGGGTTTGTTTGGATGCCCTCCACGTCAGCCCATCTACGAACGGTGTGCCACATGTGCCGAATCCCAGGTCATACTATCTATCTGGTGCACTCATTTTAGAACGTAATTTGTTTCCTTGCATTTTAATTACAATATATACACAAGCAGTACTCCTTGTTTGTTGCATCTTGAAACATTAATTTTGTTTCCTAGCATTTTACCAACTACCGTGGAATATCTTTTTTTTACCGCTATGCAGAATTATACCTTTCTATAGTTAACATTCCATAAAAAGGATATAATCTATTATGCAGTACTATGTTATTATTGTTCACTACTGGATTTTTTGTTGATTGCAGTTTGGAATATTAATTATGTTTCCTAGCGTTTTTTTTACTTACTACTTTTTTTTAGATGGAAGGCTCATTTGGGCTCGAAATGAGCCCGGCTTTGAATTAGCGAAGCCATCAACCGACTAAAAGTTACACCAAGATTTACAACACACACATATAACGTGCAAACCGAAAAACTAACAATAAAAGACAACAAAGAAACGCCAACAAGCGTCAGGTTGAGGGAGCCTTGTCTTCTGTTGCACTAGAGAGAGAGCACGTCGTAGTCCATGCTAACAAACCTCCTACACACCAAAATATTAGCCCAAGGGGGACTCGACGACGAGCCAGCATCTTGGCAGAGCTTGAGGATCCAAAGGAGGGGGAGGGGGTCTTGCAATGACGCCTCCAAGAAGGTGCATGGCGCACCAATGCGTCATCGTCGTCGGCAGAGACTGAGCTCCTGCAAATCTTTCACCTAGACCCCGAACCACCACCCCCGAGCTCGGGCTAGGTCCAGACCAGAAACACAACATCTTCCACTTGCATTGGGATAGGCACACCGGTGAAACTACGACCAGACGTCGACCTAGCAGAGCCTCCCAAGGCACTAGGCGGGCCGTCAGCTACCGAAGCAGGCCGTGTAAAAGTAGCCAGGCCGACGAGGTGAGAGGGCTTGGACATCAGCGAGAGATCAGAGGGTCATCCACAAGACACTACAAGAGAAGCTTACCCGAAGCGGGGCCACCAAGGGGAGCAGAATAAGGTGGAGGGACGGAATCCATTAGGTCGAAATAGGGGATCATCTTCGGGATGCCTTCAACAAGGAAACGACACCCCAGCAATGGCAAGGCCATGCGCAGCTTTTACCTAGATCCCACCGGATCAAAACCTGAACGCCGTCCCGAGGACGCAAAGCAGACAGGATAGAACTCGCTACTGCACCTCCAACCCAAGGCACACAATGATCTAGCCCCAACTACTACTGGTAGTATCTTTTGTTTTATTTGCTCTGTACCCATAATGTTTATCAACTTTTATAGACTGTGGGATGACTTAGCATCCCTCCTGCCTTGGTAGCCGGCACAACCCTGTAAGTTGAGTGCAGTTTCCTAGTTGTCTCACACATATCGTGTTTTAGGCACTTCCTTCTTTGTTGTTCGGGCTTCAGAAAGTTTCTTGGTCTATATCATTTCTAACGGTAATTCTCAAACTATTTTCTTAAAATATAATTTGCGGACTTTCCTCTTTTCCAGATCTCACATTTTGCCTTCTACCACATCCATAGCCTCTGTCTTTTCACAAACTAGAACGATACCCCGCGCGTTGCAGCGGATATCTCTTTAAGAAATTTAATAAAATATATAAAACTTGGTTTATAGAATATGCAACATTTAGTTGCACATGACTTAACTATGTAATAATATAGCACGAGGGTGCGATATTATCAAGTGCGAGCGGCAAATAAAAAGAATGACATTGCTAGTTTAATGGTTAATATCTTGCATGTAGATATAGATAATAAATAAGAGTACCCACAATGGAAGTATCATAGGTAGTATCATGCATTCCATGCATGCAAAATACTGATGTGGCAGTGCAATTAAGGATGAGAGAGAGGGTACTAGTATCATAGGTAGATACTGCATCATAGCACATACTACTCGAAAAATTAATGTTAAGTAAATCTTGTACATATATTTGCATTGAGATTCTACAAAACAATTAATATATAGAGACTATGATACTAGTATATGATATCATGCATTGTGGAGATAGTAACATGTAGTAGTATCATACGCATGATACTTCTATATGATACTATGCATTGTGACTAGTCTAAGGACTACTATTAGTGGGGTGAGGTGGACAAATGATTGACCAAGAAAGTAGGTGATGTGGACAGCTTGCATGTTGAGATAGACAAACATTAATTGCACTTAGTGGGATTTTGTTTTATAAGAAGTATAGATACACTCTCACATTCCTCGTCATCAGATTTTCTTTCCTTTTTCCTCCTCGGCGGATGCTCGGGATAAGCCTCTGCCTCCGCACTTTGCATGCTGGTTGCGGAGGTTAGGGCATCTCCAACGCGGCGACCTAAACGGACGCGTTTTGGGTCGTTTGGGTGGTCGGACAGCGCCCCACGTCCGGGTATTCGTTTGGGTCGCACGCTATGCCCAACGCAGCGGCCATCCATTTGCCATTAGGCCAATTTCTTTGGGAAATAAACCATTTGGCCACACATACTTATAAATAATATCTAAAAAATATAGAATAATATCTAACAAATATAGAATAATATCAAATAGTATAAAATAATATCAAATAAAATGTAGCATGATCAAGAAACGAAATGTGCCATAGTTTGAACAAATATAAAAATTACAAATTGAGATTGTCAAGTCAATTTTTGCGCTCTAGGATCTCCTTCTGCCTCTTCTCGAACCAAGATCTCTTCATAGTGGTCAAGTCGACGTTTATGATCATGTTGTCCTCGGCTTGCCGTTTCAGCTCAACTTCCTTCTCCTTCAACTCCACCTCTTTGGCCCTTGCCATTGTTGTGAGCTCCAATTCTTTCTATTTGAGCTCAATTTTCCTAGCCTTCGTCTTGGCCTTTGATACGTCCCAAACGTATCTATAATTTCTTATGTTCCATGCCACATTATTGATGATATCTACATGTTTTATACACATTATATGTCGTTATTATGCATTTTCCGGCACTAACCTATTAACAAGATGCCGAAGAGCCGACTGTCGTTTTCTCGCTGTTTTTGGTTTCAGAAATCCTAGTAAGGAAATATTCTCTGAATTGGACGAAATCAACGCCCGTGGTCCTATTTTTGCACGAAGCTTCCGGAAGACCGAGGGGGAAAGGAAGTGGGGCCACGAGGCGCCGCCACACTAGGGCGGCGCGGCCCAGTGTCTTGGCCGCGCGGCCCTAGCGTGTGGGGCCCTCGTGTGGCCCCCGCGTTGCCCTTCCGCCTACTTAAAGTCTTCGTCGCGAAACCCCCGCACCGAGAGCCACGATACGGAAAACCTCATCGAGACGCCGCCGCCGCCAATCCCATCTCGGGGGATTCGGAGATCGCTCTCCGGCACCCCGCCGGAGAGGGGAATCATCTCCCGGAGGACTCTTCACCGCCATGGTCGCCTCCGGAGTGATGAGTGAGTAGTTCACCCCCGGACTATGGGTCCATAGCAGTAGCTAGATGGTCGTCTTCTCCTTATGTGCTTCATTGTTGGATCTTGTGAGCTGCCTAACATGATCAAGATCATCTATCCGTAATGCTATATGTTGTGTTTGTCGGGATCCGATGGATAGAGAATACTATGTTATGTTAATTATCAATCTATTACCTATGTGTTGTTTATGATCTTGCATGCTCTCCGTTATTAGTAGAGGCTCGGCCAAGTTTTTGCTCTTAACTCCAAGAGGGAGTATTTATGCTCGATAGTGGGTTCATGCCTCCATTAAATCCGGGACGATGTGATGAAAGTTCTAAGGTTGTGGATGTGTTGTTGCCACTAGGAATAAAACATTGATGCTATGTCCGAGGATGTAGTTATTGATTACATTACGCACCATACTTAATGCAATTGTCTCGTTGTTTGCAACTTAATACCGGAAGGGGTTCGGATGATAACCTCGAAGGTGGACTTTTTAGGCATAGATGCATGCCGGATAGCGGTCTATGTACTTTGTCGTAATGCCCAATTAAATCTCACAATACTTATCATATCATGTATGTGCATTGTCATGCCCTCTCTATTTGTCAATTGCCCGATCGTAATTTGTTCACCCAACATGCTATTTATCTTATGGGAGAGACACCTCTAGTGAACTGTGGACCCCGGTCCTATTCTTTACATCGAATACAATCCACTGCAATATTTGTTCTTTACTATTTTCTGCAAACAATCATCTTCCACACAATACGGTTAATCCTTTGTTACAGCAAGCCGGTGAGATTGACAACCTCACTGTTTCGTTGGGGCAAAGTACTTTGGTTGTGTTGTGCAGGTTCCACGTTGGCGCCGGAATCCCTGGTGTTGCGCCGCACTACATCCCGCCGCCATCAACCTTCAACGTGCTTCTTGGCTCCTCCTGGTTCGATAAACCTTGGTTTCTTTCTGAGGTAAAACTTGCTACTGTGTGCATCATACCTTCCTCTTGGGGTTCCCAACGAACGTGTGTGTTACACGCCATCAAGCTCTTTTTCTGGCGCCGTTGCCGGGGAGATCAAGACACGTTGCAAGGGGAGTCTCCACAATCCAATCTCTTTACTTTGTTTTTGTTTTGCTTTATTTACTACTTTGTTTGCTGCACTTAAACAAAACACAAAAAAATTAGTTGCTAGCTTTACTTTATTTACTGTCTTGTTCTCCATATCAAAAACACACAAAAAATTAGTTACTTGCATTTACTTTATCTAGTTTGCTTTATTTACTACTGCTAAAATGAATACCCCTGAAAACACTAAGTTGTGTGACTTCACAAACACTAAAATAATAATTTCCTATGCACACCTATTGCTCCACCTGCTACTACAGCAGAATTCTTTGAAATTAAACCTGCTTTACTTAATCTTGTTATGAGAGAGCAATTTTCTGGTGTTAGTTCTGATGATGCTGCTGCCCATCTTAATAATTTTGTTGAATTGTGTGAAATGCAAAAGTATAAAGATGTAGATGGTGATATTATAAAATTGAAATTGTTTCCTTTCTCATTAAGAGGAAGAGCTAAAGATTGGTTGCTATCTTTGCCTAAGAATAGTATTGATTCATGGACTAAATGTAAGGATGCTTTTATTGGTAGATATTATCCTCCCGCTAAAATTATATCTTTGAGAAGTAGCATAATGAATTTTAAACAATTAGATAATGAACATGTTGCTCAAGCATGGGAGAGAATGAAATCTTTGGTAAAGAATTGCCCAACCCATGGACTGACTACTTGGATGATCATCCAAACCTTCTATGCAGGACTAAATTTTTCTTCACGGAACCTATTGGATTCAGCTGCTGGAGGTACCTTTATGTCCATCACTTTGGGGGCGGCTACTCTGAAAGGGTGATGTCTACGGGTGCTTCTATTCTTGTAGACAGTGTTGGGCCTCCAAGAGCAGAGGTTTGTAGAACATCAGCAAGTTTCCCTTAAGTGGATCACCCAAGGTTTATCGAACTCAGGGAGGAAGAGGTCAAAGATATCCCTCTCATGCAACCCTGCAACCACAAAGCAAGAAGTCTCTTGTGTCCCCAACACACCTAATAGGTGCACTAGTTCGGCGAAGAGATAGTGAAATACAAGTGGTATGAATGAATATGAGCAGTAGTAACGGCGCCGAAAAGTGCTTGTCGGCGTGCAATTGATGGTAGTAATATTGCAGGAAGTAACGATGCAGTAAAACGAAGAAACAAGCAGCGATAGCAGTATTTAGGAACAAGGCCTAGGGATCATACTTTCACTAGTGGACACTCTCAACATTGATCACATAACAGAATAAATAGATAGATGCTAGACTCTACACCCTCTTGTTGGATGATGAACACCACTAACTGTGTAGGATTACACGAACCCTCAATGCCGGAGTTAACAAGCTCCACAATATTCAATGTTCATATTTAAATAACCTTAGAGTGCATAACAGATCAACATAACCAAACCAAGCACTAACATAGCATGCACACTATCACCTTCACACTACGAAAGGAGGAATAGATCACATCAATACTATCATAGCAATAGTTAACTTCATAATCTACAAGAGATCACAATCATAGCCTACGCCAAGTACTACACGATGCACACACCGTCACCATTACACCGTGCGGGAGGAATAAACTACTTTAATAACATCACTAGAGTAGCACACAGATAAATTGTGATACAAAACACATTGCAATCATAAAGAGATATAAATAAGCACTTCACTATGCCATTCATAACAGTGAATAAGTATTCTCTGAAATATAGCCTAAGAGACCCACACGGTGCACACACTGTCACCTTTACACACGTGGGACAAGGAGTCTCCGGAAATCACATAAGTAAAACCCACTTGACTAGCATAATGACATCTAGATTACAAGCATCATCATATGAATCTCAATCATGTAAGGCAGCTCATGAGATTATTGTATTGAAGTACATAGGAGAGAGATGAACCACATAGCTACCGAGTACAGCCCCGAGCCTCGATGGAGAACTACTCCCTCCTCATGGGAGACAGCAGCGTTGATGAAGATGGCGGTGGTGTCGATGGAGAAGCCTTCCGGGGCACTTCCCCGTCCCGGCGGCGTGCCGGAACAGAGACTCCTGTCCCCCAGATCTTGGCTTCGCGATGGCGGCGGCTCTGGAAGGTTTTCTCTGGTTTCGTCCAACGTGTCGTGGTTTTTAGGTCAGGGACCTTTATATAGGCGAAGAGGCGGAGTCGGAAGGGCGACGAGGCGGCGACACACTAGGGGGGCGCGCCCCCCCTGGGCCGCGCCGCCCTGTCATCTGGGGGCCCAGTGGCCCCCCTCTGGCGACTCTCGGGTGTTCTGGAAGCTTCGTGGAAAAATAGGATGCTAGGCGTTGATTTCGTCCGATTCGGAGAATATTTCCTTACTAGGATTTCTGGAACCAAAAACAACAGAAAACAGGAACTGGCCCTTCGGCATCTCGTCAATAGGTTAGTTCCGGAAAACGCATAATAATGACATAAAGTATGCATAAAACATGTAGATATCATCAATAATGTGGCATGGAACATAAGAAATTATAGATACGTTTGAGACGTATCAAAGGGCTCCACAAGGTAAGAAGGTAAATTCTGTTGAAGAAACCTCCTCCTTGAGTGATAAGATTGATGTGATTATGTCTATGCTTGTGAATGGTAGATCTAATGTTGATCCTAATAATGTTCCTTTAGCTTCATTGGTTGCTCAAGAAGAAAATGTTGATGTGAATTTCATTAAAAATAATAATTTCAACAACAATGCTTATAGGAACAATTCTGGTAATAACTATAGACCATATCCTTCTGCTAATGGTAATGGTTATGGTAATTCTTATGGGAATTCTTACAACAATAATAGGAGTGTACCCCCTGGTTTTGAAGCCATGTTTAAAGAATTTATTAGTACACAAACTGCTTTTAACAAATCTGTTGAGGAAAAGCTTGATAAAATTGATATTCTTGCTTCTAAGGTTGATAGACTTGCCTCTGATGTTGATCTTTTAAAATTGAAAGTTATGCCTAATAAGTATATTGATAATAAGATTACTACTACAGCAAATGCCATCCAAGTTAGAATTAATGAGAATATAAGATTAATGGCTGAATTGCGTGCTAGGTGGGATAGAGAAGAAAATGAAAAACTAGCTAAAGAGAATAATATAGCTAAAGTTTGGACTATTACCACCACTAGTAATGATAATGATTCACATGTTGCTACACCTCCTACTATCAATGGTAAAATAATTGGTGTTGGCAATGTTTCTACTCCTAGTGCAAAGCGTACAAAACTCGCTTCGAAATTGCTAAAACTAGCTGAAACCGCTCGTGATAAAACTCGCTGAAATTTTTTCCAACATTGGGGGTGATGATCCCATTGCTGTAGATCATAATGGTTTGGATTTTGATGATTGCCACATCTCTGAAGTTATAAAGTTCTTACAAAAACTTGCTAAGAGTCCCAACGCTAGTGCTATAAATTTGGCCTTTACAAAACATATTACAAATGCTCTCATAAAAGCTAGAGAAGAGAAACTAAAACTTGAAACCTCTATTCCTAGGAAGTTAGAAGATGGTTGGGAGCCCATCATTAAGATGAAGGTCAATGACTTTGATTGTAATGCTCTATGTGATCTTGGTGCAAGTATTTCCGTTATGCCTAAGAAAGTCTATGATATGCTTGACTTGCCACCATTGAAAAATTATTATTTGGATGTTAATCTTGCTGATAATGCTAAAAAGAAACCTTTGGGGAGGATTGATAATGTTCATATTATGGTTAACAATAACCTTGTCCCCGTTGATTTTGTTGTCTTGGATATTGAATGCAATGCATCTTGTCCCATTATATTGGGAAGACCTTTTCTTCGAACCGTTGGTGCTACTATTGATATGAAGGAAGGTAATATTAAATATCAATTTCCTCTCAAGAAAGGTATGGAACACTTCCCTAGAAAAAGAATGAAGTTACCTTATGATTCTATTATTAGAACAAATTATGATGTCGATGCTTCATCTCTTGATAATACTTGATATACACTTTACGCGCCTAGCCGAAAGGCGTTAAAGAAAAGCGCTTATGGGAGACAACCCATGTTTTTACTACAGTACTTTGTTTTATATTTGAGTCTTGGAAGTTGTTTACTACTGTAGCAACCTCTCCTTATCATGTTTTTGTGCCAAGTAAAGTCTCTATGGTAAAGTTGATGCTAGATTTGGATTGCTGCACAGAAACAGCATTGCTGTCTGTCACGAATTCGCGCAGAAGTATCTGTAAAAACATCAAAAAAATCTGCACATTTACGTGCGTGATCCTCAGATATTTACGCAATTTTCATTAGTTTTGAGTTTTTCCGTTTGAGCAAGTTAAGTGCCCCTTCCAGGTTCGTCTTTACGGACTGTTCTGTTTTGACAGATTCTGCCTTTTATTTCGCATTGCCTCTTTTGCTATGTTGGATGAATTTCTTTGATCCATTAATGTCCAGTAGCTTTGTGCAATGTCCAGAAGTATTAATAATGATTGTGTCACCTCTGAACATGAGAAATTTTAATTGTGCACTAACCCTCTAATGAGTTTGCTTGAAGTTTGGTGTGAAGGAAGTTTTCAAGGGTCAAGAGAGGAGTATGATATACTAAGATCAAGAGGAGTGAAAGCTCTAAGCTTGGGGATGCCCAGTGGTTCACCCCTGCATATTTTAAGAAGACTCAAGAGTCTAAGCTTGGGGATGCCCAAGGCATCCCCTTCTTCATCGACAACATCATCAGGTTCCTCCCCTGAAACTATATTTTTATTCGGTCACATCTTATGTACTTTGCTTGGAGCGTCTGTTTGTTTTTGTTTTTGTTTTTGTTTGAATAAAATGGATCCTAGCATTCATTGTGTGGGAGAGAGACACGCTCCGCTGTTGCATATGGACAAATATGTCCTTAGGCTTTACTCATAGTATTCATGGCGAAAGTTGAATCTTCTTCGTTAAATTGTTATATAGTTGGAATCGGGAAATGCTACATGTAGTAATTCTAAAATGTCTTGGATAATTTTATACTTGGCAATTGTTGTGCTCATGTTTAAGCTCTTGCATCATATACTTTGCACCCATTAATGAAGAAATACATAGAGCTTGCTAAAATTTGGTTTGCATATTTGGTCTCTCTAAAGTCTAGATAATTTCTAGTATTGAGTTTTGAACAACAAGGAAGACGGTGTAGAGTCTTATAATGTTTACAATATGTCTTTTATGTGAGTTTTGCTGCACCGGTTCATCCTTGTGTTTGTTTCAAATAACCTTGTGTAACATCCCAAATTTTCAAATAAAAGAAGAAGAACAATTCCAAATATCCAAATTTTAGAACCAACAAAAACTTTTACTTTGCATATAGTATCCTGCATAGGACTTGTGCATTTTGAGTGATATGCCATGATGATTGTTATGATGTGTATGTGATGGACTCCAAAACCCTAGAGTGATCAAGTGATGATCACCAAACAAATAAAGCAAAAAGAGAAAAAAATCAAATATTAATAAAACCCTAAAAACCCTAACATATGGTCTATGGCATTTTTGTAAAATTTGACCCTAGACCCATTTGATCTTCACCAATACTTGTCATATGATATTAAATAGTAATTACAAATTTGAGAATCAAACATATACCATTTAAACCAAATTCAAATTTGAAAATATGACCACATAAGATAATGGTCATTTCTGACTTTTATAGTCTAGTCACCACTTTGAGCCTCTCCATTTCCAAATTTCTAAACCAAACAAATCCAACTCTTTGCATGTCATCCAAGTACACAACAAGGTGAACAACTTTTGTAAAGATCATGATACCAAATTCACTTTGGATCAAGAGTTATGATCAAGAGAA
Organism: Lolium rigidum; assembly: GCF_022539505.1. Taxonomy (NCBI): domain Eukaryota; kingdom Viridiplantae; phylum Streptophyta; class Magnoliopsida; order Poales; family Poaceae; genus Lolium; species Lolium rigidum. Next base: position 33,728,108 of record NC_061513.1, on the reverse strand, counting down.
GAGGAGACATTGAAACATATGCAAGATTCACAAAATTCAAAATGTGATCAAACCTGGCCAAATCTTGACCACCACTTGACCTAGCCCTACTCCCCTGACCTAACCCTACCTAGCCCATGCAAGAGATCGAAATGGACACGACCAGAACATGGCTGGCCATGGCCATGCCGACCCCGTTCCACCTCGACACCCTCCCCTCTCATCTCTGCTTCTCCACTCCTCTCCACCTTGCCAAACACGAAGCCAAAGATCCCAGAAGATCGCTGATACGTCTCCAACGTATCGATAATTTCTTATGTTCCATGCTACATTATTGATGTTATCTACATGTTATATGCACATTATATGTCATATTTATCCATTTTCTGGAACTAACCTATTAACAAGATGCCGAAGAGCCAGTTGCTGTTTTCTGCTGTTTTTGGTTTCAGAAATCCTAGTAAGGAAATATTCTCGGAATTGGACGAAATCAACGCCCAGGGTCCTATTTCGCCACGAAGCTTCCAGAAGTCCGAAGACGAGACGAAGAGGGGCCACGAGGGGGCCACACCCTAGGGCGGCGCGGCCCCCCTTGGCCGCGCGGCCCTGTGGTGTGGGGCCCTCGTGCCGCCTCTTGACCTACCCTTCCGCCTACTTAAAGCCTCCGTGACGAAACCCCCGATACCGAGAGCCACGATACGGAAAACCTTCCGGAGACGCAGCCGCCGCCAATCCCATCTCGGGGATTCAGGAGATCGCCTCCGGCACCTCGCCGGAGAGGGGATCCATCTCCCGGAGGACTCTACGCCGCCATGGTCGCCTCCGGAGTGATGAGTGAGTAGTTCACCCCTGGACTATGGGTCCATAGCAGTAGCTAGATGGTTGTCTTCTCCTCATTGTGCTTCATTGTTGGATCTTGTGAGCTGCCTAACATGATCAAGATCATCTATACGTAATACTATATGTTGTGTTTGTCGGGATCCGATGGATAGAGAATACTATGTTATGGTAATTATCAAGTTATTACATATGTGTTGTTTATGATCTTGCATGCTCTCCGTTATTAGTAGAGGCTCTGGCCAAGTTTTTACTCTTAACTCCAAGAGGGAGTATTTATGCTCGATAGTGGGTTCATGCCTGCATTGATACAGGACGAGTGACAGAAAGTTCTAAGGTTGTGTTGTGCTGTTGCCACTAGGGATAAAACATTGATGCTATGTCCGAGGATGTAGTTGTTGATTACATTACGCACCATACTTAATGCAATTGTCTGTTGTTTGCAACTTAATACCGAAGGGGGTTCGGATGATAACCTGAAGGTGGACTTTTTAGGCATAGATGCAGTTGGATGGCGGTCTATGTACTTTGTCGTAATGCCCAATTAAATCTCACTATATTTACCATGTCATGTATGTGCATCGCGGTGCCCTCTCTATTTGTCAATTGCCCGACTGTAATTTGTTCACCCAACATGCTTTTATCTTATGGGAGAGACACCTCTAGTGAGCTGTGGACCCCGGTCCAATTCTCTTTCTTGAAATACAATCTACTTGCAATACTTGTTTTCTCTTGTTTTCTTGCAAACAATCATCTTCCACACAATACGGTTAATCCTTTGTTACAGCAAGCCGGTGAGATTGACAACCTCAATCGTTTCGTTGGGGCAAAGTACTTTGGTTGTGTTGTGCGGGTTCCACGTTGGCGCCGGAATCCACGGTGTTGCGCCGCATCACATTTCGCGACCATCAACCTTCAACGTGCTTCTTGGCTCCTCCTGGTTCGATAAACCTTGGTTTCTTTACGAGGGAAAACTTGCCGTCGTGCGCATCATACCTTCCTCTTGGGGTTCCCAACGGACGTGTAACATCTACGCGCATCAAGCGACTTTTTTCTGGCGCCGTTGCCGGGGAGATCAAGACACGCTGCAAGGGGAGTCTCCACTTCCCAATCTCTTTACTTTGTTTTTGTCTTGCTTTATTTTATTTACTACTTTGTTTCCTGCACCTAAACAAAACACAAAAAAATTAGTTGCTAGTTTTACTTTATTTATTGTCTTGCTCTCTATATCGAAAACACACAAAAAAATTAGTTACTTGCATTTACTTTATCTAGTTTGTTTTATTTACAACTGCTAAAATGAGTAATCCTGAAGTTGAAGTTCGTTCATTTAAGCAACAAGGGGGAGAATGTTTAAAAGATGCTTGGTATAGAATTAGTGATGCCCATAATAGGTGCACTAAGAAACACTCCACCACTATCCTACTCGAGGAATTTTTATGTTGGTATCTCTAGCTGGAATAGATATGTTCTTGATTGTCTCGCAGGAGGTAACTTCCTAGGCGCTCCCGTTTTAGAAGCTAGTTGCATTATTGAGAGTTTATTTGGAACACCACCTGTTAATGAAATTAAAATTGAAACCTCCCTTGAGGATGTTATGAAAAAATTGGAAACCATAGAGAAAAATTGTAGTGTTGAAACTAAATTGGAAATATTACTTGATAATACTGATAAACTTGATAAAATCTTAGAAGGAATTAATGAAAGGATTGCTACTTTAGAAACTTGTGCTATCCATGATAATCAAACCCATAGAATTGGTAAACTTGAAGAAGCTATGGGAAAATTGGGTTCAACTTTTTCTTCTCTTAAATTTAATGAGAAAGCTTATGTGGGTAAGGAGCAAAAATTCATGTATGTCTCTAAGGTGCCTAAACCAAAGAATTACTATAGGCCTAAAATTGATAAAACTCCCAACACCCCTGGTAATGATGTTGATGCTTCATTTCTTGATAATACTTGATATACACTTTCTGCGCCTAGCTGAAAGGCGTTAAAGAAAAGCGCTTATGGGAGACAACCCATTGTTTTTACTACAGCACTTTGTTTTATATTTGAGTCTTGGAAGTTGTTTACTACTGTAGCAACCTCTCCTTATCATGTTTTTGTGCCAAGTAAAGTCTCTATAGTAAAGTAAGTACTAGATTTGGATTACTGCGCAGTTCCAGATTTCTTTACTGTCACGAATCTGGGTCTACCTCTCTGTAGGTAACTCAGAAAATTATGCCAATTTACGTGCATGATCCTCAGATATGTACGCAACTTTCATTAGTTTTGAGTTTTTTCGTTTGAGCAAGTCTGGTGCCATTTTAAAATTCGTATTTACGAACTGTTCTGTTTTGACAGATTCTGCCTTTTATTTTCGCATTGCCTCTTTTGCTATGTTGGATGAATTTCTTTGATCCATTAATGTCCAGTAGCTTTATGCAATGTCCAGAAGTGTAAAGAATGATTGTGTCACCTCTGAACATGTACATTTTTATTATGCACTAACTCTCTAATGAGTTTGCTTGAAGTTTGGTGTGAAGGAAGTTTTCAAGGATCAAGAGAGGAGTATGATATACTATGATCAAGAGGAGTGAAAGCTCTAAGCTTGGGGATGCCCCGGTGGTTCACCCCTGCATATTCTAAGAAGACTCAAGCGTCTAAGCTTGGGGATGCCCAAGGCATCCCCTTCTTCATCGACAACATTATCAGGTTCCTCCCTGAAACTATATTTTTATTCAGTCACATCTTATGCACTTTGCTTGGAGCGTCGGTTTGTTTTTGTTTTTTGTTTTGTTTGAATAAAATGGATCCTAGCATTCACTTTGTGGGAGAGAGACACGCTCCGCTGTTGCATATGGACAAATATGTCCTTAGGTGTTACTCATAATGTTCATGGCGAAGTTTCTTCTTCGTTAAATTGTTATATGGTTGGAATTGGAAAAAGCTACATGTAGTAATTGCTAAAATGTCTTGGGTAATGTGATACTTGGCAATTGTTGTGCTCATGTTTAAGCTCTTGCATCATATACTTTGCACCCATTAATGAAGAAATACTTAGAGCTTGCTAATTTGGTTTGCATATTTGGTTTCTCTAGAGTCTAGATAATATCTAGTATTGAGTTTTGAACAACAAGGAAGACGGTGTAGAGTCTTATAATGTTTACAATATGTCTTTTATGTGAGTTTTGCTGCACCGTTCATCCTTGTGTTTGTTTCAAATAACCTTGCTAGCCTAAACCTTGTATCGAGAGGGAATACTTCTCATGCATCCAAAATCCTTGAGCCAACCACTATGCCATTTGTGTCCACCATATCTACCTACTACATGGTATTTTCCGCCATTCCAAAGTAAATTGCTTGAGTGCTACCTTTAAAATTCCATCATTCGCCTTTGCAATATATAGCTCATGGGACAAAAATAGCCTTAAAAACTATTGTGGTATTGAATATGTACTTATGCACTTTATCTCTTATTAAGTTGCTTGTTGTGCGATAACCATGCTTCTGGGGACGCCATCAACTACTCTTTGTTGAATATCATGTGAGTTGCTATGCATGTTCGTCTTGTCTGAAGTAAGGGAGATCTACCACCTTATATGGTTGGAGCATGCATATTGTTAGAGAAGAACATTGGGCCGCTAACTAAAGCCATGAATCATGGTGGAAGTTTCAGTTTTGGACACATATCCTCAATCTCCAGTGAGAATAATAATTGTTGTTACATGCTTATGCATTAAAGAGGAGTCCATTATCTATTGTTCATGTTGTCCCGGTATGGGTGTCTAAGTTGAAGAATGATCAAAAGCGAGAAATCCAATGCGAACTTTCTCCTTAGACCCTTGTACAGGCGGCATGGAGGTACCCCATTGTGACACTTGGTTAAAACATGTGCATTGTGATGATCCGGTAGTCCAAGCTAATTAGGACAAGGTACGGGCACTATTAGTATACTATGCATGAGGCTTGCAACTTGTAAGATATAATTTACATAACTCATATGCTTTATTACTACCGTTGATAAAATTGTTTCATGTTTTCAAAATAAAAGCTCTAGCACAAATATAGCAATCGATGCTTTCCTCTTTGAAGGACCATTCTTTTACTTTTATTGTTGAGTCAGTTCACCTATTTCTCTCCACCTCAAGAAGCAAACACTTGTGTGAACTTTGCATTGATTCCTACATACTTGCATATTGCACTTGTTATATTACTCTATGTTGACAATATCCATGAGATATACATGTTACAAGTTGAAAGCAACCGCTGAAACTTAATCTTCCTTTGTGTTGCTTCAATACCTTTACTTTGATTTATTGCTTTATGAGTTAACTCTTATGCAAGACTTATTGATGCTTGTCTTGAAGTACTATTCATGAAAAGTCTTTGCTTTATGATTCACTTGTTTACTCATGTCATTACCATTGTTTTGATCGCTGCATTCATTACATATGCTTTACAAATAGTATGATCAAGATTATGATGGCATGTCACTTCAGAAATTATCTTTGTTATCGTTTTACTGCTCGGGACGAGCGAAACTAAGCTTGGGGATGCTGATACGTCTCCAACGTATCGATAATTTCTTATGTTCCATGCTACATTATTGATGTTATCTACATGTTATATGCACATTATATGTCATATTTATGCATTTTACGGAACTAACCTATTAACAAGATGCCGAAGAGCCGATTCTTGTTTTACGCTGTTTTTGGTTTCAGAAATCCTAGTAAGGAAATATTCTCGG
>NC_061513.1:33667414-33722457 GCF_022539505.1 Lolium rigidum | reverse complement strand
CGTCCATTCGGCCCCAATCTAAGCCATCCTATGGCATCTGTCTGTTCACCACGACGACACCTCCGGCACCCTGCCGGAGAGGGGAATCATCTCCCGAAGGGCTCTTCATCGCCATGATCGCCTCCGGATCGATGTGTGAGTAGTTCACCCCTGGACTATGGGTCCATAGCAGTAGCTAGATGGTTGTCTTCTTCTCATTGTGCTATCATGTTAGATCTTGTGAGCTGCCTATCATGATCAAGATCATCTATTTGTAATGCTACATGTTGTGTTTGTTGGGATCCGATGAATATTGAATACTATGTCAAGTTGATTATCAATCTATCATATATATGTTGTTTATGTTCTTGCATGCTCTCCGTTGCTAGTAGAGGCTCCGGCCAAGTTGATACTTGTAACTCCAAGAGGGAGTATTTATGCTCGATAGTGGGTTCATGCCTCCATTGAATCTGGGACAGTGACAGAAAGTTCTAAGGTTGTGGATGTGTTGTTGCCACTAGGGATAAAACATCAATGCTTTGTCTAAGGATATTTGTGTTGATTACATTACGCACCATACTTAATGCAATTGTCTGTTGTTTGCAACTTAATACCGGAAGGGGTTCGGATGATAATCCGAAAGTGGACTTTTTAGGCATAGATGCATGCCGGATAGCGGTCTATGTACTTTGTCGTAATGCCTTGATTAAATCTCATAGTACTCATCATGATATATGTATGTGCATTGTTATGCCTTCTTTATTTGTCAATTGCCCAACTCGTAATTTGTTCACCCAACATGCTATTTATCTTATGGGAGAGACACCACTAGTGAACTGTGGACCCCGGTCCATTCTTTACATCCGAAATACAATCTACCGCAATTGTTCTTTACTCGTTCTTCGCAAACAAACATCATGTTCCACACTATACGGTTAATCCTTTGTTTTCGAGCAGTCGGTGAGATTGACAACCTCACTGTTACGTTGGGGCAAAGTACTTTAATTGTGTTGTGCAGGTTCCACGTTGGCGCCGGAATCCCGGGTGTTGCGCCGCACTACACTCCGTCACCAACGACCTTCACGTGATCCTTGACTCCTACTGGTTCGATAAACCTTGGTTTCTTACTGAGGGAAAACTTGCTACTGTACGCATCACACGTTCCTCTTGGGGTTCCCAACGGACGTGTGTTAACTGCACGCATCAGTGGCAAGTCAAGCATATCATAGATTTTCTTAGGCATAACAGAAATACTTGCACCAAGATCACATAAAGTATTACAATCAAAATCATTGACCCTCATCTTAATGATGGGCTTCCAACCATCTTCTAACTTAGTAGGAATAGAAGTTTCAAGTTTTAGTTTATCTTCTCTAGCTTTTATGAGAGCATTTGTAATATGTTTGGTAAAGGCCAAATTTATAGCACTAGCATTGGGAGTTTTAGCAAGTTTTTGTACAAACTTTATAACTTCAGAGATGTGACAATCATCAAAATCTAAAACATTATGATCTACAACAATGGGATCATTGTCCTCAATATTTTGAAAAATTTCAGCAGTTTTATCACAAACAGTTTCAGCAGTTTTAGCAGTTTCATGCAATTTTGCACGCTTTGCTCTAGGAGTAGAAACATTGCCAACACCAATTATTTTACCATTGATAGTAGGAGGTGTAGCAACATGTGAAGCATTATCATTACTAGTGGTGGTAATAGTCCAAAATTTAGCTACATTATTCTCTTTAGCAAGTTCTTCGTTTTCTTCTCTTTCCCACCTAGCATGCAATTCAGCCATCAATCTAATATTTTCATTAATACGAACTTGGATGGCGTTTGCTGTAGTTACAATTTTATTATCATTATCCTTATTAGGCATAACTTTCAATTTTAAAAGATCAACATCAGAGGCAAGACTATCAACCTTAGAAGCAAGAATATCAATTTTACCAAGCTTTTCTTCAACAGATTTGTTAAAAGTAGTTTGTGTACTAATAAATTCTTTAAGCATGGCTTCAAGACCAGAGGGTGCATTCCTATTATTGTTGTAATAATTCCCATAAGAATTACCATAACCATTACTATTATTAGAAGGATATGGCCTATAGTTGTTACCAGAATTATTCCTATAAGCATTGTTGTTGAAATTATTACTTTTAATGAAGTTCACATCAACATGTTCTTCTTGGGCAACCAATGAAGCTAAAGGAACATTATTTGGATCAACATTAGATCTACCATTCACAAGCATAGACATAATCACATCAATCTTATCACTCAAGGAGGAGGTTTCTTCAACAGAATTTACCTTCTTACCTTGTGGAGCCCTTTTAGTGTGCCATTCAGAGTAATTTATCATCATATCATCAAGAAGCTTTGTTGCCGCCCCCAAAGTAATGGACATAAAGGTACCTCCAGCAGCTGAATCCAATAGGTTCCGCGAAGAAAAATTCAATCCTGCATAGAATGTTTGGATGATCATCCAAGTAGTTAGTCCATGGGTAGGGCAATTCTTCACCAAAGATTTCATTCTCTCCCATGCTTGAGCAACATGTTCATTATCCAATTGCTTAAAATTCATTATACTACTTCTCAAAGATATAATTTTAGCAGGAGGATAATATCTACCAATAAAAGCATTCTTACATTTAGTCCATGAATCAATACTATTCTTAGGCTAAGATAGCAACCAATCTTTAGCTCTTCCTCTTAAGGAGAAAGGAAACAATTTCAATTTTATAATATCACCATCTACATCCTTATACTTTTGCATTTCACAAAGTTCAACAAAATTATTAAGATGGGCAGCAGCATCATCAGAACTAACACTAGAAAATTGCTCTCTCATGACAAGATTTTGTAAAGCAGGTTTAATTTCAAAGAATTCTGCTTGTAGTAGCGGAGTGGAGCAATAGGTGTGCATAGGAAATCATTATTATTTGTGCTAGTGAAGTCACACAACTTAGTGTTTTCAGGAGTATTCATTTTAACAGTAGTAAATAAAGCAAACTAAATAAAATAAATGCAAGTAACTAATTTTTTTGTGTTTTTAATATAGAGAACAAGACAGTAAATAAAGTAAAACTAGCAACTAATTTTTTTTGTGTTTTTGATATAAGAGCAAACAAAGCAGTAAATAAAATAAAATAAAGCAAGACAAAAACAAAGTAAAGAGATTGGATGTGGGAGACTCCCCTTGCAGTGTGTCTTGATCTCCCCGGCAACGGCGCCAGAAAAAGATCTTGATGCGTGCAGTTAACACACGTCCGTTGGGAACCCAAGAGGAAGGTGTGATGCATACAGTAGCAAGTTTTCCCTCAGTAAGAAACCAAGGTTTATCGAACCAGTAGGAGTCAAGGATCACGTGAAGGTCGTTGGTGACGGAGTGTATCGCGGCGCAACAACGAGGGATTCCGGCGCCAATGTGGAACCTGCACAACACAATCAAAGTACTTTGCCCCAACGTAACGGTGAGGTTGTCAATCTCACCGGCTTGCTCGAAAACAAAGGATTAACCGTATAGTGTGGAAGATGATGTTTGTTTGCGAAGAACAGGTAAAGAACAATTGCAGTAGATTGTATTTTCAGATGTAAAAAATGGACCGGGGTCCACAGTTCACTAGTGGTGTCTCTCCCATAAGATAAATAGCATGTTGGGTGAACAAATTACAGTTGGGCAATTGACAAATAAAGAAGGCATAACAATGCACATACATATATCATGATGAGTACTATGAGATTTAATCAGGGCATTACGACAAAATACATAGATCGCTATCCAGCATGCATCTATGCCTAAAAAGTCCACTTTCAGGTTATCATCCGAACCCATTCCAGTATTAAGTTGCAAACAACAGACAATTGCATTAAGTATGGTGCGTAATGTAATCAACACAAATATCCTTAGACAAAGCATTGATGTTTTATCCCTAGTGGCAACAACACATCCACAACCTTAGAACTTTCTCGTCACTCGTCCCGCATTCAATGGAGGCATGAACCCACTATCGAGCATAAATACTCCCTCTTGGAGTTACAAGTATCAACTTGGCCAGAGCCTCTACTAGCAACGGAGAGCATGCAAGAACATAAACAACATATATGATAGATTGATAATCAACTTGACATAGTATTCCATATTCATCGGATCCCAACAAACACAACATGTAGCATTACAAATAGATGATCTTGATCATGATAGGCAGCTCACAAGATCTAACATGATAGCACAATGAGGAGAAGGCAACCATCTAGCTACCTGCTATGGACCCATAGTCCGGGGGTGAACTACTCACACATCGATCCGGAGGCGATCATGGCGATGAAGAGCCCTCCGGGAGATGATTCCCCTCTCCGGCAGGGTGCCGGAGGCGATCTCCTGAATACCCTGAGATGGGATTGGCGGCGGCGTCTCTGGAAGGTTTTCCGTATCGTGGCTCTCGGTACTGGGAGTTTCGCGACGAAGGCTTTAAGTAGGCGGAAGGGTAGGTTTAGGGGCGACACGAGGGGCCCACACGCTAGGGCGGCGCGGCCCCACCCTTGGCCGCGCGGCCCTGGTGTGGCGGCGCCTCGTCGCCCCACTTCGTAATCCTTTCGGTCTTCTGGAAGCTTCGTGGAAAAATAAGACCACGGGCGTTGATTTCGTCCAATTCCGAGAATATTTCCTTTGTAGGATTTACGAAACCAAAAACAGCAGAAAACGAACAACGAGCTCTTCGGCATCTCGTCAATAGGTTAGTGCCGGAAAATGCATAATAATGACATAAAGTGTGTATAAAACATGTAAGTATCATCATAAAAGTAGCATGGAACATAAGAAATTATGGATACGTTTGAGACGTATCACTCCTCACCGAACAACGGTTCCTGGTCGATGTTCATGGTGTCGGGATGGCCAATGGTGTACTCCTCTATGTCAATGGGAGGTGGCGGGGGAGCCTGCTCGGTCGACGGATATGGCACGGTGGTCGGCATCGTCGGTGGGTAAGACGGAGGGGCCTGCATAGATGGCGGCTCGCGCTCGGCCAACAAATCGTCGAGCAGGTTGCGGGCACCAGTCGTAGCTGCTGCTCCCAGGTGCTTGGGGGCCTTGGAGTGCGCCGGCACACGGTTGAGGTCAATGGACGAAGGCGGCGGCCCCGTCATGGACTCGCCCACCTCCGGTGACCCATCCCATGACGCGTACACGTACCGCCCCAACGACGCCACCATTTCCTGCGCGCCGGGTGTGTACCCAAACGGGGCAGTCGGCGGGGCTGTTGACCTTGGAAGAAGAGGCCGGGTCATGGACGAGGCCGAGCTCCCCGCCGAGGCCGTGCTGGCGCCCGGGACGATCATGTGCTGAGAGAGAGCTATGTGGCCGTAAAAGAGCATGGCATGCTCTTGCATGGCATTCGCCTTCGCCTGTGTTTGGAGTTGGAGGAGCTGCTCCACCGTCCTTTGTCGCTCCTCCGCGGCATCGGCCTCCTTCTTCCGTTGCTCGTGCGCCCTACGCCGATCGGCCCGCTTCTTGCTCTCGATCGCCCTCTGCTCCGCGGTGAGCTCGGGCTTCGCCTTCTTCGTCGCTGGCCCGGGCTCCGGGGCCACTGGAGCGTCCAGTACAAGAGCCGCCTCCACGTTAGGAGCGACAACGGCCACGAGCTGGGCCTCGTCTCCGATGGTGGCGGTGGCAACGGCAGGAGCTTCGTCGGACATCTCTAGGTTTTGGGAGTGGAGTGAAGTGGGTGTGGTTTGGGAGGCAGACAGGCGGGCCAGGGGAGGACAAGGGGAGGACGCGAGAGGGCAGCCCTCCGTGTCCGTGACCACGCAAACGCGGCCCAGATTTGGGCCGGCTTTGGGTCGTCCGGTTCGACCCATCCGGACGCGCGGGCGTGGGATGGGTCGCCGCGTTGGACATGCCCTTAGAGGTGGGTGTGGGAGATAGGAGGCGACCACCAGAGTGTACTGCTTTATTTTATTTCCTAGTATGTAATTCACCATGAATTGTAATTTTGTGCAACGTTGGATATTTTATTTTCCTATGGAGCATAATGCATGTCCATTTTCCAGATTTCGAGCATTTCTAACAATAACTCTCAAATTGTCTTCTTGAAAGACTATTTAAGGCCCCTCATACTCTTCAATTATCATTTTTTGCTCTCTAACACGTGGGTCCACCATAAGTTTTCCCCCTTTGTTCTCTCACTCTCCCTCCCTCCCTCCCTCTCCCCTATAGGGCATGGGTGCTCAAGAGAAGCCCATGGCCTCCGCACTTCACCAACTGGTGGCGGAGTTGAGAGGTGTACATGGAACTATCAGTGTGGCGTGAGAGGGCGCATGCGTGGACGGACTACACTGCTCTTGTCGCCAAGCTCGTAGGTGACCAGAAGGGGCGACAATACATCACAGAAGAGGTCAGACGAGCGGCGTCGACCTAGGGTTTGTGCGGAGGGGCGGGAGATGACAGATGACGATGTGGGAGATGCGGGGATGGGTGGGGGTGGATGATTGTAGCACAGTAAGAGGTACAAGCTGAAAAGAAGATAGCGAGGTCGGGTCAAATATGGGTTATAGTAAGGAGTCCATGCTTCAGGAGCTCATCACCGACTCGCCCTACGTCTCCGTCCAAGTTCCTCCATTCGACTCGCCTGAAGCCTTCGACGCGTCCATGATGCGCTTGGGGACTATTGATGGGAATGTGCCCTAGGGGGATAATCACATATCCTACTCGCCGGCAGAAGAAGGACCAAGAGGGGGTCCAGTCGCCGGGCGACTGGGCTGATACCCCCGGCGACTAGGCCCAAGTGCCAACGACTGGGCCAAAAACCCTAGCAACTGGCCCATGAAGCTGGCGGATGAAGTCTTGGCGGTGAAGCAAGGCCCTCCGGCCTTTTAGCTACCAGATACGTGTGGTCTTATCCGTTGTAAACCCTAGACCGAGGTGCATATATAAACCCACGGGCTAAACCCTAGAGACGGTCCAATCCCCCATTCTCCAAAACCCCTGCTCCAAGTCGCCACGCCGACTGGCTGAGCACCCCCATTGTAATCAATCTCAAGCAATACAAATCTAGCAGGACGTAGGCCTTTTACTCCTCCGGAGGGGTTGAACCTGGGTAAAACCCTTATCTTGTGCACCTTGTTCCGTAGATGACTACGCTTTCCTTGCCCCGCAAGAACGAAGTACTGCACCCGATGCAAAATTTGAGGGGCCTAAAAAAATGTAGGGGGCTCCTTTTCGGTCGAAACCCTGAAAAATAAATCTGTGGGCTGGAGTAGGGGCCCTCCTGAAGATGGTCCTGGTGCTTATGATGGACGGTCCAGATCTATCACATAAGCACAATAGAAGGCCAAAACAAATCTGTTGTCAGCAGCTCAAGAAAGACAAGCGTCCACCCCTCTTGGTCAAGCGGTGCCCACCCCACCACCACTAGCCTTCACTTCCGAGGACATCTGATTTTGGGAGGACAGGCAGCTTTCTAATCCTCTGTTTCAAAAATGTAAAATATTTAAGAATTAGTTAAAAGTTAAAATCTTACTAATTTTGACTAAATATTTAGAAAAAAAATATACGGTATGGAATGGATACATTAAGAAAATATACTTTATGTTAAATCTATTGGTACTGATTTAGTATTGTAATTATTTATATTTTTATATAAAACTTGGACAAACTTAGAAAATGTTGACTTTTGACTAAATGCTAGTACATCACGCTGCAGTCTACGAGGTTTGCGATGGACATAAACTTTGGTACGAAAATAAGTTGTACATATGATTATTACCTTGTTAAGAGTAACATCCAAAAGCAAATAGACCGTAAGAGAAGAAATCCAACGGCTGAAAAAACTGTAAGTTTGGTTCGATCAAATGTGTGACAACACTGCTATTAATGGAGCAAACAGAGAACTGGAAGTTTGTAAAAGTGCATAGTTCGTGTACGCCATCCAATGCTTGAATGCCTGAGCAGAAAATACAAATCTGAACTAAAAATAGGCCTACTATGAATTATGGGTGCCAAAAAAAAAAGTTTCTGCGAACCCGTGTCAGCTGTCCTATAATTTTTCCCCTCGAGCTAGTGCCACTCCCATAACCAGCACTGAAAGAAAATGAGCCGGCTCTGCACTGGTCATTCTGGCTGGGTTAGAACCAAGCTATTTTGAAGCACCACCACTACAATGGAAAAGGTTAAAACCTTCACAGATGAAGCATAGAGCAAAACAAGTAATTACACGTACATCAAACCCTTTCGGTCGGAAATGGTGAATGGAACCTGGGTGCGCGCGCCCATTTACGAAAATTTCAAAAAAAATGTTATTTAAAAGTTTCAAAAAAATGTGAAGTAAATTTTTGCATGTATATATTATGTTGATACTTACTCGTGTGTGTTTTCACAGAAAAATACCATTGTGTGTGACCTACACAAAAATGACAAAATGCCAATTCCTATTCCTGTGAATAGTAAAATTCCTATTCACTATTCTCATTTGAACATTTTGTCATTTTTATGCTGGCCACACACAATGGTATTTTTTCGTGAAAACTCACACGAGTAAGTATCAACATAATATGTACATGCAAAATTTTACTTCACATTTTTTGAATCTTTTAAATAGCATTTTTTTGCAAGGTTCAAAAAAGCGCTAGGCGCTAAGCGAGCGGTGAGGCACTGCTTAGAGGAACTGCTGCTTAAGCGAGCTTAAGCGCCGCTTAAGCGCTCAGGCTAAAATCGTACTAACATGAAACAAGGAAGTCAAGATGGCACATATACCCCTATAATATGCTGTAAATTTGTATCCTAAGCATGTAATGCTACATTTCTGAGGAATACGGGGATTAATACCTTGGTTAGCCTCGGTTTTGCTCCAATTTCTTATAAACACACAAGCAGCTAAGCAAACAATGTAACAAACACAAACAAGCAGCTAAGCTTTACTGGAGTAGCAAGCAGCTAAGCAAGACCTAACCAAATTAATATAGCATCAATGCGTCGAGCAAGGAGCAGAGCAACACAGGCAACACACCAACACTCGCATAGAGGAGATTCTAGCACAAAAGACGACCAGATTCCCTGTCTCGCTTAGCGAAGCGGAAGGCAACCGCTCAGCGCTTAAGCGCGCTTAAGCGTACCTAGGCGTACGCTTTTTTGAACCATGTTTTTTTGAACTTTTCGTAAATGGGTGCGCGCGCACCCAGGTTCCAAACGTCCGGGTCATTCGGTCGGAAATGGTGAATGGAACCTGGGTGCGCGTTCGGTCCCTAAATTTAGAAGGAAAACGAAGCTGACCTGAATCATTGAAAATATAGCAAAGGCAAACAGAAACATGGATACATTGAGACTTTAAAGTGCAGAATAAGGCCCTGGTGTGGGTAAAAATAGAAGGTTCCATGTTACATCACATGACTGAAGAAATTATAGAAGAGAAGAAACAATGACAGTCTGGATGGAGATGTATTTACTGAATCCTCTCTGCAGCCAGCTCGCCGTTCCTGACGAAACCCACGTAAACTCTCTGAACATGTGATATGTTCTCCTCTTTCTTCTGTCGAACCCTGTTCACAAGCTCTTCAGCGGTAGAATTCAAAGTCAGCTCTTCAAGAGTGCTCACATGTTCGATGCCACCTGGCAACAACTTCAACTCCGGACAGAGCAGGAGCTTCAAATCAACCAAGCTGGGCATGGCCCCTCTTTCTATCGTCATCTGGCTGAGATGTGGAGCTCCCCAGATTTTCAGTACTCGAAGTTTCCGAAATGACGTTGCCCGGAAGTACATATTATTGCCATCAAATGCATCATAAAGCTGAAGCTTCACCAACTGCTGTAATTCCTCAAGATAACAAAACATATCCTCCTGAAGTTTTGACCAGACCAGCCGTAGAATGGAGAGGCATTTCAGTTTACTAATCGATAAGAAAAATCGAGGTAATGATTCTTTAGCTAATGTCCCCAGCAAGAAAATTTTCTGAAGTAGTGGAGGTGGATTGAGTGCATCAAGTTGCAGAACTTCCTCGTCATCATTTGCTTGGATCCCAAGCCGGGTTAGACGAACCATATTGGTAATAGCTACAAACAACTTATCACAATGGCGACCTTGAACTTTACTGATCCGGAATGATCTCAATAGAACTAGAGCACCAAGGTAATTGACCATTTCAGAACTAGATTCCACGAGCAATAATGTCTGGAGACTTGCCAAAGAACACATACCACCAACAGGTGCTGGTACACCAATAGAAGGAACATATTGCAAACATGGTATCAATGGTTTCACAGTTACAATAAGATGTGTCAACTTACACAGCCTTGTGATTTCTGCTGGTAGGTTGGTAATTTTGCTTTTCCAAGCGTCAAATACAAGCAGATTCTGTAGCCTTCCAATCAACCTTGAGATAGTTGCAATTTTAGTTCGTCTAAGGCCCAGATAGCGCAGATTGAACAAATCAAACACCTCATTTGGCAGACACTCGATTGAACTATCTTGCAGATTCAAGACAGACATTAACTTAACAGACCTTGAGAATGAACGAAGTGAACCAAAACTAAGTGAGTTTTGGAAAACAAGCAAGGAGCGGAGATGTGGCACAGATTCTGCAAGGTGTGCAATATCCCCTCTTTGTATTGATAAGCGGCGAGCTTGCCCAATAAGATGAGTCCTTGAGTAATCAAGGACAATGCAAAAGTTCTCTTCGCGTGCCTTAGAAAGGGCTAATACACGAAGGATATCATGCATTTGGAAATCATCAACATACCCTGTTTCATTCCTCTTAACCTCCACTAACAGACATCGATTGATGAGCTCGGTCAAGTAATCTTCTGCAACCTCCTCCAGTGTCTTATGCTCACTCTCTTCAATAAATCCTTCTGCAACCCAGAGCCGTACTAGCCATTTCCTTTGCATCACATGATTCTCAGGGAACATGCAGCAGTAAAGAAAGCAGTTTTTCATGTTGTGTGGCAAGTCTTCCAAACTAACCTTCAATATTATGTTCATATCCAGTATGAAATTGTTTGTAAATTGCATCTCAAGAGTTTTGTACACATTCTCCCACTCCAAAAATGTTGCGCTCTTGAATGACAGGAGGCGCCCAATGCATACAATAGCAATTGGCAAGCCATTGCATTTTTCTACAAACTTGTGCGCCCAATCATGCAATTCTGGTGGACAATCACTATTTTCATTCTTCCAAAATGCCTCTTTACAAAACAGATCCCATGCATAGTGATTTTGCAAGGGTTGCAAGTTAATCATTTGGGCTTCGGAAGCAAGCAGTGCAACCTCGTATATCCTTGATGTGAAAATTATCCGACCAAGTTTGCAAGCAGAAAATGCATCTTTGCTGTCAAACCAAACATTCACACTCCAAACATCATCTAAAACAAGAACATACCTTTTGTTCTCTAGGTAACGTCGGATTGTCTCCACTAGACTTCTGTAATCTGTGACATCAACATCCTTTGGAAATTCCTTCTTTCTGTCATTCTTTCGGAACTCTTCAACAATTTGTTTGAGCAAATCATCAGCTTCATAGCTATGAGACACAGTGATCCAAGCACAAGTGTCAAAATCAGTCTTGATGGCGTTGTAGACATGAGCAGCAAGTGTTGTCTTACCAACACCTCCCATGCCCCAAACAGTGATTATCATGTGTTGCTGCTCCTCATCTTTCATCCATTTCATCAGCAAGTTTCTAGTCTCTGCAATCCCCACAAGATCATCTTCCCTTTTAAAATGTACAGATTCTGCAGATCTTCTATTTAAGCTGCCTACTCTTGTTAGTTTTGCATCCCTTTCAACACCCTTCAGGTCATATCTGTGCCTTCTCTCTGCAGCACGCTTGAGGTTGGCTTTGATATCACGCAAACTGTTGGCTAGGCGATACCATGTCTTGATTTGCCTGACCCTCCTAATTGCTTTCAACAGAAACATCGCCTCACGGTCTTCCCCCAACTTGTAGGTGAACTCGTCAATAACATCCTCGATGTTAAAAGCGAGACCCCTGATTTGCTTCACAAATGCAACAGTTGTCTCATCCGCATCCTTGAACCGCTCAGCAGTTCGGAAGAAGGCTTGCATGCTCTCCAACTCCTCCTTCATTTTCCTTATTTCACCAAATAGGTCTTGCAGAGCAGATGCTTCATAGGCAATAAACGACTTCCCTATCTGAACAGTTTCATTTGTGAGGGCGTCCCTAAGCTTCAGGATTAGCAACCAGATGACACCCTCTAACATGGTTGTGTAGATGGAGCTATACGAAACTTTTCTTGAAAGATAGAGTTGGTAGGTAATGAGTATGCTATCAGGATCACAAAACTGAGTATATCTTTGGTTAGTGGACAGCTCCTTGAATTAAAAATGGAAAATGAGCTGTGGGGATTTTGAGTGGGTAACGACGATTCCACAAAAGTCCTGCATTGCTCAGTAAGCATGCTTCCAAACTAATCATCCAACCATACAGGAAGCTTGATGTAATTATTTAACAGTAGCACACCCACTAAGTACCACCCTTGGCCTGTTCTGAAATGGAATCTTTTATTTTTCCAAGAAGATACCCCCCAAAGCAGTCAGCAGTTTACTTCTAGCTTCTCTTGTTATTGTCGGTGGTTGCTATTTACAACCGCACCATCGCTTTCCAGCTGATGTGGCCTCGAGTATCCAGGAATATACCACTTAAAAAGAACTAGTAAAAGATACAGGCTATGGTTGATGATGGGGATTGTACCAATTTAGTACGTCGTTCTTGTTTATACTAAGTTCACAAACAAATGAAACAAAGAAAGTGATGAAAACGATGAAGAGGAAAAGATATTGAAGGAAACACTAATGTATTACCAGTACATTACAGAGACCGCGGAGGGATGGACCATTAGCAAGCTTCGCTGAACAAAGAGAGGGCAGCAGGGCGATTTCGGGCCATTGCAAATTACGGTAGACCACTATATTACATGCCCATGTTTCTGTTTGGGCATTCTGTCGAACGTAGTCTGTGCGCCATTCCATCACAGCCCTTGACCTGCTTATCATGTGCTTGATCTGATGCATCGAGAACCTAAAATTCGAAACTAGAGCAAACTACGAATTCAGAATCAGTTAGTGAGCAAGTGAAGGGAATACGCTCTGATCTGCTGTTACTTACGGGCGGCTGAGCTCAAGCTTTTCTCTGGGCAGACGCATACCCAGACCATGGCGCGCCGTCGTTAACGACCGGCGATCAGCACGGAGGCACCGCACCGTGAAGTAGTGTCCGCCGGGGACACGAACATTCTAACACCACATTCAGGATTCTCCCTGTCTCGCTGCCGTCTCCATCGGCCGGATCGCCCAAGACCTGGTTGCCCCCGATGAAATTCAGAGCTGAACGAGGGATGCGCGGTCAAGTACGAGACGAGGGTCCCTGGTCTGGACTGTGGACGTTCAGCTTCGAGAGACACGGCAAAAACAGAGGAAACATAAAGGTGACGTGGACGCCACGTTGATGAAACATGCTGACATGGAGCCACGCATGCAACCTACAGTATAAAGAAAAGCAACTGAGCCTGAAATCCCTGCTCCTAGAGAGAACCGAAGTTTACTGTTCGGTTATCTTTTCCCAAAACCTTAAATTCAGAGAAATCATGCATGAAAATGGTGCTGATGATGGAGACATTCACACATGGTGGAAATCGGCGATCATCGAGCGTGTGGTCGATGCAAGTGAGGCCAGAGCTGCCATACATGATGCAGAGGGGCCAGCTAGGGTTGCAAGCGGTGCCCGCATAAGTCCCGCAAAACAAGAATTATAGGCAAAAGGTGGTACTGGATGTTACAAGAATTCAAGAAGAACTAGAACAAAGTTCCGTCCCCCATCCCACCCCGCTTGCCACCCTAGGGCCAGCGACATGAGCGATGTAGACGGCTAAAGCGTGAGTCAGGAGGAATGGTGAACGAACAAGAATTTTAGGTATGGGCATGTACTGTTGCAAAAAAGTAAGAAAAATGCAATATGTTGAGTATTCTAGGATGACGTCTCTGAATCTTTTTCCCACTTTAGCATTTACATTAGAAAAATGCAAAATGCAATATGTTGATTATTCATAGTTCATAATTAATTTCACATGTTTACAGTGTCAACCATTCAGTATATAACCGATTTTTAATACTCTCCTAGGTTCAAAATAAACTTCAAGCGAAGGGCGGGAACGAACTAAATCAATGTGTTCAAGTTGACAGCAGCTGAGAAGGAAAAACAAATAGCATAGACAAAAGATAAGACCATACACATCCATTTTCTGCCAATTATTTTAAACCTGAAGGAGCACAAGAACCAGAACTAGGAAGAGAGAAATACTCACGCGAGAGTGAGCATCGGTAAAACCATATGTACCGAGAAAAGTTCATATCTGAGGTTAGATTTCATTTACCAAGAAATAAATATTTGTTTTTAGATTTCATTCTTTTTACAGGATTTTGAAGTTCATTTGGCTATGCAATTTTTTCTCCTTTCTTTTGTAATTCCTGCTTCAAAATCAATTCATGGAATTGATGATAGAAACTTAGTGACGTGACAAGCATGTACATGGTGCATGGCAAACATGCACACAAAACACTGCATTTCTAATTGAAGAACATATGTACATATTTAGACGGAAGGCTCAAGATGAGCCCGGCTTTAAATTAATGAAACCTCAACTGGCAGAGTACACGACATGACCACAACAATACAGACATAGTAGGATTACAACACTCGAGCACATGCTCCGACACGAGCAGTACCACAACAACACATAATCGAAAGGTGACACCCCAACGAGACCTCCCGAGCGTGCACTGCGAACTAGTTCAGCATAGGATAAAAGCATAAGATAAGATAGCTCAACACGGTGCTCCTCACGCCGTGCAGTTCCGGATGTTGGCGTGGAGCGAGCGAAGTCTCCCAATCGCCAACTCCAACGCCTCGCGGTCCTGCCATCTAGTCACTGGCTTCCACACCTATAAGTACATCAATATTTTATATAAGGCGTCAGCAGGTTGCGAGGGGAAAAATCCCATCAATGGTAAACTTGTTTCTAATGTTCCAGAGACCCAGCAGAGGGCCGCGCAACAAATCCACAAGACCCTCTTGGTTTGGCCCGAAAGATCATCAAGGATCCTATAAAGCTCCGCAAAACAGGTAGGGTTCCAAGAGCACCCAAGCAATTCCCAAACTGCACTCCACATGATTCTCGCCAAAGGGCAAAGGAAGAAAATATGGGCGGTGACTTCCAACTCTGAGCAAAGGGCACATCGCCCCGACGGGCAACGGCGGAGGGGTTAAAGTAGATTTGTTTGTTTTATAATATTCTCTTTGTCCGGAAATAAACGACTCGATTTGTATAGATTCACATGTATACACGAGAATCTAGATAAATCCAAGTCACTTATTTTCGAATGGAGGAAGTACTACGTCCCCATTCCATAAATTGATGTCTTGGATTTATAATTTGGATGTATGTAAACTAATTTGAACCGGAGGGAGTTGTGAGGAAGTATCAACTAATTTTACCGTTTAGATGTGACCGTTTTGTAGTCGTTTACCTAATTATATCATTTGAGTGAATTAATAGATCATGCCAATATGCCAGGATGGCATGATAGCCTATTGGAAGGCTATCGTATCCGTAGCCATGGTGTGCGTATCCGACGTGGTGCGGGAGAAGTGCATTCTTCGGCACAATTTTAATAGTTTTTTTTTGTAAAATTTAATAGAATTTGTTGAAATTCGAGAGCAATTGACATAATAATTCATTTACGTCCCAAACAAATACCTATACGAATTCAAAGGGGTAGTATGCACAAATTTCACAGAGAAGAAACTAAAACAAAAGGGGTTTCTAGATCAAATTGTCATCACACCCATTTCAGTGCTACTGTAGCTACTCCATTTTTTTTGGGTCGTAAGAGCATCTCAAGCCGCGTCCTCCAAAGCGTCCCCCAAAAGAATTTGGGGCGCGTCGGACGAAAAACGTTTCCAGCCGCGTGTCGCAAAGCTTCTTTTTGTCCTGGCGGCCCGATACTGTGTCCGGCGACCCGAGCCCGTTCCCGCCCCACAGGGGACGCTCCGGGCACGCCGGACACAACGAAATGAGAGGCGAGGAGGCGCGGGCCCGACGCGTCAGCGCTCGGCTCAACCGCCGCCTACATAGCGACGGTGCAGTTGTCGGGAAGGGGAACCGTCGCATTGGTAACCGCGTCGACCGACACGCGAACCGCCGGAATGGAGCGCGAACTCCTCGAAAGAGCAACCGCCGCTCTCTTCGACTTCTGCGTCGCCGTTCATCCGCTATCAATAAGACCAGTACGTAGGGCTTTCGGATCTTCAACCGGCCGCCATTCATCCAAACTTCTCACGATGAGCGACCTCTCTCAGCTTCCATCAGACACCGACAGCGAGGGCAAGTCTCCAGGATGGCGCCATTGGTGGGACAGAGTCGCGACGCCCAGCAGCGGCGATGATTCCCCACCGCCACTGGACAACACGGAGGAATGGGAGGCCGTGGAGGAGGAGGCGGAGGAGGAAGGGTCTGAGGTGGCGACGGCTGCGGCGGGCCGGGCGAAGGCGGAGGCGGACGCGAAAGCGAAGGCCAAGGTGAAGGCGCAAACGGCGAGCATCGTCGATGACGAGGAGGACACAAGTTCCTCCGACGCGTCGACCGACACCGCCTCTTCGGAAGAGGTGACAAGCAAAGCAGGAAGCGCCATCGTGAGAACGACGAGGCGGGGCCATCAAAGAAGAAGTAGTTTTAAATTTTTATATGTAATTTAATCATGTTTTTTCGAAGTTTTTATATGTAATTTGTTTATGTTGCACCGATTTAAATATAAGTATAGAGTTTTCTTCAATCTATTAAAATAAAAATACATGATTTTAATGTTTGGGAACGCGTTTAGGGGACACGGCTGGGGAGTGACTTCTCTAAACGCAGCACGAACGAAATACGTCCCCCAACATCCCAAACAATCGATCCGGTGCTGTTTGGGTGACATTTTGCGAGACTGCCATCCGTGCTTCCGCTCCCGCTCTGGTCGTGTTGGCCTGCTGATCTGGTAACCGATTTCTCTATTCTTCTTCTTCTTTCTTGAGCGATTGTTGCAATGTTCCGTCCTGTCTTTTCTCAATCGCAACGCCGTGGCAAGGAGGATTAGGGTCTGGATTGGATTTTTAATCGACACACTGTTTTTTAGATCCGGAATCAACTCGAGCCGTCGAGCGTGAGGCAATAGCGGCCGTGCCTGCTGAAGTTCCAATGCCGTTGACCACCCTGATATTCCACCGGCCAAGAGGAAGAAGAAGGACCCAACTTGTCTGGAAATCTCGCCGGTGTTTCCGGCCACGGCCACTGCTGGCTGGTCCTCGCTCCCGGATGACCTCGTCCGCCGTATCGCCGACTCCTTCCTCACCACCAACGACGTCGACTGCTACATGGACTTACGCGCTGTCTACCCCAGCTGGCGCGCCGCCACCGACGACCCCAAGACTAACACATCCGATCGTCGCTTCTGTCCGCGAACATGGATCTTCCTCGACGAGGTCTTGCAAAGCGATGATATGCGGATCCTTTTGAACACTGACACCGGCCGCTTCCTCCGCAAGAAGATTCCGCTGCTACTGGACTACTACGTCGTGGCCACCACTAGCGGCTTCTTCGTCCTGGCGGACAGGAGCCCTCCTCACGCCGCTCGTGTGTTTAACCCTCTTACTGGCTATATGCTCCGTCGCCAGGCTTACCTCACCTTCCCAGCTGGCGCAATACATTGAGGTCTGGGAGGCCGTCCACTCCACTAACCTTACCCCAGAGATGCCGGACACCATCGTCTGGACCTTAAACTCCGATGCAACCTGCAGCGCCAGTTCCGCTTATGATGCTCAATTCTTCGGCACCCATGCTAGATTTGATGCCATGAAGATTTGGTCGGCATACGCAGAGCCCAAATGCAAGTTGTTTGGCTGGCTAGCCCTTCATGGAAAGCTCCTCACCGCGGATATGCTTGCCATCCATGGTTGGCCTCACGATCCCCGCTGCCCCTTGTGCCTCAGCGAGCCTGAGACGGCTGACCATCTATCCAGAAATTGCCCCTACACGGCGGCTATTTGGAACCTGGTGAAATCTTGGGATGATGATGTCAGCTCCGACCGCCGCCTCGACTTCCCATCCATTTCCGACTGGTGGAATGACATGATCGACGGAAAACCACATACGTATCAGTGGGCGGTTCTTATATGTGCTTTGGAACGCGTGGAAGGAACAAAATCGGCGCATCTTCATTGGACGCCGTCTTACCTACATGGAGGTCGCAAACATCGCCAACGAAGATATCCTGCAACAGGATCGTGCAATCAATGGCTTCGGGCCATCCATCCCGGCCGAATCGGACTAGTTTTTATCCTTTGGTTCTCTCTGCTTATGGTGGTTTCGAGGCATATTACCATCTTAATTTAAATATACCATCTCTTGTACAGTTTGGACCGTTGTTTCCTCTTGCTTAATGAAAAGGCAGTGCTCTTGCCGGTTGCTCCACACATAAAAAATCGAGTCTATATGTCAAGATGATAAACAAATAAATGGAACCTTTTTGTTGGGGTCATACAGGATGTGGAGCATGAGAGGTGCGTCCACACAATTGCATAGGAGAGTAGTTCAGCAAAACTCAATGAAATTTGACACGGTAGTTTGTTATGCCCAAACAAATGCGCGCTGAAGCTGCGATGTGATCCTACCAAGTGGGACCAACTTTTTTCTAAGACAACTTGGCAGTTAGATAAATATAATAAAATGAGGGATAAAATCCTCCCGTACCCGTACCCCTCCCTTCTGGCGAGAAGGTTTAGGGCTTTGGTGGACTGGATTGTGTGTAATCGCATCCGTCCTTGAGATCCAGAACCAACTCGAGCGTGGAGCAATGGCGGCCGCGCCCGCTGAAGTTCTTCCGCCAGGGAAAAGGACGAAGCAGGATACCAGTTGTCTGGAAACCCCGATGGTGTTTCCGACCATGGCGACTGCAAGCTGGTCCTCGCTTCCGGACGACCTCGTCCGCCGCATCGCCGACTCCTTCCTCACCACCAACGACGTCGATTGCTACGTCGACCTCCGCTCTGTCTGCCGCAGCTGGCGTGCCGCCACCGACGACCCCAAGACTAACACATCCGATCCTCGCTTCTGTCCGCGAACATGGATCGTCCTCGACGAGGTCTTGCAAAGCGACGATATGCGGATCCTTTTGAACACTGACACCGGCCGCTTCCTCCGCAAGAAGATCCCGCTGCTGCTGGACTACTACGTCGTGGCCACCAGTAGCGGCTTCTTCGTCCTGGCGGACAGGAGCCCTCCTCACGCCGCTCGTGTGTTCAACCCTCTTACTGGCTATACGCTCCGTTTCACGGTGCCTATGCCCCCCGACGTGAGGGTCGCCTTCGTCGGTTCCTGGGGCAGGGGGAAGGCATCATCTCCGCTTTGCCTTGTTTTGCTTGGCGACTTGTCTTGCAAGCTTTACACGACCGTTCCGGACAGTGAAGTTGTAGTGTCTTATGACTGTCAGCAACAAGTTTATAATTTTTTCCGGAAGGCGATCGTCGGTGGTGCCTACCCACACATCGCTGGGCTGGGGTTTGCCCCTGCATTTGCTGAGTTATTGGATTTGCTGAGGTCTCTTCATGCCGATTTTGTCAAGGTTTTCTTCACTGATCTTCCTCAAGATGCAAACGACATCCAGATTTTTCTAGTGGGTTTGGCTATACATATGGTGCTCGTCATTAAAATACAGGGAACCCTCTCTGTGTTTAAGATGAACACCGAATTAGGAAAGGTCGAGCCTCTGCAGAGCATCAGCAATTTTGCCATCTTCATCGGTCACCGCAGGTGCCTGCCTGTCGATGCTACTAAGTTCCCAGGCATAGAGGCAAACTGCGTGTACTACACTGAACATTTGGGTTTGTCGGCTCACATCTGCAAGTACAACATCAAGGACAAGAAAGTAGAGAGGATCTCTGAAGCCCCCGAATTCGTGAAGCAGGACAAGCAGTTTGTCCTCGTCGCCCACCGTCCTTTCACGATCATCCAGCTTCTCTGCAGCTACACCATCAACACCCCGGATTCTCAGCTGGCCTTGCAACAGATGTCAGAAGGCGCCGAAGAATCTCGTTCCAACTCTGGGGATAGTGATCTCGATGACTGAGAATGCTATGCTTTTGCTAAGTAACTGTTTTTGTTTTCTCTCTTAGTCTTTCGTTTTGTTATGTTGGATATGCATTGACATGTTTCGGGCAAGAAACATGTTGATTCTAGGTTAGATCACCTGTTGTAGAACTACTCTTTGTTGTCTTAATTAGAACATGGTATCAATCTAATTTTAATCTGTCGTGCCTAATGCTATCTTATCTTGGTCTTCTATTGTAGTCTTGTATACTTCTTAGTAATGCCATCGGGTGCTTAATTTCTGGCAGTAGTAAATGTTGCCCCAATTTTCGGCAACTTCTGAGTTTAGCTCCTGCACATTGATCATTGAGCGTACTACACTGCCATGTTGATACTGTAGGCTTCGTTAATTTTGCAATGTCATGTACTTGGCAAGGAACTTGAATTAGATTTGCTTACTAGTGTCAGGGCTTTGAAGGGTATGAAAGTGGTGCTTCATCTATTTTTTTCTAATGCTCTCCTTGGCATCTGTGTTTCTACCCATTGTACTAGCTGCACTTTTAACTTGTTCCTTGTATAGTTGTATTTCTGGGCTTTACTGAAGGAACAAAATTTGTAGCATTATGTCTGTTATGAACTCTGCATTATATGTGTGACAAAGTTTCCTGTTTCCAAGGAGTTATATGTTTGATTCTGTACATGTTTTTGTCAGCAGGTGTTCCATGTTTAAATAGATTTTGTATCCTGTTCAGAGAAACTAGTTGGTTTAGATTTTGTACCTCTGAAACTATCTTTTGTTTTAGAGAGATACGTCTGAAACTATGAAACTAGTTGGTTCAGTCTATGCTTTTTAACAACTACGAGATGCTCATGCTGAGTTTGACCAATGATTATGAAGCAATCCACTTTGCTAGGTCTTTCCGCTGATTGTACTTTGGTAAATGATAATCTTAAAACTTGTGAGAATTAAAGGTAGTCAACCAAACTCACATTGGTTGCATAAGCTTTCATTGCCTGAGTTATCTGAATGCAAATGCACTATCATGTTCATCTTTATTTTTTAACTTATTGGAATGCTTCTCATGGGCGGCCGCATTGATCGGTCGAATGACTCCCATGTTACCTTTCAAGTATTTCACCTTGACTTTACATACCAGCAAAGTGTGGATCCACCTAATGTTTCTTCTGATGAGCCTTAGGACTGTATTAGAGCGCGCGGTCAGACGTTGCGCAGTAGTAACTTCATCAGGTACTCTGTAGAGAGCTTATTGGTGCTCGCGAGCTTAGTGTATGTGTGTGGATCTGTTGTATGTTGTGCTGGGCTTGGAACAGGGTATGAATGTTTCATCAATTTTTCTAATGCTCCCTGGCTTCTATGCTTTACCCTTTGTAGAAACTTCTCTTGCAATTTATCCCTTCATAAATTTCTGAGCGCCACCGGATGAACACATTTTGTAGCACGACTGCTATCAAGTCCTTAAGTTATGTTTTGCATATAAAATATGGGGGCACAATCTGTAGTTGTTTCTAGATGGGTTTGGTAGATTCAGATGTCTACGTAGTTTTTGCCAGGTAGGTGTTGGGCGTGGCTGTATTCTTATAATAGTGTGTTGATTAGATCATACTATGAACAAAGTTTTTGAGAATTGTACTCAATCTGTAGATCTCAAATTGTCCTTGTAATGCTGCTGTAAGCAGATAATGATAGTTAAAAGATAGACCAGCGTTGTTTAGCTTTGTACCTCTGAAACTGTCGTTTGTTTTAGACAGAACTCTGAACAAATTTCTCGAATAAATATTCACTGGTCTTACTACCTCTAAGAGATCGATGTATGCAGTCTTGCCTAGTTACACCCAACAGTTAAGATGTATAGAAACAGAGCCACAAATCCACAAAATAAGAAATTCCCGTGCTGAGTTTTACCAATGAACCAATCCAATTTGCTAGGTCTTTCTGCGATTGTCTTTTGGTAACTGATTACCTTGAAACTTGCTATGAGAATTTTTTTTCGATAAAGGGAATATATTAATATCAGGAGATACCAATTACACCCAGCCTCTGCAACAACGCAATGTTCTAATAACATTACGGATGCACACAGCCAAAAAAGAGAAAAAGACAACTAAGAAATAAAAGTCCCGCTACAGTATTCCAGCCCTAGCAACAGTAATACATCCACCACCGAGACAACACCTGAAATTCGGACTCTTCAAAAGCAACGCCTCCAAGAAGGGAACAGTGCACCGGCGCTGTCGTCGCCCGATCAAAGATCTTAGGTTTTCACCCCGAAGATGGTCTCCGCTCTCAAAACAATGTCTTCAACAAGAACATTGCCAGGCACAACTAGGTTAAGGCCAGACCTTGGGTTTTCACCACGAAAGGTAAGATCCCGAACTTCACATGTGTTGCCGCCCCACTTTCATACCATCGTTGCGAAGTCCGGAACACCAAGCAAACCCCTCAACAGCGACTTGAACCTCCATTAGCTAGTCCTCCAAATCCGGCCTTCATGATATTCTCTTCTTCTGACTTCACCATGGATCAGCTGTCACTTGGTGTCAACACAGAAAAGAGCTTCACGCAGCACCCTCCAAAACCAAACGGTCGGAATAAAAGCATGGGCGCGCACGACCGAATACCACCGATCCAGCAAACTCCAGGCAATAGAAGCACTGTTACATTCGCCAGCGGCGCCTTCCGGAACTCAACACTCCGGCCAGATCTTGAAGGGCAGGCCTCCGGCAGGTCTTCATCTTCGCCCAAGAGAGATCCTAGGACCGCCGACTTTATTCAGGCCGAGCCCCCACGCAACGGCCATCCCGGCCGCCCTACACACCGAAACCGGTAGATAAGGCGACCCTGGCCGCCAAGCCCGCACGAGGACGAGTGGTGCTGCGGCGGAGAAGACGACCAGAGCAGGCAGAGTCGGCCATGGCCAGAGGGCATCAGCCGGAGTCCATCGGCCCAAGGGCCTAGACCTCCTCCATCCGCCGCTCGCGCCGCCGCGCACCGCCGCCTAAGATCGCCCCTCCATCGCTGCAAACTGCCCCCACACCGGCCCGAGCACCAGCCCCTGCGCTCTCCCCTTGCTCCGCCTCCCCGCGCGAAGAGAAGAAGCCAGGAGAGCGCCGCCCACCCCTCGCCGTCTTCGCCGGCCAGGGCGCCGCCACGGTCGCCGGCGCCGGCGGCCGCGACGGCCAGGAAGGCCCGATCTGGTGTCTTTGTTTGGCTGGAGATGCGATCGCCCCGGAGCCGCACGCGCGTGCGACCCGGAGGCAGTTTCCTATCGCGTCCTTGCTATGAGAATTGACCGGTCCACATCGCTGAATAGCTCACGTTTTCATTGACTACATACATAAGATTTCCTCGCCTGAGTTCTCTGAACACATGCAAGGCGCACTATCATGTTCACCTTTAGGTTTTGAAGCTATTTGAATGGAAGGCACTATAATGAAGGTTCAGCTGTTTGCTCCTTTTTTGGGAAATAATTTTGAACTGTTGAACCACCAGAGTGGAAGCATCTAATATGTTATGCTCGGTCAGCTGTTGCCCAGTATAACTTACTGTATCAAATACCGTATGGAGAGCCTCTGGGTGCTTGCGAGCTTGCTTTGTGTCGTCTGGGAGACATCGATTGCTTGTTGGGACATGCTTTGTAAATTGCCGGAGCTTTTCATTGTTTTTGAGGAAACAAATCGGCTCTAGTTCTTGTCATCTTTGAGGATTATAGCTACTTGTTGAGCTTCCAATGTAGTAGTAGCAATTTGGTTTCATTTATTCCACAATGGTGAGCAAGAAAATCCACCCTGGATTCATACATGGAATTTGTTCATTCTACCACGGATTCCTTGATCTCTCTCTTCTTTGCCAGCACTAGTTCCCACTCAGGCTCTGCATCCTTTAGCATCAAGGAACATGTATTACTTTTAAAGAGAAGGCTCAAATTGCCCAACTTTAAATCAATAAAGCCCCGAACGGCCACCGTTACACTGACACTTAGGGTGTGTTTGGTAGCCCGGGTCAACTGAGAATATATATCTCTTATCATACATGCTCACCCTAGCTAAGCTGAGGTCAGACTCATCACATGTTTGGCAGCCTCGGATGTGTTGAGCTAGGCTCATATGGGATGGTGTTTGGTACAATTCGTGGTGAGGTGAGCAGGTCTCATAGCAGTTTTACAAAATGGTCCAACTTTTTAGCAAAAAGGGCCTGAAATAAAGAGAGAGAAAAGCAATCAAGTCCTCAAGATCTCATCTCACGCCGTTGACCTGCTGAGCGGCGCGGTGGCCGGAGCTGGGCAGCCTTGGGCGGAGGCGGGCGGCCTTGGGCGACGGCGGGCGGAGGCGGGCGACCTTGGGCGACGGCAGGCGGCGGCGGGCGGCGCTGGACAGCAGCGAGCTGCCCTAGGCGAGCTTCGGCGGCGCTGGCCGAGCTTGGGCAGCGATGGGCGAGCGGTGTCCAGGGGAGGGGGCGACGGCGGCCAGGGGAGGGAGCAACGGCGGGCGGCGAGCGGCGGCCAGTGCAGGGGGGCGACGGTGGCCAGTGCAGGTGGGGCGACGGCGGCCAGTGCAGGTGGGGCGACGACGGCCAGAGGAGATCCACGAGAGCGAGCAGTTCTCTTCGAAGGCAAATGACGGGTTCGGGAGAGTGTCTGGGGGTGCGTTGGTGGGCCCCGAGGTGGATTGCGGGATCAACTCAGCTTGGCTGGGTTGTGAAGCTCGATTTGAGCTTCACAACCGGGCTAGGCCGAGGGAGGTTTTCTGTATGAGGTGGCCATAGCCCATCTCTAGTGACCCGGTCTAACAAACACAGTTTTCTCTGAAAATCTCGGTTGAGATGAGATATTCTGGACAGATACGGGCTACCAAACACACCCTTACAACACCTGCTGGGATACCAGCTTACAACAACAGCACAACAAAACAACAGATGAGAAAGGGACAAGCTACACTAACTAGGACTAAACACTAGCTAGAAGGCTTGAACTTGTCGAGAAGGCCCAGACATCTGTTGGGAGGGTGTGGAGTTGGAACAGACCAAAACCAACAAATCTCCCTTGCAGCATCAGAGCATGCCTATGACCGAAGAGACGAAGTAGTCTTCCTGCCTCGAGAAACCGAAGGAGGAGGGCTAAAAGGAGACGCCTCCAAGGAGGAGAACGGCGCCCGAGGGTGTCATCGTCACCCGCAACGGCCGAAGCCTTGCCGAGCTGTCGCCCTAGCCCAGCCACCACCCCTAAAAACACTACCTTGACACTCATCCAACGATACATCGCACCCAGAGCAATAAGAGAAACCACCGGCATCACCCGTGGCATGACACCACCTAAGACAACCACCCCTGGGTTTCTAGGTAGCCAACCGAACCGGGCAATCCACCGTGTATATGCAAATGAGACGAAGACGGCGGCGATGAGCTCAAGGAAGGCGAAAGAGTGTGGCTAAAGACAAAGGAGACAGCCTAGCCCCCATCGGAGAAGCGCGCAAGACGTGCACGGTGGCAGGATCCGGCTACGAGAAAGCAGGGACATTTTGGTGTCGCCTCCAAGAAGGAAAACGGCGTCGAGGACGACATCGTCACCAGCAATGGCCAATGCCTTGCATGGCTTTCGCCGGCGTCCCATCCTCTCTCAGAAGCCAGCCACCGCCATGAGATCGCAGAGAAGGAAACAACGCTAGCCCCGCCGACAACACATCAACGAGGGTTGTCGGCCCAAGGAGACGAGGTGGCCAAACCCTGAGACACCTGCGTCAAGATCATCACCGACACCAACCACAAGGATCGAGAGAGCCACCGCCTCTAGATCGAGCCTTGGCCTGTGTTTGCCGCCCCAGTCCAGACCAGATCATAGCAAACCCCCGCTGCCAAATCCGGTGGAAGAACCTTCGATGTCCGCAGCAACACACAGCGCCCCGCCAAGGAGCATGACGGAATGACAGCGAGAGACGGGTGCAACCGCCGCCACCACTGCAACCTGCAGTGTGCCGTATGGGTGGCGCCGCCATAGCATTCTCTATTTGGGGATGCTGCTCCCACACCGGCGCCCACCATACGCCTGTCCCGATAGATTTTGAAATTTAAAATAATATTTAAAAAACGAAATTCATACCAAATTTATACAAAAGTAACTCAAATTTAAACATAACTAAAACTTAAACTTAATCCTGATCTGCTGGCCGTCGTTTGGGGCGCTCGACGGCCCTGCCTCGTCATCGTTATTCGCCATTGCCGCCTGCGCCCGTGCCCGCTTCTCGTCCCTTGCTTCGCGCATCTGGCGGTGGAGCATGGTGGCTGGCGTCGCAGGAGCTTGCCGGCGGCGCTGTCCCCGCGCTTCCGGCCTTTCCCGAGAATTTTCGATCTCGGCGCGCCTCGCCTACTCGCGGGCGAACGCCTCGTAGTGGGGCGATGAGCATTGAGCTCTGCGAGCTTCCGTCGCTCCGCCTCCATGAGGCGGCGTCCCGCCTCCTCCGTGGCCGCTCGTTGGCGCGAGATCTCAAGGACGTGCTAGAGGTTCGCGTCGTTGACGAACTTGCGCTCCTCCTCATTCAACCGCTGGTAGTGTTGCGTGTTCAGCGACGCGAGGATCGCCGCCTGCTCCGGGTGGGCGGGGGCCTACGGCGGCTCGCCCGACTGCGTTGCCTCCTCCGCCGCCTCTGCTTCCGCGTGTGCGACGTAGACCTCGTTCCACACCGCGAACTGTGGGTCCTCGTCCTCGTCGGAGCTGTACTCTGCATTGGCCTGCGGCTCCGGCTACGGCTGCGGTGGTGGTGGAGGCAGCGCGCGGCCGTTAAGGCCAAGCATCGAGTAGGTGGTCTTCAGACGGCGCGGCATTTTGATGTGGAGAGAAGAGAATGGAGCGGCGGCGGTGGTGGAGATGAGAGGAGAGAATGGAGCGGCGGTAGTGGACGGCGTACGTACTATATAGCGGTGGCAACTACCCACATTTACGGCGGCGTAGGCGACTGGACGCTGCGTGGCCAGTCGCTGCCATCGTGGCCGCCTCGCTTTCCGCGCGGGAGACAATTAAACGCCGACTATCAACCTTCCCGCGTCGCGGCCGATGCGAACCGTCGCGTCCTCTCGCTGACAAGGCGCCCCCACCCGCGAAAACCGTCGTTCCGCGAGCGCCGGCGCGTCCGATTCACGCTCTTGGCCAAGGGGCCGGCACAGGGATGCCGGCGATTCTATTGAACTCGAAAAATGGCCGACGCCGTTTGGGGCGTGCCGGTACGAGCCCAAAAACGACGCCAGCCTCCAAATCACTATCGGGCCGCCGGTGGAGATGCTCTTAGAAGTTTGCAATCTCCCGGATCAACGCTATGACGTCGAACATCACCTTCATGTCCACGATGCGCGACGGCCGGTGCATCTCCATGCCGAGCGCCAGGTCCCCCGCGCCGATGCAGGCAGTGTCTGCCGTAACGCTTCTACCAAAAAAAGCCAAGTGCATGAAACTGCTGGGCGTCCCCCGGGGGATCTGATTCCCCAGCCCCCGGGTCCCCAGCCGTCGGATCAACCATTTTGACGGTTAGATTTGCATGTAGCAAAAAAACATCTTCGGTAGCAAAAAATCACCCCGGCAGCAAATGACTGAAGCAAAAAACGGTTCGTTCAAAAAAGAAAATAAAAAGGCTGGACTCGCCGGAGACCTCGCCGGAGACCACGTAGCAAACATATTACGCAGATGTAGCAAAACTGCAAATAAATTGTAGCAAATTTTTTTATTCATATGCTGCAAATCCTCTAAGACATCAATGGAGACATCGCCTGCAGCCGGCAGCAACGCCGTCCGAGGTTGCAGCAACTCCGTCCGTCCAGGACAGCAACGCCACAAGCTGCTAGTAGCAACGTCCTATGCCTATGGTAGCAAAAATCTGTCCTCCGCCGGTAGCAACGCCGAAGGTCTAAGTTAGCAAAACCAGACTCCGCCGGTAGCAACACCGGAGGCCTAAGGCAGCAACCTCCTGGAGACGCACTGGGTCAGCGTATGGAGGCACTCTAGCACGGGTTTACTCACGTTGCAGCACTGCCTTGGGTCATCTTCTTCGCCTAGACGGGGTCACACCGCTGCAAAGGTCGGGCATGGCGGAGGGCGTCGGTGGGAAGACGCGAAGAAACCAGATCTGGCTGGTGGTGAGCAGGTGCAGGCATGCGTCGAGAATGTCTGCGGTCCAGGCGGAGATTGACCGGTGGAGGTCGACGGCGACTCCCGGGGAACATGGCGAAGTGGTGGAGGTCGGACGGTGGCCGGCGAAGTGGAGCTAGAGCGGGGATTTCTGGCAGGCGGCCGCACGCAGGAGCTCCATGGCGCACGCATCACATGGCTGGGATGTGGCGGCGCGCGGTTCAGGGGGCGGCAGCGGCGCGCTGCTCAGGAGGCGGCGCCGGCGAGCGGCTCAGGAGGCGGCGGCGCGTGGCTCGGGGAGCTGCACGCGCTCGGAAGGTGGCGCCGGAGAGCGGCTGTGAGGCGGCGTCGCGTGGCGGGGGCGTTGCCGGCGAGTGGCTGGGAGGCGGCGGCGATGGCTGGAACACGGGACCATGATGTGGTTGACGAACAGATGTGGAAGAGATAGGAATGAGGGAGAACATGGGTGGTCCCAGTTTGATTGCTTCCTTGTGCCAGGCTGCCAGCGACGTGGGATGGTGGGCGCACGATGTAAAAAATCAACGACGCGCGACCAGGAGGTTGCGGAGCGTGGATCCCCGGGGAAAAGCAATCATTTTCCTTTTAGATACAGTATTATTGTAGTGTTTTACTATAGGTGTTAGTCTTAAAAGAATTTGTGCATGCCTCGTCAACTAAATTTGTTCATAAATTAGAATGTATTCACCACGCGTTAATAATTTGGTAATCTAGTGTCACAAATATGAAGTATTGCCTCGTTTCTTATAAATTTGTTCATAAGGTCTACAAAAATACCTACCATGTTGTAATAATGTGTTCATCAAATGGAAAAATACCTACCACATATCTTGGCCTTCCCATCTCTAACCACGCCATTACGGCCGCGGACTGGGGTCCGCTGACAGCAAAGGTTGCTAAACGGGCAGACCCGTGGACGGGCACATTCATGTCTTCGGCGGCACGGCTCATCCTAGTGAACGCCTGCATGTCTAGCCTGCCCCTGCACGCCATGGGGGTGTGCATGCTGGGTGACGGCATCCACGACGTCCTTCGCAAACATCGCGCGAAATTGTTTTGGGAAGCTAATGGCCCGAAGAAAAAGTACCACTAGGTCAGGTGGGACGCGTTGTGTATGCCCAAGTCCATGGGGGGACTAGGCATTATGGACACCAAACTCGTGAACGTTTGCCTCATGGCAAAATGGGTTTGAAAAATCATGAGTGGCGCCCATGGCCTGTGGGCGGATATCATTCGCAGCAAATACCTGAACGGTAGAGACATTTGGGTAGACTCGCACCCAAGAGGATCACAATTCTGGAACACGCTTCAGAAGATCAAGCAAGTGCTCTGTTTGGGGACAAAGCATCAGGTGGTTAGTGGGACGTCGACCCGGTTCTGGCACGATTGGTGGTTAGGACCGAGGCCCTTTCGGGACAGATTCCCAGCCCTTTTCGCCATCACGGCAGACCTAGAAGCCTCGGTGGCACAAGCCGCGGCCAACGGGTTTTGGGACATTCCCCTGCGCAGGGAGCTTGGCAGGCTTGAGCACAGGGAGCTCACTGACATCCAGAGGGATCTCCAGACGGTGGGTCTGAGGGCCGGCCAGGATATAATCTGATGGTCTCTCGAACCCTCTGGAGAGTTCTCGGTACGCTCCCTATACCTCAGGTTATGTCAAGGCACGCCACGGAAACACAATGGGGTGCTTTGGAGGATCGGTGTTCCTCTCAAGATCAGGATCTTCCTTTGGCAGCTGATGCGTAAACGCCTACCCTCCAACGACAATATTCATAGGCGGAGGGGGCCATCTTCGGGGAGATGTGCCCTTTGTGGAGAGATGGAGGACACGAACCACATCTTCTTCACCTGTGTCTTAGCCAGATTCTTGTGGAGTGCGGTTAGGGAAATACTGCAATGTACTTGGAACCCCACGTGTTTGGCGGACGTCTATAGGCTGCTCCAACAGTGCAGAGGCCAAACTAAACGGGTCTACTGGATTAGCTGTGCGGCGTTGTGCTGAACCCTATGGAACATAAGAAACAAATTTTCCATCGAGGGGCGCTTCCTTAATCAACCTGCTGACTGCATATACAAAATATCTCTTTATCTACAGGTGTGGAAGCAAGTGGCTAGGAGACAGGACCGTGAGGCGGTGGAGCTGACCATTGGCAGACTACGCGAGCTCCACGCCTCCTCCAGGATGCAGACATAGCATTCTTCGCTGCCATTATCTTATCTTGTATTTGGACTACGTGTGTCTTCTTTTCATGTGTTGGGGCACATGGACGTGTTGGACCGTGATCTTTGTTATCTTTCGGTTTACCGGTGTGAGTTGTATCTGGAACCTTCAGTTGTATGGTGTGGCTTCATTAATTTAAAGCCGGGCTCTGCTCGAGCCTTCAGTCTAAAATATATATTTTTGAAATCTAGCACGGATCTTGATACTGAATCGACTAAATTGGTGTGTATATGTCTTAATCCACGGAGTTACAATTTTTTCATCAAGATAATGTTAAATTTGTGCAGCTAGTGCAAAAAATAGTATTGTCCTAGTCAACTAAAAATGTTATATATCATGTGTATAAGATAAGGTCTTTGAGGTATTAATTTCTTCATAAAGATATCAATTAAATCCTACACG
This sequence comes from Lolium rigidum, assembly GCF_022539505.1. Classification (NCBI taxonomy): domain Eukaryota; kingdom Viridiplantae; phylum Streptophyta; class Magnoliopsida; order Poales; family Poaceae; genus Lolium; species Lolium rigidum. The sequence goes on along the minus strand of NC_061513.1, from coordinate 33,691,586 downwards.
GGTCTCGACATCAATTTAAGTTTCGGGATACAACTCTCAGGCAAACTGTTTAAACAAACTGTTCGATCGAAATAAACCCATATTATAGACATGTTCATGGTGCCATGTCCACCTATGCTTGGTATTTGATTTACAACTGAAAATGTGACTCAAGAAAAAAACTTAAAAAAAGTATTAAAAATATGGACAAACGAAGAAAAAAGTATATTATTCAACTCTAGCATGTAGATAATTTGGCTTCTTGAGTGTTAAACTAAATCCCCTTCAACTTTAGGTCGCATGAAGTACTTTTGATCTATTCGAAAGTGGTCTTGACTGACATGGACCCAAGTGTAAGCAACATCACCACTACATGATCAACTTTCTTCTAGAAATATCATAAATATTTGCGGGAAAAGCTAATGACAAGGGGATTTATAAGGAAAATGGATTAAAAAAAGAAAAACTCCAAAAGTGAAGAAAATAATATAATAAAGGACGCGGCTAGCTAGCATCCGGTGCTGGTATGTCCAACCTAGCATCCGGGTGCTGTTTTGTCCAACCTAGCATCCGAGTGCTAGCTGGTCCAACCCAGCACTCAGTCAATAAAATACAACACACGCCACCAGCCACTTGGCCCCGCACGCTCCTGAGTTCCTGATTAGTACGTTCGCCCACGTCCTGGACCACGTGACGCCTCCTCGTAGCACTCTCTAGCAGATCTCCTTTAAACCTGCAATTTTCAGATTTTCTATGATTCAAGAGCTCCAAAAGGAAAACAGAACGAAGGAGGTAATTATATCACACGACTGCATGACTACATTTCTCTAGAGTTCTGGAACAAACCTTTTCCTTAAACACAACAATCAGATTAAAGCAAACATGAACTTCTGTGCATATTAGATTCAGCACACCATGGGTATAACATATGTGCTAGACCCAAGAACTTAGCATCTACTTTGTACATAAATTAGCATGTAATCAAGGAGCAACTTAGTAGAAATTAGGGAGCAACTTAACAGTAAACAGTGACCAACTTAGCAGCACCTAAATGACATACAACTTGACATTAAAAAGAAACTATGGAACCTAGACAACTTATATTTAGCAAAGTAACATGTATGAACAACTCCCAAAACTCAAAACTCAACTGAAGCGTTGCAACAAAACTTAGTTAGATGATTTGAGCAACTAAATCATTTGCATGATTGTCTACACATAAAATGTAAAAGCGGCTAGCTCCGAATGATTTGCGTCGTGAATCGGAAAGAATAATCCTGGTTCATGGATATACAAAAAAATACTTAATAAATGGATAGTAAACAACCTAAGGGAATGTGATAAACAACTTACTGTTTTTGCGTAAGATTTAGTTCCAGGAAGAACAACCTAATAACTGCTTGTCCGGCAAACTTATCCCAAGCATGGCCATCTACAGTAAAAGAGAGGAAAGTTACAGGAAGAACAAGGGGAAAACCCTTACATCAACACAATTGTGTAGGTGATACAACTTAAAGAAAACAAGCATAGGTCAACTTTGCATGTAAGTAGTAACAGAAACAACCTGCAGCATCTTAGTTGTACTTTGCAGGACAAAATTGGGAACTGATTATGCACTTAGCAAAAACATCTAGAAACTAACCTAGGTTGTATTCAATCATGATGTGTATTTAACTGAAAAAAGCAACAAATCTTGAAACAACATAGATGCATGGTAGACAGAAAAAAAACATAATTAGTTGTTTACATATTTAGGGCATACCCATGTTCTTATCAAGAAGAAAACATTGGAGGCCAAAAACACCTTAGTACCTTAGTTGTATGTAGATAACAAAATATGATACGACCTAGGTTATGTATAAATCCAAGAGCATTGTCATCGAAGTAAAAACAGCCCCCCTCTGAAGTAGCTAAGTTAGTTTTATGAAGCTAGCTTGCAAGCTATTGTGGTTTACACACCAACTTAGTAAAAGCTGGTTAACCAACTTTAAAGAACCAAAAAGTTGGGACTGCGTAATTTTTTAACGTAAGTAACAACGAAAATCAACTTAATTACTGTGATTATCCAAATCCAAGTTCAATATGAAGACAAATCCAACTTACTTAACCCAGCTATTGTGGTTTAGACACCAACTTAGTAAAACGTGGTTAACCAACTTTGCGAGACCAAAAAGCTGGGACTACTTAATGTTGAAGTAATTAGCAAGGAAAATCAACTTAATTACTTTGACTATCCAACTTTAATATGAAGACAAATCCAACTTAGTTAAACAGCAAGTTATTGTGGTTTACACACAAACTTAGTAAATTTTGGTGAAGCAAGTTTAGGATACCCAAAAAAGATGGGACGACCAAATGACAACAACTTAATTACTTTCTTTATGCAACCTTATTATGAAGGCGTGTCAACTTACTTATAGACCAAAAAATGTTAAAACATAGCAAGAATTCTAGCTTGACTGCAAAAACATAACTACACAATCTTGGAAGCTGTTATGCGAGTTAGGTTGGTTTAGAGACCAAGTTAGTAAATGAGCTTAAGTAACTTCGGGGTGGCAAAAAAATGTTGGGACTATAAATCAGATTAAATATGGGACCACTAGATGAAAACAAACGTAATTACTTTCACCATCCAACTCTAGTGTGAATTCAAATTCAACTTACTTAAACGCAGCAACTTATTTATGTTGCTTAATGGAGAAAGAAAACCTAGCTATATTGCATAAATATAGCTAGAATTTTCTGAAGATAATATGCAAGCTAGGTTGGTTTAGATACCAACTTAGTAAAAAAGAGTTTAGGCAACTTAGTTTGAATATTTAGAAGAATCAACTCAGGTCATGCCAGTATGTAACTTAGTTGCTATTTAAAAAGCAACTTACATCAGGAGAGGAAACAACTAAGCACCATAACTACAAGGACGTGCGATTTGTTAGGATAGTCAACTTAGTTCTATGTTGAAAGCAACTTAACTACAATGACAAGACAACTTAATTGGGAAAAGGGGAAGTGAATCAAAGAAAAACAATTACCCGCCGCAAAATCAGAATCCAACTTAGGCTAATCTGGCTAATCAAGTTAGTTCTATGCTAAAAGCAACTTAACTATGGTGACAAGACAACTTATAAATAACAGTATATAACGATATATAATGCTATATTTCTATCTCAGCACATAACAACACAGTAATAGTAAGAATTACAATATTTGCAGAATAACTAACTAAAAAAATGAAAGAGCAAGAAAAAAAACTTGGTTAGATGTGCTGACCACACCTCATGCGCACCTGCACTTATACAAATACGCCTCACGCCAAAGAAGGTCGCAACTGCATGATAGGGAAGTAGATCAAGCCAGGGGGAGGCAGGTTCGGATTGCTCCATCACAGAACTATTAGACTCGTTTATTTCTCTGCATTGAAAAATCTTCGTGGTTATGGATCTCCCTAGTTTAACCATCCCAAGATGGCCAGAATATAAAAACACTAACCATATGAAGTATCACTGACTCGTCCAAACCAAATATGCCGTATTCGTAGACCAATGACACTAGCACAACAACTCAACAAGGTGCTAAATAGTAGGCATCCAGACTATTAGGCCCCCGAAAATAATTCAACGAACACCTAGTGCACACCCAAATATGTTGCAATACACAACCAACTTACTCATTAGAGATATATCAGTCTTCTGGCCGGTGCAGACTCTTTAGAGAATTGTCGTGCCAACCTTGAATGGGTGTTATCGGTGACCAAGGTGTCATCTCAGCATCCCGCGGACGTGAGACCACTGCTAGCCTAGGCCAACATCAGCGCCACAAGACTATACAGCCGAGGCAGCACATGCAACCAGGGGAGGCCGAGGCAGCATGGCCAATCTGGGGCTCGAGGTTAAAGGAGGGGGTCTTCGGGGTGAAGTAGTAGGAGCACTAGAGGGGTGGGGAAGGGTGGAGTAGTAGGAGCACTAGAGGCATTCAACTTAGGCTAATCTGACTAATCAATTTAGTTCTATGCTAAAAGCAACTTAATTAAGGTGACAAGACAACTTATATATACTGATATATTTCTCACTCAGAAAATAGCAACACATCAGTAGTAAGAAGTACTATAGCTGCAGAATCACTAACAGTACAAAATAGGCTCCCAAAACACAACAAGCACTGCAACGATTGAAGCTAGCTCTGAAGGTAAAGATCACATATCAATAGCAGCACTCAGTGCCACATTACAGTATTACACTGATTTGTAGCATCGAGTACTCGAGCGTTTGTATGCTATGGTGAGGTGTAAACAGATTTGTTTAATTTCTCTTTGATGAGCTTATAAATGAAATCCAAGCTTGAACCAATTTTTTGCAAGGAAATCCAATGCTACCGTAAATGCCAACTAGCAATGCATATAAGTTAGCAGTGGACTGTGCAGGACGTGAATCAACACATGGCCAGACATCTAGATTGGCAGGCAAAGGGGAAGTGTCAGATTTTAACTGGAAAAAAATGGCCTTACCACTGCCAACCAAGGTGCTGCACTTCCTATGGAGATTGGCTACGTACAGCTTACCACTTAGTACAAGGCTGAAGCGTAGAGGTATATATGGATATAGACATCCGATATCCTGTATGCTACCGATTTGATCAAGTCGGAGGACACTTGTTTTTGAAATGCAAGAAGGTAAAGAATATATGGAGAATAGCTCAATTGGAACGGGTTAGACTAAAGGTTGTTCAATGCCCTGATGCCCTCAGCATTTTTTAAGTAGTGTTCCAGCTGGATGAACAGGAATGCATAAAGGTACGCATATTATTCAGGATAAAGTGGCATGAAAGAAATAAAGCAAATGCAGGTGATGAAATGAGAGCCCCTGAAGGTAATTTATCTTCTATGAACTACCACGTTGTTGAATTCAGGAATATCAAGCATAGGAGGATGACCCAGAAGCAAGCAACTAATCAGAGATGGTCTCCTCCCCAACGCGAGTTTCTGAAAATAAACATAGATGGTGCTTATCATGAAACAACACACTCAGGTGGATGGGGTTTCACAATTAGAAATGATGATGGTAATCTACTTGCTACGGTAGCAGGGAAGCTGGAGCATGTTTCCAACACCCCTTAACGTTGAAGCCCTCGCCATGTTGAATGCAACAACTGCCACAGCGAGAATGGGATACAATCGCGTGATCCTAGAGACTGACTCCAAGGTGCTGAAGCTGGCTGTTTCAACTAAAGATTACAATCTTGCATTGCTAGGGGATCTGTTCGAGGAAATTAGGCTTCAGTTAAAACTGTAGCTTTTGATGTTGTAAAACTCTATGCTTGCCAAGATCATTTCATATGGCAGCGGAAACTTTAGCTGCGCGCGGAGTTGGGTTACCGCCTGGCTAGTTTGAAACATGGGTCAGCCAGTTCCCTTAATTTGTAACAACCTCTGTAGATGGCGGCTCTGCCAGCGTGTTGTAGTAAATGGAAAACTTGGTGTTCCTCACAAAAAAAAAAAAGAGAAAATTGTTACAGGGAGATGAAATAGTATACATCATGGACACCATGAACATTTAGACGAGATCTACTTCCCTATTGTTTGAACCAGCAGTACGCGGCATGCAGACACAAAAACGGACGGCACATAGTCACAGCCAGATAAATCCCCACCGAACTAGTGCAGATATGGGCGTCAATTGCATCTCAACACACCGAATAGCATGTGATTGAAGGAGATTCGCAATGGGGAATACCTCTGTAAATCGACATCGTCAAAATCCTTCGCAGATCTTCGTCACCTAGCACCCCGCCGTCACGGGCGGTTATATCTCCGCAGTCTCGCTCCCCCACTGGCGCGCGCTTCTCGCTCTCTGCCGCAAAGCTCGCCTCCAGACCGGTAGCCTCGCTCCCCGACGCAGACTCATCGCACGACCGCGCGGCTCTCCCTTCGCCGACGAGCGAGGCTTCCTCCTGCGCGCTCTCGCCCTCCGCCGACGTGCAGAACGGCTCCTCCCGCGCGCGCCCTCCGCCGACGAAATCGCCGTCCTAATAGCCAAGCAGAAACCCTAGGGAGAAATGGGGAATGCGTCTGCGTGAGAGAGAAGGGGCGCTGCTCTGGGATTCAAGCTCCACGACGACTGCCACGTAGGACCCAGGCGGGATTTTGTCTAGGCCCAGGTGCTTTTTGGTCCGGTCGTGTCTCCTCTGCGCGGCGGAATCGAGCCATCGAGGACGCATCCAACGACCGAGAATCGAGTGCTCCGATCGACAAGTGGCATCCGAGCACTTTTTAGCACTTGGGTATAATAAAATACTATCAAAAATGAAATTGGGTCTTTTACCTAGCAGAGGAAAGTGCATCGGGTGGAACTTGATATGTTGGAGAAAGGAAAAGTTAGCTTAGGCGACTGCCAGGGCGACCCCGTGTCGCCCAGACCCCAGCGTCGCCGCCGGCGAAGGGATGGAGTAAGAGCGCGCCGGCTGGCCGGCGTGAGGTCACCGCAGGGGCGGGGAACCTCCGCCGCTCCGCGGCAGGTTCTGGGTGCTCGCTGACCCGTCGGACGACGACGAGGAATCAGAGGAGGGTGCGTCGGTCCCACCGGGCTCGGAGGCGGAGGAGCAGGGGCTCACCTCCCCTCGGCGCCGTCCCTCACCGGCGGCTACCTTGGAGGACTATATCCAACGAGCGGAGGAGCTCGGGGGCTCGCTTCGTCACCGGCGGCGCCGACGCGCTTTCGCTCCGGGAGGTCGAGCGGCGCGCTCTGTGGCGGCCGCTTCGGCGCTCTGGGGAAGCGCCCCCCCCCCCCCAGGCGCGTGGGATGCACGTGGGGAAGCGCCCCCCCAGGCGCAGCGGCACTGCGTTCTCAGGGAGTGTCGGGGGAGGCTCTCTGGCATCCTCGGGGACGACCGTCGGGGCGGCATCGCCGATGGCGCGGGAGAGGTCCGCCGCTAGGGTTTCCGGTGAGACGCCTGCTTCTGGGGGAGCGGTCTGCCTGGACCTGGTTGGGCCTGGACGGGCCTCGCGGCCCAGTGTGGATACCGTCCTGGGCTGTCCCACGGGATTCGAAGGCGGCCTGCTGGAGCCAGTGCCGCCCTCTCCTCAATGGGATGGTGGGAGGGTTGAGATTTTGGGTGGACTGCGGCCCACGTCGCCCGGCCCAACTAGAACAACAGTTGGGATATCAAAAATGTTGACTATGGAACTCCATAGCATCACATGCTTGGTCTATGCACTAGTGTTAGAGGTATAATAAGAATCCATGCCTGTAATGGATCGTCTCCTTGTTGGTTCCATCATTTTTGTTTTCCTCCTCCAAACTCTCACTGCTACAATCATGTACCTCCCATTTGTCACTAGAGCTGAACAACAGAAATTTGCACCTTTCATGCTCATCCACTTGATAAGCTTGTTACTCGGATTTCACGGGTATCATGTTACCTGCAGTACCAAGTTTAACACATTATTCTCTTCTTTTTGGTCTGTGGCATATCAAACATGTTTCCTTTGTAATCAACATTTTGCTCAACAGTTTTTGAAGATGTGATTCTTTACTGAAACTTATTATCACCAAAGGTAGCATTATATGTTTACCACCAGAGTAAGCACTATATATGTAATTTTGCATCCCTTGTAGATATGCGAATAAACGTAAGTTTACAAGCTCCAACTAGATAATGTAGATTATAGTTCCAATTGTGTCCTTCCAACTTGATCAATCCTTTAGTCACAAAAACCTGAGTAATAACACTTGGAATACGCCAAAGCGATGGTGTAATTCACCGCATGTTTATGTTGTTAAAAATGGTAATTGAGAATTCTCACTTTTGCCCTGCATGATTACTTAGCTAAGGAAGTTAATCTGTGTCTGTGAATTAGTTTTTGCTTGGATAAGGTGCCAAATGATGTTTCTGTTGTTCATGTTGCTTATCAGTTTTTTATATTTCCTCTTGGTGAAAAGATTTTGGTCAACAGTAGTTCTGAAACTGTGAGTGGGGACGGAAGCACACTTATCTCATTTCAAATTTGTGATTTGATTATCTGCAGTTGTAACTTGGTTCAGTGAGAACATGACTCTTAAGAATGTCAGGAGCGTCGGATAGATATTTTTAATTCAAGCGCATTGACTGTGGACGTGATTCTTTTTTCTTAGTACTGCTTCTGCTGCAGGGGAACATCCCACTGTTATCATGGCAGATAAAATCTCAGTACTCACTATGCAGTTCTAATTATAAATTGTAAGGATGAAATCAGTAGCCATGGTTTGGTGCCAGCAGGAACACGAGTGCAAATTTAATGGTTACAGTTTCACCAAGGATGGGATATGTAGGCTTGGAGCCTTCGACTCATTTTTCCTGTACTCAGGTATTACTACGGATGTACTAAGATGTATTACTGCTGGAGAATGGATGTACTAGGGCATGACAGTGTGAGATTAAGCTTGTAATGTCACCTCAATTCCACTTGCAATATAAGCCTTACAAGGTGGGGACCGACTTTTGTGAACCTGGGTGTATGTGAACCCACTTTTTTAAAAGTGGGTTTGTGATGTCAAAACATGTTTCAAAAATCGAAACATAAAATGATTGCAAAGATGATCTCAAACATGTGACCTGGACATGAGTTTCGTTCTGAAAAAACATTTTATTTTGCCTCGGCAAAAAAGTGAAATTTTACATGGCTATATAGCAGTACACATGTGACGTATTTTGTCTTTTTTAGATTCTGAAATAAAAAAGTGGTTTCTCCGCGAAAACTTTCTACGCACACATGGAACATGCATACGTACCCCGATATTTTTATTTCAGAATTTTTTCACATTTTGAAAATGCATTTTCAACCTGGATTCACGTGCACCCAGGTTCAACTGGGGCTTTTCCTTACAAGGTGTCAGTATTTGATTCAAATTTGGTCGGTCTGTTTGCATTACAGTCAATTGTGGCATATTGGCCGGCTGAAATTGTTTTGACATGATTCAGATTATATTATTCTAACCTGCTTCAATTGCCCAGTACAGGATCTAATAAAAAAAAGCAAATATTTATTAGAAATCCTAGTGCAACATGAAGACACGGCATGAAATTCTAGTGTGGGGGAGATGTGCAGTAGTACTTTTTTTATATAATCTTGAGGTAATTGCATCACACATACAAAAAGTTGTCATCTGGGTGCAGATTCATACAACTTCTTGCAAGTTGTGATGCATCGGTACAAATAGTTGTATTTCGGGTGCAAAATCATACCAGCCCAATCAGATTTCGACACCTGTCCGCCATCCTGGCTATGGCCCAACTATAACTATTTAGCGAAAAAACCCCTGAAGTGCGAAACAAATTATAGCATAGTATATCCAGCTTAACAGGCGTTGCCTTCCCTTGTGCCACGGATTTAGTGGGCAGTTGCCGATTTTCCATGATCGTTTTCCTTGTACTAGTCTGACATAGAACAACACAGTATTAACATAACGCCTTCCCTTGTGCCACGGATTTAGTGGGCAGTTGCCGATTTTCCATGATCGTTTTCCTTGTACTAGTCTGACATAGAACAACACAGTATTAACATTCAGTGGGCTACCCTAGCTAGCGCTCAATTGCTCAAAGCAAATTGAGCGGTCAGTTTAGGACATATTTTTTTCCCATTTTAGGCACGTTTTGGACTATAGTACATCCTATTTTAGGAAAGTTCTGCATGCATGTAGAAGGGAACAAATCTGATGACGTAAGCGAGAATCTTTCTAAATTTGAAAATTCAAAATGTTTTATCTCACAAACGACAACTCCGATTTAAGATCTGTTTTCACCTATGAGTCGGTCTTGTCGAGATCTTCAAAACTAGCACCCATGTTAATATGTTTCGACGACTTTTTTTTTGGATAAAAGTTATCAACCCTTTCTATTTGAATAATCAACCCTCCGTACTTGAGTGATCAACGGTAAATATATAAAATTATCAACCTAGTGCAGGCTATTGATGAAAAGTTCTGCATGCATGCATAAATAGACGAATTTGCTGATGTCAGCGGAATCTTTTCTAAATTTGAAAATTCAAAACGTTTTAACTTTCAAACGATAACTTCAAATTAAGATTCGCTTTCACCAATAAATCCGTCTCGACGAGATCTTCAAAACTAGCACCCATGTTAATATGTTTCGATAAACTTTTTTTTGGCTAAAAGTTATCAACCATTTCTATTTGAATAATCAATCCTCCGTATTTAAGTGATCAACGGTAAATGTATAAAATTATCAACCTGGTGCAGGCTATTGAGGAAAAAGTTCGCATGCATGCACAAATAGACGAATTTCTTGATGTCAGCGGAATCTTTTCCAAATTTGAAAATTCAATACGTTTTAACTTTCAAACGACAACTCCAAATTAAGATTCGCTTTCACCAATAAATCCGTCTCGACGAGATCTTCAAAACTAGCACCAATGTTGATATGTTTCGAGAAACTATTTTTCGGACTAAAAGTTATCAATCCTCTCTGTTTGAATAATCAACCCTCCGTACTTGAGTGATCAAAGGTAAAATGATAAAATTATCAATCCCAAAGTTAATTTTATTTTAAACATTTTAGCGAATCTTTTTTAGTTTAGAAGCTATCAACCCGGTGTCCTGTTATTTATCAACAGTAAATATAAATAACTACCAACCCTAAAAATCTAATTTCATTTTGAATATTTTGGCGACTCGTTTTAGTTTACAAGTTATCAACCCGGTGCCCCGTTATTTATCAATGGTAATTATAAATAACTACAAACGCTAAAAAGTAATTCATTTAGAATATTTTAGCGTACATTTTTTTATTTTACAAGCTATCAACCTGGTGCCTCGTTATTTATCAACGGTAAAAATAACTAAATAATAACCCTAAAAATTATTTTATTTAGAATATTTTAGCGTCTCTCTTTTAGTTTACAAGCTATCAACCAGGTGACCCGCTATTTATCAATGGTAAATATAAATAAATATCAACCCTCAAAATTTAATTTAATTTAAAATATGTAGCGACTCTTTTTTGTTTACGAGTTATCAACCCGGTGCCCCAGTATTTATCAACGGTAAGTTAAAATACCTAGCAACCCTAAAAAATAAATTTTATTTAAAAAAAATTTAGCGACTTTTTTTTTACAAGTTATCAATCCGGTGCCCCGGTATTTATCAACGGTAAATTTAAATACCTAGCAACCCTAAAAAGTAAATTTTATTTGCAACTCAAATTTTATTTTTTATCTTACAACTTAAAACACTACTTAATTTGAGTAGCAAGTGGTAGTTCATTTGAGTTGCAAGTGGATCCCCCACCCGTTATTTTCCCCCTAAAAACCACTAGCCCGAAAAAGGGAATTATAAAAATTAAACCAAAAAACATGAATTACCGTACAAAATAACAACAAAAATAGAATTGCAAAAAGAGAATTTTAACAAATAAATAATGGAACAAAAAAAGGGAATTGAAAAAGTTAGTCGAAATAATATAAAATTTGATACAAAGTAAGTACAAACAAAAAAATAAAGGGAATTGATAAAAGGGAATTGAAAAAAGAAATTATATAAAATAAGTCTTTCATAAAAAAATAATAGAGATGAAATGAAAAAAGGAATGAAAAAAAGCAACAAGTACGTACAGCCAAAAACATGGTCAGAATGCAATAATAAAAAAAATCGAGTTGCATGTTGGGGTCATATGGCAGTGCATGTGAGATGTGATTAGTACATGCACGTGCACCGTCGATCTGTCTCCTCCTGGCAGCTTGCAGTAGTAATTAGCTAATCAACAGAGCACAAAACGACAAAAGCTAATTAAGGAAAGAAAGGAAATTGTATTCGCGCAAGCGCGAGCGCTCCGCGCCAGAGGAACCGAACGCTCGAGCGGTCGAACGCCACCCAGGGAATCTGACATTCAGTTGTGTTTGGTGAAATTGACTTGATTACTTTTGTTAGCTGAATTCAACGAGTATCACTTACCAATCAGTATGTCTAGTCTGGATGGCTGCTGCATCGTCCTGCCGTAGATCAATCGACTACAAGATACGGAGTAGCTTAATTCCAATCATCAACTTCTTGGCATCACGTTTTTTATCAGTGGAGCAATCAGGACTCCAGTACAATATCATTAGATCAATCGACTCACGCCGCCATGCTGCTCCTCGTCCAGCTTAGCACCCAGCTAGGCTTACCATTGGTAGTACCACAATCAGTTTCTGAACCTGAATAAGCAAACGAGCCTTCAGATTTCACAAACATGACAATGGGCAAAAATTGAGGAGCACTCCTGGATCATACATTGGAGACGACGTGCGAGGTGTCGACCAGCAGCTCGAGAAGCTCACGTGCGGCGGACGCGGCAGCTCGATTGTCGAGCCCTGCGCAGAGGGCAGCGAGCGCGGCAGCCGATGGGACGCGGAAGGCGGGCAACCGTGTCCCTGAGGTCGGCGAGCAGGGCGCGCATGCGCGACCGGCGGCGGCGGCGTCAACGCCCTTGGGGCGTGCGCAGAGGCCAACGAAGCGTCATCCCCAGGGCGCCCAGCTCGTCGCCTACGTGCAGTTCGCCGCCCTTCGCGAGGACGGGTAATTGGGGATACTCTTTTTTTTACATGCTGTTACAGATTTATTCTAAGTGAGAAGAAACACTACGCTTGATAATTGAGTCAAACATAGGGATGTTTCTGTTAAAACATTAGAGCTGGGGCGGGCGGCTCCAATCCAGCATGGCATAGACAGGTGTCGAATTCTGATTGGGTTTGTATGCTTTTGCATCTGAAATACAACTATTTGTACCGCTGCATCACAACTTGGAAGAAGTTGTATGAATCTGCACCCGGATGACAACTTTTTGTATGTCCGGTGCAATTAGAGCATCTCCACTCGTTGGCGCTCCCCACGGCGAAATCCGGACGAAACAACCGCCGGATTGGACGAAATTAAGTCGTGGGGAGTACCGTATTTCCAGTCGTCCACCCGAAGTTCGGCGGACATAGTTTAAATTCAAACAAAGCGTGGTCCCGCGCTACAAGTACGGCCAGTTGATCGGCAAAAGGAGTAAAAGGATCAGCCACAGATCGGCGATCGGAGGGAAATTACACGGAAACGAGCTCATCGGCGGTCCCGGCCGGCACGGCGGTGTCCGACGGACCAATTTCCTCACACGCCGTGGCCGAAGCGGCTGCGGCGGTCGACGACGAGCAGCGGCGGTGGACGTCGAAGCAGCGGCGGTGGGACGACCGGTGAGGAAGCCGAGGTAGGAGCCGGCGGAGACGACGAAGGACCGGCCGGAGTGGCTCGGAGGATGTCGCCGCGGTGGCCCCGGTACCAATTCCTCGTCTCGTCGTCCATCGGTTCCATGTTGCCGCCGCCCATCGGGAACGCCAAGTCCGTGTTCCTCTTCTTCGCCGCCGCCGTCGTCTTCGGCCGAGGCGATCCGGACGCCTTGGTTGGCGAGCATCTCCCGCCACCTGCCGTCGAACTTGTCGTTCCTCCCATCGGCGTGCGACCTCAAGTCGGCCCGAGCACTTGTCGATCGACGCCCGCATCTCGTCCGGCGGGATTGCCCGTCTTGTTGAGCTCTTTGAGCTTCTTCTGGCCTTGTTCAGGGCGTCCTTTCGCCGCGCCAGCCGCCGGAGCGTCGGGGTTGTACGGCTCGGTCTTGCTCTTCGAGAGGGTCGTGCAGGTTTCCTTCCACTTCTCGCAGTTCTCGAGGCGGGCGTAGACGTTCAGGAACTTGAACTGCATGCCGGTGTCGTCCGAGTACATGTCCAAAGCACGGCGCAGTCGGGGAAAAAGAGTACGGCGATACGGGTCAGCTCACGACGATGTACCTCGGTGATGCGGGGTCGACGGAGCATACCTTTTGCTCCAAGTCGTGGCCGCTGATCGGCCGCTCTTCGACCTCCTCCTGTATGCCGTGCCATTTGCTGCATGCCGTCTGCATGATCCCCCAATGGGTGGCCATTGCCTTGTCTCCCAGGTACACGTTCATGTTCGTCTTGTTGAAGTAGGGATCGACGAGTTTGCGTTCCTCGTACGCCTGCTTCACTCGAAGCCAATATGTGTCGAACGTCTAATTGGCCCCGTTTATGCCGTTCATGGACACGGTCATCCAAGCTTCGGCGAGGCACTCCTCTTCCTTCGGCGTCCATTTGATACGCGGTTCGGCAGGCGGCGAGTCCTTCTTCCTCTTCTTCTTCCCCTTCGACAGGTTGGCGGCGGCTTGAGTTGGCTCTTCTTCTCCTTCGTCTTCTTCTTTGACGGCTTGGCTTCCGTCGGCCACATCCTCCACATACTCGTTGCGCACCGCCACAGCTGCCGTCGCCCTCGCCTCCTCTTGCGTGAAGAACCCCGGGCTCGCGGCGGCGGCCATGAAGAACCCCGGGCTCGCAGCGGCGGCCATGGAGCCGGAGGTGATCATCTCGTGGATCTCCTCTTCGTTCGGCGCCGCCATCGCACCGAACGGGAGCGGCCCTCGTCGCATGACCGGCGAGGTGCCCTCGAACTGGCCGCCGCTGCCGACGTCAAGCTCGGGCGTGAACCTGGACGGTTGGACGTAGGCGCCATCTTGGAACATGGCAGGCGGCGACGGCGAGTACATCGAAGGGGAGAAGGACGGCGGGGAACTGCTTGTACCTTGCGCCAGCCATTGGCCGGGGAACATGGCGCCACCGCCGCCGCTAAAGGCCATGCTGATCTTCCTCGCTTGTTCGTCCTGGGCCGCCGCCGCCCTCTTGGCGGTGGCTTTTTTCACCCTCTCCGCCCTGCCGCTTGTTTCCACCTCGCGCCGTTTCTCGTCCGCCGCCCACTGTGCGTTCGTCATGCCCGGCGGCCGCTCCTTCTTCGCCCGCGGCTTCCTCGTCGTCGCCTTCGGCGGCATTGTGGTGGACGAGAAGACGAGGAGGAGAGCGGTGGTGGACGAGAAGACGCCGCCGGGAACTCGGAACCGGAAGACGAGGAGAATGGACAAATTCGGCGGGAGAGAATGGGGATATGCAAGCAAATTGGAGGGAATGGGGATATGCAAGCAAATTGGAGGGAAAATCGACAGGATTTGGTTTTCCTGTCGCCGACTTCGCGGGTCCACACGACGTTTCGCGCCAAAATCTTTCGTCCGGAGTCCCCGAGCGCGCCCCGGGACCGGGGATGGCGTGGGCTCGCCGGATGGATGAAGGGCCAAATCCGGACGAAAACGAGGAACCGGGGGCGCGACTGGGCCGATTTACGCCGTCCGGATGGAAAAAACGTCGCTCGGGGGCCTCGTCGGGGGGACGAGCGGAGATGCTCTTATCTCTATAATCTTTGGAATGGTGCCAAAAGGCCCAGATTCTTTTCAGCGAGCAGACAACAGGGGCATGGGCGGATCCACCATCCCTCCAGCCCGGGCGGCCGCCCGGGCTTGGCGGTGGCGGCACGCCTAGTATCATATGCTGTTCTATAGCATTTTGTCCCAAAAAATGGCATTCTAGGCATGTTTGCCCAGGCTTCTAGAAACTTCTAGGTCCGCCCATGAACAGGGGAACAGTAGAATAAAGAGGATATATAAACCTTCTTCTAAAAATCTGGTTCGTCTTGTACTAGAACTCTCGTTGTCGAGTTGTCTGTATGGAAAGACGTGCCTCTGCCACCGCCGCCGTCACAAATCGCCGGCAATACCACAAGTCTGCACCACTCCTCTCGCCTCCAGTCCAGCCGGCGGCCATGGTGGATTTAGCAAGTGCACGAGCGAGGCCTCTCGGCCGTGGCCTACCGGAGGAGATTGTCATCTGGGAGATTCTCGTCCGATTGCCCCCCAAAACCGGACTGAGATCCAGTGCCCTGAGGTTCACAGGGCACAACGTGCCCCGAGCCTCACATCCACCATTCAATCGCATCCAACAGACATGAGAGGCAACGGCCTAGCACAGCATGAGTCAACGTGCAAACGGGTCAATATCAGCGACACCCACGCGGAAGCAGAGCTGCGCCGCTAGCGCCGCCGTCGGAAAGGGACGAGAGCACGCTTCTGCCGCCGGCACCCTCCACCCTCACTCCGACGAGATCCTCCTCGACTCACCGCTCCGGCGGTCCGCAGCTGGGACGACAACCTCTGCGACGGCTCCCTCCGCTCCCATGGCTACCTGTAGATATGGTCGCAGGACGTCGGAAGGAGTCGTTGGCGCGTGGCGGAGGAGGTGGTCGGAGCGTGGCGGGGGCAGGGGAGGTGGTCGGCGTCGGGCGGAGGAGTTGGTCAGCGTGGGGGAAGACGGCTCGCCGGCACCCTCGTCTTCGGTGCCCCCGCCCGAGGCCGGAGCTTGCTCTCTCCTCACATTCACGCGGTGGCGCCGGCGGTAGTGGCAGCAGCTGCGCCCGCACTTTTTCTTCTTCCCGCCGGATGTCTCTCGTCTTTTTCCGCTCCCCTTTTTCCTTTTCAGCTGAGCTAAGCACCAACTGGGAACGACGGTTGTCTCCTGTCCGTTGGATGCAATTGAATGGTGGATGTGAGGGCTCGGGGCACGTTGTGCCCTGTGAACCTCAGGCACTGGATCTCAGGGCCTGTTTGGATGGTGCCCGCGTTAGCCTTACCAAAATTGAGGCGCGCCAATTATTTGGCGAAGCTTTTTGCCGCCGCTGTTTCGCCCAGGAGCTGGCTGAAAAGTGAACATAGGAACTAAAATATTGGCAGGGATCTAAGAAGTTGGCGTCAATCCAAACGAGCGCCCACGCCTGCAGTCAACGCCAAAATTTTGGCTTGGCAGTGGCCGGCTACGATCCAAACAGTCCCTCAGTCCCCCAAAACCCTCCTCCGCTGTCATGTCGTCTGCCGCGCCTGGCAATGTGCCACCTCCACCCGCGAATTCCTCCTCGCCCACCACGGCCACCAGCCCACCCTCCCCATCGCATCCAGCTCTGAATACGGCGGCAGACTCGTTTGGCCCTTTGACCACCGGGCCGCCTACGACGCCCAGCTCCATACCATCGCCAAGCTTGACAGGGTCTTCCATCTAGCAGCCTCCTCATCCTGTCCTGGCATGGCTTTCCTGAAACCTGCTTCTCCATCTGTAACCCGACCACTCGTCAGTATGCACCCATCGGGAGAACGTGCTACGTGAAGGTCCTCGGGATGTACCTGCACCGCCCTACCGGCGAGTACCGTTTGTTACTGCCCCGGAGGAGCAGCAATAGGTTGATGCACGCAGATCTGCTGCCTCAAGGTCAAATTGGCTGCTATGTCTTTGTGTTGGGCTCCGACCAGCCCCCGAG
Organism: Lolium rigidum; assembly: GCF_022539505.1. Classification (NCBI taxonomy): domain Eukaryota; kingdom Viridiplantae; phylum Streptophyta; class Magnoliopsida; order Poales; family Poaceae; genus Lolium; species Lolium rigidum. The sequence continues at coordinate 33,674,403 of NC_061513.1, read as the reverse complement.
GTACATTGGGTGGCGGAAGATAGGGTCACAGTTGCGCTCTGAGACACCTGCCCTGGTCCGTGATGGTCTGCATTGGTTCACAATAATGCCGTCTAATACTGAAAGGAAGCAGTTGATAGTATTCGACACCATAGCTGTTCGGAAGATGTGTGCTCCGGTTGTTCCCGCCGAGTCAAATATCTTTGAGATGGATGGCACGCTCTGCATCTATACGAGCAACATCAATGCCACGAAAGCTGTTGATGTATGGGTGTTGCAGAACTACGAAAGCGAGGCCTGGGAGTTAAAGTACCAAATTGAATTGCCGGTTGCCAAAATCATGAGGCGATTTGGACGCCATGAGTACCGTTGGGATGTTAAAGTTGTTCCGGGCACGGTGGCGTGCTCTTGCTCGTCAGTTTTGGTTGGTGGCTGCTTCACATTGACGGTGATAGCAAATTGGTTGCCGTTTCCATAAGGTTAGCCGAGGATTATGTGTTTCTAAATTTTGGCACAAACAAACCCTTGTTCATCATACTTTCTTGACGGCACCAGAAGGTCATGTTGTTAACGCTTCGCCTTTCAACTGACGGCTGTTGAGTGAGGTGGTGCTTCTTAACGACCCAAGTGTCGAATCCCGGTGACCTGCAATATCTATGAACTGAATAAAGCACAAGCCTGCTGGTTTCGTTTCTTTGTGTTCTTGTATAACAAGTTACAATCAGAAGCTCATACTGTGAGGTGGTTGCATACACTATATGCTTTCGGTCAGAAGTACCGTGTGTGTTGATGCTAAAATTAGTTACCAAGTAATTTTGCTCTGGTTTCGGTTAGAAGTACTCTGAATCTGAGGAGGACGACTTGTGTGATTGTTGTCTTGGGTAGGATTGTTTGGTCCAGCAACCTTGGCTTACTTTCTGAATTGTCGCATGTGTGCGTGTGTTCTTGTTCTGGGCTTGAAAGATGGTTCAGTGTGAGCACACTTGGCTGTTAATACCGTTGTGTCTGACATTCTAGAAGCTGTTTTGTTTCTTCTATTTTGCTTTTTTATGTGTCAGTTCCCAAGCGTGTTCTGCCAGTAAACTTGGAAACTGCGATCTCTCTGCACTGCAGCGCTGCAAAAGGTGCAAATCCTAGGTAAAAACATTTAGTCATTATATATCCTTCATGTATAAATTCCTAGCTGGGGTTTGATGATGTTTTTTTTTATAAAGGATGCTTTATTACTTTTGGGAAAAGCAATTACATCCAGCCTCTGCATAACCAGGATGCACACAGCCGTTCAAAGTAGTCTGGAACCAAAAAATAAAAACTAGGCGAAGTACATATCGGAACGATGAATCATAAAACGCCTATGGTGTGGGTGGTGCTGCAATCCGTAGACTATGCTGCCACCCATGTAGGAAAAAAGTATCCCTCGCCGTAGCCTCCAACCGTGTACAGACCTCCGTAAATAGGTCTCGGTTCTCCATCCGCTGAAGAGGTAACCACAAACGGAGAATACCTGTACATCTGTAGATGACCTGCAACAAAGAATAATTTTTATCGTTAAAAATCTTGTCATTTCTACTTAGCCGGAGTGCCCGGATAATCGCTAGCGCCCCCACCCTAAGAAGCAACTTAAACCTTGAATCGATACCGTAGAGCCAGTTGCCAAAGACATTGGCTACACTAGTAGGGGGATACAGGGTAGATGCAACTTGGATGACTGACCAAATAGATCTCGCAAAATGGCACTGGAAAAAAAGGTGTTTAATAGTTTCGTCTTGTTGGCAACCTGGGTTTGATGATGTATGTTATCAATACCTGTAATGCTAATGTTATTCTTTTTAGAGACCAGTATCGCTGCCTTAATATTTTTGACAGGGATTCCATCAACCTTCACTCTTTCTTTTACCCACAACAGGGGCCTTCAGACTTCAGTTACCTCTCCAGCTTTAGCGTTCTTGGTGCTGCTTTCTACTGCATTCTCATACTGCACCTTTGCACTTGTTGATTTATTTAGGACAGTGGGTGTGATCTGGCCAACACATGATGAGCTTGGAAGAATTCGGTAATCCCTCCTTGTTGCCTGATAGATTTTTTTCATCAGCTTGGAGCCATCATATGTTTTCCCTATTCGTATCTGAGTTGAACTAATCAGAAACTTGCACCTTCTCATGCTCACCCACTTCACAAGTTATTGTTACTAACATAGTTTCACTTGCAGCCCTCCCGTACAGGTTCAACATATCATCCTCCTCTTCTTTTGTTGTTTGTGGAGTATCAGTTTTGTCACTGGAAATTGTGCTTCTCTAACTTCCTCGGTTGTCAGCAATGTCACTTTCTACTTCCCTACATTCTTGAAAATTATACTTGCCTCTAATTAAGAAAGGCTGACGATCAATCACATGTTCACGAAACCCTAGCCTCCGGGTCTCTCTCGGGCAACTCCGAGGCGACCGCCACAACCCCCCACCTCGCCCACTGTTCTCGCCGCCGGAAGAGGCTGTCCCATGGCGGACACATGTGGCAGGGAGCATCCCCAGTTTGTTCTCCCCCAAAAAATCCAAATCCCACCAAAGTACCCCTTTCGTGTGCGCCATCGGCCCGGCCGTGTTCTGCTTCAGCGCCCCCGTTCCTCCTCCTGCGGATGTGCTCCTCCAAGCGAACAGCCTGGTTTTCTTGAGTTTCGGCTTCTGCTGGCCTTCATCACGAGGTCCTGCGTGCCGCACCTCTGGCGGCAGGTCTAGCTTCTCTGGTCCTATTTCCCCGATGGTTCCCTGTTGGCTGCCCTCCCGTCCAGGTTGGACCATTGGCGGTTTGGCCACTGCCAGTCTGGTGGCCCGTGTCCACTTTTGGTCGTGGTTTTCCGCCGTGTGGCGGAGGTGAGCCTGTCCCGACGTGTGTGCCAAAACTCCGAGAGAAATCTTTGTTCATGGCACGGTCCGGAACTGGTAGTGACAACGCTCTCTACGTCGTTCTTCCTCCTTGGAGGCACAGGTCTAGAGCTTCACACGCATCACATAGGTGTGCCTCTCGTTTTCCCGCCAGCCCTTGCCGTGTATCCTTCCGGGGCTAGGATGCTATCATGGTGGCCTAGGCGGGGCTGCCTAGGCATCCTAGGGTGGCCTCGGCTTGCATTGCCCTTCAACCACGAGGGGCAGCACACTGGTGTCTTCGTCATAGTCTCTGCTATCCAATGCCCTTTGACTGTGCTTGGTCTCGGTGGCACAACACCCTTTGGCTTGGCCGACGACACACCGGTGTCGTTGCACTGTCTCGGCTATCCAACGCCCTTCGAGTATGCTAGTGACGCTTCTTGATGCGTCCATGTCTGGTCTCCACGTATTTTGCTACATGTTCCCCTAGGATGCTTGCCTTCGGCGTCGAGGTTCTTGCCGGAGGACTCCCTAGCGATCAGCTTGAGGCCCTCAAAGTGGTGTACTGGTTATAACTTTGCTCTGGTTCGTGCCTTGTGGGGTGACTTAATTCTGCATCGCCCTTCAACCATGGGGTTGACACAACGGTGTCATTGCCCCAGTCTCGGCTATCCGCCTCCCTTCGACTCTACATGGTCTGAGTTCTACAGGTCTTTCGTCGTTGCACATTGCCCGCCTTGCCAAGTCGTTTGGTCATCCTTTGAGATGCTAGACTCCGAGAACCTCCTCCTTTTTTGTGTTCCCATACTTTTAGTAGGGTTTTTTTTTTGTATTTTATTTGTCTTCTCTCCCTTGTAATCATGTATTTTCTCCATTTTTTTTGTAAGAACATGGACCTCCGTTGTAAGAGCAAGATCTATATCCCTTGTTTTGTGTGTTTGATAACAACACTCGAACAATTCTAACCGTGCACAAAGTTTGTCATTGATAGGTTTGCAAGGTGTACGATGCCCTCGCCGGACACATTATGATCAGAAGACCGAAGCGTAGTTCTTAGGCTTTCTGGTTTTGTGTGTGTTGCGAGGTAACATGGTAGGAGAGGAAAAAAGGAAAAAGTTGTTTTAGCCATAGCGGTACTACCGGTACCAGAAGCGGTAGTACCGCTACCCCTACTGGTACCGCTCTGAGATACCGCTCTGAGGATTGCACACGAGATTGCCCCACAGAACAAGTTACGGTACCTTGAGCGGTAGTACCGCTTGCAAGCGGTAGTACCGCCAACGGTACCGCTCAAGTACCGTAACACGTTACGGCAGTACCGCTCTGGTACCGCTTTGGATCCAGTAAGGTCTGGACCCTATTGCGGTACCGCGAGCGGTAGTACCGCTATGTGTCCACGTGGACAAGTTCTGTGGGGATTGAAACTCAGAGCGGTAGTACCGCTTAGGCAAAAACAGCACATAACGGTTGGATTTGGAGGGACCTATAAAAAGGCCCAGTCTTCCCCAGCTCGTTTTTAGCTCTTCTCTCTCTCTCCTCCATTGTTGCTGAGCTCAAACTGAGTGGATCTCCCTCCCTACCCAATCAATCTTGCTCATACTTTGAGGAGTGGTGGAGGAGACCCCGATCTATCGTTCTACCGAGAGAAATTTCACCAATTCGTGGTAGTCCTTAGTGGATCTTGGTGGTAGAGTTCCTATGGTGGAATCTTGGAAGAAGTGCATCCATGGAGGCTAACTTGGTGTTGTACTAGCCCCATGGGTTGTTGGGAGCCTCCTTGTGGTGTGGAGCTCGCCCCGACCTTGTGAAGGAATCACCGCCTCGACCGGTGCCTTAGTGGAGAAGGGGAAGCACCTTCGTGGAGCTCTCTCGAGGAAGAAGGTGAGACCTTCCTTCGTGGTGTGGCCGTCTAGCCTCTTGTGTGAGGCTAGCACCTCCTCAACACAGACGTACTCCCTTTTGTGGGAGGAACTGCGGGAAACAAACCTCGCCTCGTCTCCACGCTCTCCGGTTGTCCCGCTCCTTACTCTTACTATCTTGTGTGATTCCTTTGCTTGTTGTACTTGTCTAGGATCATTGTAGAAACACCGCCATCGCTAAAGCTATCACCTTTACGTTCCGTTGCACTAAAAATTGAAAAAGACTAAAACTTGACGTAGCGTCCATTCACCCCCCCCCACCTCTTGATCGCTACGATCCATTCATCCGTGATTGTGTAATGTTTCGAAATGGGGTAGTGTAATTTGCTCTGAGAAGATGAAAAACCCTGATTTTGTTTTCCGTTACCAGATTTTCTATGTTTCCTTCGGTTAAAAAAATGTAGACTAATAATCTGTAAGATTTTTCACATGAGATGCGGTCTTTTTGTTGCTAGTGGATCTTTTAGTTACATAATATTGTTAAAAAGACATCTGGTATAGAGAACTCAGTTGTCAGATTGATGACTATTGGTTGTTTCTTACTCTGTGATTTCTATGCAACCATATATATTTCCTTGGATAAATCTTTTTTTTAATCCTTTGAAAAATCTGTTGTATATCAAAGTTTACTCTGATCTCCTTCTGGGCCAAGTCCAGCCCGTTTGAGAGCTACTATCCCATCCCATCCTGAAGTCCTGGGCTAAGCCCATTTGTGCCGAAACATCATTGTCTTCCCAGCTCCCCTCCGCCGCTGCCAGCCCAGCTCCAGAACTCATCTGGTTCCTGCGACGGGTCGAGAACCAGGGCGAGCTCACAGCCGGCAGCCACCATGGCGGAGGCCTCAAGTGCAGTAGCTGCGCCTCTCCTCCCCGGCCTCCCGGATGAGATCGCTATCTGGGAGATCCTCCTCCGCCTGCCCCCCAAATCTCTCCTTCGCTGCCGCGCCGTCTGCCGGGGCTGGCACCACGCCACGTCCACCCTCGAATTCCTCCTCGACCACCATGGCCGCCAGCCCTGCCTCCCCCTCGTCTACAACTACGATTTTTACCCGTCCTACCTAGGCATCATCCCCTTCGATTGCCGGGCAGGGGTTGCTGCCGCAGACCAGCTCAAGTCCGTCGCCCGACTTGGCGATACCTTGTTCAGTGTGGTGGGCACCTGCGACGGCCTCCTCGTCCTCTCCGACTGCTCCAACCTATTGTCCGTTTGCAACCCGGCAACTCGTCAGCATACTCCCCTCCCACTGCTTAATGGTTTCATGCTCTTGGGAATGTACCTGCACCACAATACCGGCGAGTACCGACTACTGCTATGCTCGGGGTTTAGGTTGATGGATGTGGAAGTGGAACCTATTGACCAAGATGCCTGCCACGTCTTTGCATTGGGTTCCTGCCAGCCGCCGAGGAACATTGGCATCGGGTGTCCGGATGGTGTGATCTATGCGCATGTGCCTGTCCTCTACCGTGGGAGCTTGCATTGGCACCTAGAGCAGCGTCGGAGTGGAAGCAGCCCCATAATGGTATTCGACACCATGTCTGAGTCGTTCCGCCAGATGACTTCTCCGGTTCATTGCGGCATTAGCCTGCTGTTTGAGATGAATGGCATGCTCGCCCTGTACAACTTCAATGATCCAGCGACAATCATTGATATCTGGGTATCGCAGGACTACCAAGGCGAGGTTTGGGCATTTAAGTGCAGGGTTGAATTGCCGATTGAGGAGATCAGGGTACAGTTTCAAATATTCGACAGTAATTGGGACATGGTGGTCACATCTACGGATGCTGATGTGCTCGTCCTGGTCCGATTTGGCGAGTGGCTACTTCATATCAACATCGATGGCAAGTTGGTCACCAGTTTCCATCGCGCACGCTTTAATGTTACTCACCTTCGACTCAAACAAACTCTTGTTCCGCATACCTTCTTTCCAACACCACATGGTTATATTTTGAACGGTTCACCTTTCATTTGATGCCTGCTAAGTGAGCTGGTGCTTCCTCATGTCCTAGTTTTATCTATCCACAAGAGCTGCAATATGTATGATTTGGATTCACTATCAGCCTACTAGCTTCTTGTTGGTCCATATAAGTTTCCAATTGAGTGTTATATTTTTTTTAAAAATCCTTTTTTGGAAAATAATTATTATTTATATATAATCTAAAATCAATACCTTAGATAAATTATAAAACATACTTTTGTATGATACCTGTATAATATCATAGTATTCATAGTA